>NC_089200.1:18528173-18874006 GCF_963930695.1 Labrus bergylta
GAAGCTTCCAAAGAGCTCAGAAAAACATACTACACATGTACATTTAAACAACACGGTCCTACGGGAAAAATCGCAACTAAACTTGATTTATATGCCAATTTTTTTTTTTGTTGTTTAAAAGGACAAAATCATATAACTGTAAAAAAAAAAAAAAAATCACATGTCAGTCATGGGGCAGGTTTACTCACGTGTCTTTGTGTAGCAGAGCGAGTCTCTCTTTTGGTACTTTGAGTTTTTGTGAAAGCCTCCTCTTCAGTCCTTCCACGGTCTCTTCCAGGGGCAGGGAGAGCTCAAAGCGTGTGCCGGTGGTTGAGTGGATGTACAGATTCATGGAGGGCTCAGTCGAGACAGCCTCGCAGGACGAAGCCCCGCGACTGGTGCAGCTCCGGGCGCTGGGATGCTGGTCCATCCGATAACCTGTGGTCAGAGTAAGGAGGAGACAAGACGAGACGAGCACGGATGAAGAGGATGCGTGAAGCAGATCCGTCGCTTCGGCTACCGTCCCGTGTTCTGCTTGCAAATGAAAGGCAGCATTCAGAGAGCTTTTCTCTCTCGGCTGCTTCTTCTCTCGCTCTCCCAAGAGTTAGAATAAAGCGCAGTCCGTCTTCTGTCTGGACGATATCATGAGAATATTCCCCCAGGAAAGTCAACTACGCTTTTC
This sequence comes from Labrus bergylta, assembly GCF_963930695.1. Classification (NCBI taxonomy): domain Eukaryota; kingdom Metazoa; phylum Chordata; class Actinopteri; order Labriformes; family Labridae; genus Labrus; species Labrus bergylta. The sequence goes on from NC_089200.1 coordinate 18,528,835, forward strand.
TCTTTGTTTGATGTTTTTCTTTGTTTCCCTTTTGTAGCGTGCATGCAAGACTCCAATTGCTACATAGATGGGCAAACACCGGGCAGAAACGCAAGTATGTTGTCAGCAAAAATGCCGTAGATGCTCATTTACGCAGACGGTTACCTTTAAAAAACAGAACTGCGATGTCTAACAAAAAATAATAATATTAATAATAAAAATTGCTCTCTGTGTTTTGCAAGCTTTAGCTGAGAAAACACACGGTCCTCAAGCTGCAAAGCCTCATACGGCTAGAAGTGAAATGCTCTCCGCTGCTCTCTCATAGCCACGGCAGCTCCAGTGAAATATCGACAATGAACTGTGTCACAAAGTATCCCACTTCCACCATCGATAAAAATACGCCCACAGACCAAAGGCGGCTAAGCCAATCACATGAGAGCTGCTTCAGGACGCTGCTGATCTCGGCCAATGGCAAGAAGAGGTACACACCCACGTGGAGGGCAGACGAGTTTAGGCCATTCATAATTACAGTATAGGATAAAGTATGAGCCCATGCCACAGAAGCCTAGGTGCAGTGGTTCTTAAGAAGTCTCCTGAGACTGCAGCTAATTTAAAATGATGAATTGTTTATTTTTTTTATTTTTTTTCAAACGTATTCACTATTAATTAGCCGATTTATTTTACGACGGACCGAGTAGACATTAATTTCTGTAATTGTGTGTCCAAGTTATCAACACTACTGTAGCTATTTTAGACTTGGTGGGCAACAAAGACCAGTGGTTACTCTCTCCCCAGTTATCACATGGGCTGTTATGGCATGAATAGTGCTGACGCTATCAATTCAATTTTTAAGGCAGCATTATTGGCATGAATGTCACAATATTGCAAAAGCATATAACAACATAATAATAACATATCTCCCCTGACCTCGGCAGCATGCAGAAACCATGAAAGAGATCGTAGATGGTGTGCAAATTGCACTGGAGGGCGGTATTCTCTTCAGGAAGGAGGGTTGCCAACTAACTTGCAATACACAAATATCAGTAACAGACAGGAACAACTGTGTTAATGATATGAGAAAAGGGACTATTTTCTTCATGCAAGTCTCAGCCTATTTCAGCCCGACGTGATCAACATGTAAGTCAACAACAAATCTAAACAGGGATGCTCATAAGGAGGGGGCATTATGGTTAACACGCGGACATCTACTCTGAGAGTGAGTTTACCTCATGTGTTTCTTCCAACACACGAAGGGGGGGCTTTAACATAAAAAATAAGATACTCGGTCGCCACCTAGTGGACGAGGATTTAACTCTGACAGCCCATGTTGAAAGAGTGATTCATAGTCACTCAATTGTAGTTCATTCAGTTCATTCGCAGCAAGCTTTCATCTGTTAAAGTGTTTATTCACTTGTTCCTACCTTGGGCTCATTGTAAAGAAGAAAGACTTTAGAATACCACAGACATGGCTGTCATTATTGCATTTTTTTTCCACAAAGGTCGTTATGTTGCCTACTTCTAAATAGACAACGTCAGCACTGACTTACTGTCAGTTACGAAATGTAATTTACAGTAACTGTGACATTATCCTGCCGTCAATACCGGCCTCATTAACTTAATCATGTCCACAGACTTAACATAGTGTCTCAGGCGTCCTCACACAACAAGCTTTATCGATCCACGATTGACAACTTGTCTTAAATCAACTCTGTAGCCCTCCAATAGCCAACAATGTCAAATTGTATTAAGGTTTTAACAGCATGATGAAAATGTTCAAATATCCGGGTGATATAGCGAATAAAGTGTAGTGCAAGCTACTCACCAATTATTGTGGCGAAAACCGTGAAGCTTCGCGCTGAAGTTTGCTGTTTTCCACTCTGTTCCCCCAGCTTTGGCATGTAAAATGAACCGAGGCAGCGACAAAATTCTCAGATAATCCCAAATGGTTGAATATCCACGAGTTTTTTTTTCTTCCAGTAAATATTCTGCTGGCTCGTGCGTATGCAGCGCGCGCGACGTTACGCACTAAGCCCCGGGACTCCTGACCAATAAGGAGCTGCAGTTCTGCCAAAAGTTGCCACGGCGTGTTGTCAGCTCCTCGGTGTCTTTCTTGGTAATGAGAGCGTAGTCGGGAAGGTGAGACACCTCTTAACACACTCTTCTCGGATATGGGTGGAGATTGTTATGTCAGCATGTGATTTAAGGTGGCCTTGTTTCGCCGTAACCGCCTCTGTGTCCGACGTGTCCTCGTCGGTGGGAAAGAATGTGCCTTACGCAAAGATGCCGCGGATAAAGATATCCAACTGTGTTAATACCATGGCTCCCTGAACAGCATAAAGGGCTTTAAAAGGTGATAGATACCTAAATAGAACCAAAACATCACCAGCCCCTGTCCACCACCTTAATAAAATGTTAATGAAGTAAATACGTTCGCGGTATCAGGGGTGTAGCCAGTCCGTGTCACAGCAGGTAAACAGTCTCCCTGGATACGAGGGCACGTAAGCGGGTAAACAAAAAAATTTACCGGAAGGATTGGATCTTTGTTTGCGGAAATACACCACTGGTAACAGCGTTGTTGGGGAATTCTGTGGACATTTGTCGAAAACATACTCAAATGTAGGCTACTTTTGTTTCACGAGGAAATACAGCTTTTCTACTGACATTTTTTTTTACACATTTAACATTTAACATGAGAATAGTGCGTGTACCATAATCATTTGAAGAGTAGTGGAAGAAGTAGGATTTAGACTTAAAGTAGAGATAGGCTACAACAATGTTACAACAGGCAGGTATAGACAAAAACAGAGATAGTGACCGTTTTTTTTGTTATATTAGGCTGTATTTTCATATTTTCACGCAGCCTAGCCATAATAACAGATAGGCCTATTTGTGTATGCATATAAGGTCTGGAGATTTGTGACCCAGGCCAGGGCGATGTCCTCTCCTCCATCCTCTTTCCTGCTGCATCTGCACCTGCAGTTCTACAGCAGAAGGAGAGAGGTCAAAGGGTTCATGTCCTAGCAGAAAGAAACACAACTCTCTTGTGATTTATAACATTAACGCAGAAGTTAGACCCTCTAGTAACTCCAAAAATGCTGACTAATAAGAGTATGTACATTTGTCTTCGTGATCGTAAATGCTCTCTCCATTCAGACAGAGACAGACAACTGATGAACAGAGAGATAGAGAGAGAAACCGCAGTACTAGATGATGAAGGAGGAAAGAAAGAAAGGGAGGGGTCAGCAGATGACGATATGCTTTCTGAAAATGTGTGTGATTGTTGGAAAACATTTTGTAATATAACCATTAACTAATGGTAAAATAAATGCATTTAGCTTTTTCTCCAACTCTGATTTGTTTATTGATAGCTGTGTGCATCATGTGAGGTACATCACAGATTTTCAGGGATTAAACACGTGTACTTTGATTGCAAAAAAGTTGGCCACTGTAAAATATTAAGTAAATCATTGTTTTATATTAAATGGTACACATGTTGTTGGAAATGTGATGTAACAGCTGGTAGGGGATGAATTAAAAATAATTATAATAGTTCCTTCCCTCTGAAGAATAAGTTCCCTCTTCTAGGTTCATAACCGGAGTAGGTACTTTCCATCGATGATTGTTGACATGCTGTATAGAAAAGCTATTGTAATATGCCTCTGAAGTGATTACGCCCATGCTCAGATATGTGGTTATCAATGGTTATCATGACAATAAGGTTCACCTCAAGGACAACAGAGATGTTGTGCAACGTGTCAAAAAAAAAAAAAAGGGACAGACTGTGTCAGAAACTTTTTCACATGACTAGAAAAGTCCTTCCCTCCAGCGTGAGGACAGTCTGTCCGATGACAGAGACACACTCCTCACAAATGTACAGAGGACGCTGTGCCCCAGCAGCAAATTACCACACTGTCTGAGGACTGAATCATTCTTATCTGTGTTGGATAGAGAAAGCAGAGTGTGTTCAACTGAAACATCTCCCAGCAACTCCAGGAGTAGACAAAGGTGCCAGTATTCGCCGAGCCCCAACAGCTCCCTCTTTATCTGTCTCCATCTCTTTCTTTTCCCAGGGAGATGCTGACTCAGTGGAACAAAGTGAAAGGAGTTGGTTGAACTCATTCCTCTACATAGAACTCAACCCCTCGTTTCAGTAAAACGTTGTACTTTTGAATTAACTCGCTCTGTACCTTGTTGTTACGCTGGTCATGCCGGCAGGAGCACGTCACCAGATCTGTGTGTACGAGATTTAAGAGCAGAGGGGAAGCTAATGTGGTTTAATGTTTGTCACTCTGGCTGCTTGAGAGTCAAGTTCTCCTTTCAGCCGTGAGAAGGCTTGGCTGCACCCGGCTGTCAACACAGCTCGGGTCAAGCAGAACACTCTGACCTTGTTTGCTTGAATTAGACCTCGCAGCTGAACTGACATTCTGATATTACGAAGTTGCAACTGTCACTTACTGTAATAACAGTTATGACGCTCGTCTTGCAAACTGGCCCATTATTTCATAAAGTAGATGTGTTTTAAGTTGTTTTAGGTGAAGGCCTCCTTTCAGTGAGCAATTTGTTTTGATTCACAATTGCTAGTAAAAGATGTCCCCTCATTCTGTCTGTGCTAATGTGACAAATTACAATCTGATTTAAGCTAAGAACTGTGTTAATTCCCAAATTTATCATCATTCAGCCTAAAAGCAGAATGTTTTTCAATGTGTGCTGCATGGTGCAGAAGGATGCACATGGGTAAGCCTGTGATGGAGGATGCAAGAGCAACCCCCATATGCAGCTCCATGATAATGCATTACACATTTTTCTGGGAAGAGTTTATTGACAGGGGAGGAAGGCCGTGTGGGCGGGCTGTAAACATTCCATGTTAGATATCAGAGCTGGTGGGACAGAGCAGCCTGTTTGCGATTGTGTATGTACCAACTACAAGTTAGTGTATGTGTGTCCATGTGCGAGCTACAACGCATATTTTTTTGTGTGAGAGACTTGAGTTTGTGGGACATGTGTGGGCGTGTGTGTGTGTGTGTGTGTGTGGGTAAGCAGCATTCCTATCCATCAAAGTCACCAGTGGGCCGCCCTCTGCCTCGGGAGAAAAATGAACCATGCCCGACGCACTCAGCCTGCCGCTGTTGTTCTCCTGCCACCATTTCCTCCTGATTCACCCCGAGCGGCTGTGAGTGGGACAGACACACCTCGCCAGCCATCGCCTTGATACATTCACAACGCTACCACAGGAAGCTGACACATAAAGATGCCTGCATACCTTGCATGCTGATACAAACGCTGGGAATTATAAACTGTAAAACAGATCATACAAGGTGTGTCTCGCTTGCTGAAAGAAGCAAGGGAGGGTTACTGAATTAGGCTAATTGGGCTCGTGGATATAACACTTCCAGGAAATTAGTGTGAGCACAAGTTCAGTCAATGTACCACGTGTGATGTAAGAAATGTACTATCCCACTGATAAAGTCCTTTTTCCCGCTAGTTAATAAAAAAACACATAATTTAAGCATCAGCTCCATTGTATCTGTGACGATGGAGAAAATGTGCGGTGAATACTAAAACTAAAGGGCCACATCTTTATGTGTCTTTATCTGATTTATATGTTATCATTACATGGTAACTATTTACTACAGATTAAGTGCCTGTTAGTGTGAGTGGATAACGTTTCAGAGTTTTATGGATACTGTATGTGGATGAAGTTCCTGTCCGCACCTAAATGCCCTTCATGGGCTGACAAATAAATGCAACTGACATGTGATAGTAGAGCCAATTCCCCCTGTCATTTCATAATAGTCCCACTCAATACATTGGCTTAGTCAATCAAACAACAGGGCAGAGATAGTTGTGCAATTGGCTGTTACTTTGGTTTGAATGACACAGACGCTCATGTATTACACAAGTTAGAGGTAATCATGAATGTATTGAGACACATGATGAAACATCATACATGTGCTGTTATGTAACATGTATGATGTGAGGGATAGGATTCAGTGTGTTACTGTATTTTTGTATTTTTCTCTCTTCACCTCTTCAGAAGCTATTGGGTGATGCCACTGGGACTCCAACCATGTTTCAGACAATTAATGGTGAAAACGTGACGGCAGTTACAAGGTCTGCTCATTTACATGTCAATATATTAGTGTTTCTCAGCACTAATAGGCTACATAGCAAATTCAGGCAAACAATCTAATCGGATACAATTTAATCTTGAATGTGCACATATTAGTTCATGTTTTGTTCTGAGAAAATAAAGCTATAAGCATAAATTGTAGTTAAACCTGAAAACAATGAAGTCATGTGTCATAGAATTTGCCATACTTCAGGAAAAACACATTTAGATTCTGAGTCAGGGCATGGGGATTCTGCTACAGACATACTTCACTAGCATGACAAAAAGCTGGTCCTAGTAGTAGCAAATGTTGAGTGGGATCAGTGTTAGATATTTTGAACTGATATCAAAAGGGTCCAAAGATACAGCGTGGGGTGAAATAAAAAGTCATCAGACAGCAGAGGTGATAAGCTGAGTGGGAGTAGGAAGGGTTTCAGTGCGGACCGGGTCCTCTGATCCCACACCTGCAGAAGGAGCCCTGTTTGAAGTGTGGCTCGCTCACTCGCTCGCACTCCTGGCTCACAGCACAGATGATTGATGACACATCTCAAGCTCTATGGCTCTACACACTAAGGCAGACAGCATTCCAGTGAGGGTGTCAAAGCTCTGATTTGGGAATGAAAGAGAGCGAAAATGTGCAAAAACTTGCTATTACAGGGTACAAGAAAAGAAAGTGTCACAACCAGACTATGACTGAGTCACATTCACAGCATAGTACAACAGTACAACATAGTATAACAGTAAGTTCTTAACATCCCAGCCGGGGACATTTCAACCAGAGTCATGCGAGTCACGACATTTCCCTGACTTTTGTTCAGAAACTTTACCGGAAGTGGATACTTTGCTCTTCAAATTTCATATGAAGTGGTTGATGACTGACAAATTAATCACGATATCAACGTGGTTACATACTTTAAAGTTTATGTTTCATAGTTGCTGAGTAAGTAATGACTGAACTCAACAGCCTCTGTATTAAAAAAGCACCTATGGGTACACTGGATACAGTCCAAGTATTTCACAATAAAAGCTCACTGTCTTCATTCTCTACACATGGAACATTCATCATATGGCGAATTGTGTGTGTGCACAGTGATGAGTAACATAATGTTTTGTTTTTGTTTTATGTGTCAATATCACATTTAGAACGTGTTAGTCACTACATCCTTGGTCAACACATTCCAAAGTGGCAGGTAAAGTTGATGAGACACCCTTTGTGTACCAGGTGTGTTATCACAGTGCCATTTCTCATAAGCATGTGAACGTTTAGTTTCTACTGCTGATCAACATGGCTCTGACAAATGTGTCATGTCATTGATAGTGATTAAATATTACATAATTGTTGTTTTACAGGTGCATTGCTGCAATATAATTAAATAGCAATTGTATTTTAAAGCATATCTTAATACAGTTAAGCTGAAAGTGCTTTACCTAGAGGTTAAAAACACAGCATACAATAACAAAACGTGTCCACAGTCGTAAATAAGATACAGAAATCTAATCAAAAAAGTCATACACACAGCAAAGAACATCAGTTACCACACAAATGATCATACACACACGTGCGCGCACACACACAAACACAAAGATTAACTATTTGTATGCTTGGGAGAATAGATTTAGAGTTTTGCTTTATAAGTAGAGACAGTTGTGATGGACCTCAGGTCAGCAGGTAGTTTGTTCCAGAGAGAAGGACAACCAGAGTTACTAAAGGCCCCCTCTCCGGACTTCGATCTAATTCTGGGTATGGCTAAAAGTCCACCTGATGACCTGAGGGGCCAGGTCGGGTTGTAGTATGTGAGCAAATAGTGCATAAATACTCTCTGATGTGTATAATGTGTCCTAAATATGTAGATTTAACTAGGAGACAGTTAGCTAGGCTAAGAACAAAGTTTAGAACCATGGAAAAAGGTCCCGCCTTGCTTCGTCCAAAAAATATACTCCAATACACTTATTGGCTTGTCTCTAGAGCTCATTTCAAAATAAAGTTTGGCTTATTTTGGCAACTTACAAGCAATTCCATCAACATCTTCTCTTTAGTTAACACTTCTTCACTGCATAAAATCAATCTTTCTTCGTCTGCAGAGTGCAGGCTATATACCTATAGACTAGCTCTAATTAAAACACATTTAAAAAAGCCTTCTCTTGATTGAGTCACCTTAGCAGACCAAACCCATTTATCCAGCCACACATTTATTTGTCTCTAAAGATCCTTGACAGAGCAGGGGTCGATTACTTCTGACTTTCTTCATACCAATCGTTTATTCTAGTTTTTTCCCCAAGGATATCCAGGGCACTATAGCACAGAGACAATAACAGCAGAATTTACCGCTGATCTCATTACTGCTTCGGACAGAGGACTTCTCTCTGTACGTTCTGTGAGAGCTTAGTGCAGCATTTGACACAATTGATCATCACATTTTGTTACAGAGATGTGGACCTACAAAATGTGAAATCCATCCAGTCCTTTGTTTGTGGTCTGCATAAGTCTCACAACATAGAGAAAAATGCTCTGTTTCAAATTTGCTCAACTTATGATGTCACAAGTTGGATTCTGGTAAAAATTAAAAAAAGGATCATTGCATTTAAAGAGACACACACACCAAAACTGAGCATTCTGGTTTATACAGGGTCACAAACCTCCTCTGGTGCTTGATTCATGTTATATTTTGACCAAAGCACAGCACAGATGTTTCATTTAGACCACAGGGGACTGTTTGAAAAGGTAGAAAAGGGGTATAATATGTCCTCTTTAACTAAGACTACAACTATTGGTGTGGGTTGAGCCACTGAGGACACCCTCTCTTCTTTAAAGTGTAGACATAAAACTTTCCTGCATATTTTCTGCATAGTTTTAGGCTGTGGTTGTGCTGCTATAGGTTTAGACAGTGATGGAATTCATACGCCAAGCTTAGTGTCTCCTCATCTTTCCCCTCCATCATAATGGAGTATAATAACTTTGTATTCTTCTTCTCATTATCAATGATAGAAGTAGTAGGAGTAGTTGTAGTAAGTTGTAGTATTTGTGTTACTATCATTATAATAATAATTAGAATTATTATTAGCATTATAATACTAGCATTATTAGCTATATTTGTTATCATTGTTGTTGCAATCCTTCTCTTTTTCTCTGACTATTGTGAACATGCAGTCCCCTCTCTGAGTGTTGTTGAGGTGTTGAATAGTGAACTTAGGTGCTTGTAAGTGTAACTTGTGCTTTTTGGAATAAGCCTTATGAGATTGTTTCCTCTGTTTCTAGAATACAGTCCCCATGTTTTAGCTTAAATTTGAGCACACAGACATTACAGCGGTATCTCATATAACGATAGGCAAAAAACTAAAAATAATTGTATTGCCCAAGATGTCAAACTGTTCATTAATTCAATATGTATTATAACAACCATTGCCTTATAGTAACAAAGTAATGTGAATGAGCTCATCGTTGTGATTTGAGCCTCCACACAGGACCTGTGAGAATATGATGTACTGTTATGGCTTAGCCTATCACGTTTGTAACAGGATACTTCACACTGTGGTCCATATTCTGTCCATGTGCAGCTGAAGAGTTTGTCTTGTTCACAGTCTCTCTTATGCCACAATGTTGCACGACTCATAGGACATTATGGTGTTGTGATGCACTCCAAAACCCCAGATTCAGGCCTGCAAACCACTTACTGCACAGCCTAATCCAAATGGTGTAAATTTGACACCCCCACAAAATGGACCTGATAATTACAGCCTTTTACAGAGCCGGTCTGCTCACACTAAGAAAAAGCCCACAATAGGACTCAGCCTGGAACTGGGCTGAATGTGCTAAATAAGCTAATGAAATCCACCCACAGGATACAAGCCGGGCACGATAAGAACCTTTATAGCTGTGAATCTTGGCCAAGCTGGGAGGGTGTTAGCTATCTGTTTGTTTATTTGTCTGTTTGACAGCCCACAGCGAAGCGCCGGAGGGATTGGTGGTCCGACAAAGGTTAGGTGTCAGCGTGGAGTGTATAAAATAGAAAAAGACCAGAATAAATGATAGAGGGAGAGAGAAAAAGAGAGAGTGAGTGGAGAAAACTGGAGTTAGCGTTAGTGGAAGAGAGAGAGAGACTCAGGGCAAGAAGTGTGGGTGGCTGGGTAGGTGGTTTTGGCAAAGCAGAATGGACTTATTGCGTGTTACTTCTGGTAAAACAAATATATGACTTTTGCAATGGCTCTACCCATTCACTGAGTAGTATCAGTTGTAAAAATTTTGCACTTTGAGGTCAGCATGTGTAAAGGGGACACCAAATCAGTTTTAGAGCATCGTGTTGAGATGTGCACCAGTGCTCTCAACACTTCTATGCTGAAGGAAAACAGATAGGAGATAATAGTAGTGCATATATGTATGTGTGTGTGTGTGTGTGTGTGTGTGTGTGTGTGTGTGTGTGTGTGTGTGTGTGTTTGTGTGTGCAAGTGTATAGTACACTCTATGATGAATACCAGATGCAGGCATTTCCTTTGTTGGTGCAAGCGATTTCCGAACTTGCCAAATCGCCCTGCACTCCTCCCACACAGTTGAATACTTCCACACACACCCACAAACACTCCAGAATCCCTGCCCACTAATCCTCCTCCATCCTGGGCTTAGGGGTGGCCAAAGCTGCGGGCTAATTCAATCTTGGCTGGTGCTCGTCTGTTTTATATCTCCCCTACTGTCTCTCTGTTCTCCAACCTTGATCTTTGCACTCACACTTTTTGCTTAATTAGGTTTTTACTGTCTCTCCCCTAATGCTCTGGAACTTTTAGTTCTGCACTTTATTTTTCTTTCTCTTTCTATTCCTGCTTTCGTTTACGTTCACCTGTTGTTTTCTTCTAAGTTATGAATCTGCGTCCCACTGCAGGTCTTTGCTCTGCAGTTGACATGCAGTAATCTTATCACTGATAGCAAAGGTCATTACGGGTCACATGAGCGGACTGGCAGTGCTGCACAGAGAGTCGATCTCAACTGTGACGTCAGCCCAGAGGAGTGCAGGGCGGCCTTCTCCTATCACAGCCTTAAAATAGCCCTCCTGTTTACGTCATTCATTCCCGTCTCCCTCTGGCTCTGCCGCCCCCTTCCCTCTCTTGCCACTTCATCCCCCTTTTCCACCCCTCCTCTTCTAACTTTCAAGGCTTTGCAGCCTCCCCAGTCTCTCCCCTTTTCTTCCTCTTTGCCATCTCTCTGTTTTTGCGTCTCGATAACAACAGTAATTCCATGAAAGAGAGTTCACTGTACTTTCAGCTGATTGCTCTCCCACAGCACGTTACCTCTATCAGTATGCAGAAGGAGCAATATGTAAAATATACTTTGTGAGTTTCAGTTAGGGAAACCTCCATTCAGGGTTTCTAATGAAAAATGATAACACTGACTTGCAAATGAACGTGTCCTTCCTCGTCCTGCCACTTTTCAAGCAGCTGTTAAAAATTGAACAATGAAGTGACAGTAATTTTGGTAGAGGAGGTTTAGTTGGTACTGCAAACAGAATGCTGCTTTTATGAGTCGTTGAATATTTACTGTGCATGGGTGGAAAAACATGAGGCAAAAGTGAGTCACATGGGGAATAGTACACTGACCCTGCGTATCTTGATGATCAAAGGCAAGCATTCAGTTTAACTACTGTTTGTTCTACAGTGACATCCCCACACTGTGTATGTCGTTACTCTTAAACACAAAACAGAACTGTCATTTTTTTAACTTTATATCTAAAATGAGGAAATAAAAAAGTGTCCAGATCCCATTGAGTTTCATTCAGACTTTCAGCATTACACTTATGACTTATAACCACTTATTTTTTTCTGGTTTCTATCTACAGCAAAGTTATACGCAGTCATACGTTCCTATAAACATGCTAAACAAACACAATGATAAGCCAATCATTAATGAACCATAAACTGTCACATGTTTCTATTCCTGCTTTAAAGCTATAATCTTCTTAAATGTGTGTTTATTTTTTTGTGTTTTAGCCAAACAGTGTGGAATTAGAGTTAGCAAAGTTGATTATATTGTCCACCCCTTTGGCACACACTGCAGTATTATGGACTGAATGCTAATGTTATTCTCTATAGACATTCATGTTCTCGAGATGATATATCCTGATCACTTTTTTTATCCCATCACTTTTTCTCTGGAGCGGCAACCAGGTCAATATTTCCCTTAGTGGAATATTTTAATGTCTACTAAATGGATCGGTACCAAAAGTTGGATAAACATTGATATTCCCAAATGGCTCAGATACCCCCAGGATGAAATGAAATAATGTGTTGGGACATTAACTTTTCTTCTTTTTTGTTGTTCTTGTTGTTACCATTCTACAGTACATTGGTGTGTAACCAAAGAACTGCAAAACTAATGGTATTCCCATCAATCTGAGCAGCACATTGATGTTAAATAGTGCAAATGCAAAAAAATTGGCAAACTGTTAAATATAAAACATGCTATACCTACAAATGAACATTGTCACAGCATGTTAGCATGTGGAATGTAAATTCACTGCTGTGCGTCACTACAGCCTCACAGACCGGTTTGTATTGCTATAGACTCTTTGTCCTATTGTTTGTTGATCCTGATCTTAAAACTGCACCATGTTGTCATCTATTAAGTACAAACATTGGGCTTATTGTAATAATGTTATTAATTCCACTGATAGTAACAATGTCTTCAAGGAGGATTACCTTAACAAAGAGGCTGATCATCACTCTTTCATTCTCCCTTCCGTATTGGCAGTCTGACTAAAAACAGTTGCTCATCACCAGCATTGTCACAGCAAACCTTTTAATCAAATGAGCCCAGATGATAACTAACCTGCACTAACTCGCTCCTCCAGGCTTCGGCCTTGTCTATGTTTAGTCATGTCTATTCTTTGGGTTGATGCTACTCGATATACAGCCACTTCGCCAACTATGAGTTCACAGTTAATTAGTCAGTTGTGTCTATTTATACTGTACCAGCTGACGTGTCCAGTATTGACTGCTTGTTAGGGATCTGTTTATCGAACAATCACTCAATGTTTGTCGCACAAAGGCAAGGAAGTGCACAAAAACATGTCAAGATAAGACACATTTCAGTGGGCTGACTGTGATATGCCAAGTTATGCAGCAGTTTCAAGGCTAATTTGAGACTACAGATGGGGGTGGATGCAGTAATACTCTGCTGCATAGTGGTTCATCATTCTACAACTCAATTCATTTAGCTGATGCTTTTATCCAAAGCAACGGATATCAGAGAGAATAACACAATTAAGGATCTAGATAGGAGGAAACAATGTAAGTGCAATTAATCATAAAGTGAAACGTTTTGTAAGGCAATGTCAAAAGTAGATCGGGTTAATTCCGTCTCTGATTTTGGTGAAATCAAATCGTTATGTATTTCAGTAAATGTATTGAAAGAATTTTCCATGTTCAGTATTAATGTTATTCAATGTTGTGCTATTCAAAGCAGCAAACACATATTAACAAAGTCTGCGGATATGATCAAGGAAATGAGTAGTAACATGGCCCTTGAAAAGGACCTTCATGATCTCTCTTGTAATAATTACTCAGATAATTCCCTTCCCCGGGAGCTTTGCCACTGATATGAAAACACATTTATTGCCTTGCTTTCCTCCAGCTCCCTGACACTTTGCTTGTTATTGTTCACAGTGATGTCAACAGCAAACACAATGATTCTTGACTCCAGAGTTGTAAGCAGACAGCATACCAATAATTAACTAGATGGTGATTCATGTTGTGTTACATCATAGACTGAAAGGCTTTCATTTACTCATGCTTGTTCAATTCTCAGAGTATAGTGCCTGTTTGGCTGCAGTAAAACTTTTCTTTGTAACTTGTTACTGAAACTTCTTAAAGAATTCATTTTAGTATTGTCAGTGTGCAAAGCCAATATAATCTAAGTAACTGCTTTTTTAAAAAACAAAATTTTAAACTAGAAACCATGAGCTTAGTATAAAAATGTGACACTTTCTTGCAAAGTAGGAAGAAAATATTGAAGCCAGTGTTATCATTAAATATCAAGCTACTGCCAGAGGCCACAAAGCTTAGCTTTGCTAGCTATGCATTTGGACACACAGCTAGTCCAGCTTGGCTAAACATTAAATGGATAGTTCAGTATTTTTGTAGTGGGGATGAAAGAAGTATTTGTCAATAGTTACCGGAGATGTTGGTCAGCAAACTGGTAGAAGTGCAGGCACAGAAGCTAGGCTATTTTGTAGCAGACGGGTATCTGCTCCACATAATTTAGCTAATTTTAAGACAAATCTAGCTAAAAACAACATTAAGGTAAACGTTTGAAAAACAATCACAGCACTTTACTTTTCAGCTAGCAAGCACCTTTGTTTTAGCACTCCTTCGGCACACCACATACGTGTTCTTCCGACCTGCAGCGCACTGATCAGCTCTGTAGTTCTGAAACGTACTCGTCTGCTACAATGTATAGCCTAGCTTCCATGCCTGGTGGAACATCTCTGGTGGCTAATATACCTACTGTTAACAAATACCTCATACAACCCCACTTAAAAAAATACAGAACTATTCTTTTTTTTTTTTTTTTTTTAAAGATTTATTTTTGGGCTTTTTATGCCTTTAATGGAGAGATAGGACAGTGGATAGAGTCGGAAATCAGTTAGGGAGAGTGGGGAATGACATGCGGGAAAGAGGCCACAGGTGGGATGTGAGCCCGGTAAGCCCGCTTGAGGCTACAGCCTCCATACATGGGGCGCGCACACTAACCACTGCGCCACCAGCGCCCCAGAACTATTCTTTTAATACAATTTAATAACCAGCACCTCTAAAGCTCACTTTTTATTTGTTTTATCATTTATTTTTATACATATAAAAGCAACTTTTTTTACATCTATGCAGGCGACAATAAAAAGATAAATACAAAAATGGGAAATTTCTTGTTTCTTTTGTTTGTACTGCTTAAATAATAGACATAATTGAGGGAATAACTAGACAGATTAAGGTTACTTCATCTCTTGAATACAGCCTTTGATATAATCTAAGATAATTGGCTACTTGCTTTAACTGTATAAAACAAACAAACACCTGAGTTATATCCAATTGTCAGCAAGAAGGCAGTTAAGCATTAAACCATAATTTAAAATGATTATTGTCACATATTTGCAGTTGTGCAAAATCAAATCCATACTCACATTTACGTTTCAATGCCATCTTTCTAAGTTTTGGAGAAATGTAGAATATTTGCCTATTTGTTTCAAGGCTTCATGCTGATATGCTTTGCTCATGAATACGTACTGTATGTTGAGGTGCTTCAGTATTGGAATCCATCTATGTGACCTTTTCAGAGCTGTTCAAATAGTACTTTGGCTTTCTATTTGGAGTCATGGAACAACCCCACCTCCCAAGTCTCCACGTGTGAAGTCAGTCAGTAGCTGCATTCAGAGAATGTCTGGCCTGGGCTGAACTCGCAGGAAACACAGGCTCATGCAACGCCACATTGAATGCATGTTTCAACACAGCCGTAATAAGCAGGGTTACACGGGTTAAATAGGATAAATTTAAAAAAATTTTAAATTCTGCATTGCAAATGACACTTTGTGTGTGTGCTAAACTGACATTCGATCTGCAGATGATGTCTGTGTGATCCTTGACGTTGTGAGACTGGAAAATCCAAAATGTGAGGGAGTCGGTGCAGAAAGAGGAAACCAGGAGGAATTTCAGGGTAAATCTACATGGGCATTTCCTTAATTCATGGAAAACACTAACCCTAACCCCCAAAAGTATTCAGAACTTAATTACAAATAAACTTTATTTCCAATATGTAATATTTTCTTGCTTTAAGTTTTTAATGAGATAAAATACAACCTTGGTTTACAAAGTGGGTCATTATAACGTGCAATACAATCAACTAATTGTCTTTTCAGGAGCAATGCAAGCTAAAAAGCTATTTCATATATGTTGTTTGTATTCTACAATAACTCTGATCATTATAAGCTCCTTATAGTCCTTACCCCACCTATTGGTGAACTTGAGGACCACCAGTATGAGGCCACCACCCTGGAATCCAGGCCCTGTCGGTCAGAGGTGCTCTGTGCGTGGTAAGGGAGTTATTTCTGCCTGCTTTGGGTGTCCTCGGTGGAAACAAGCTTGTTGACATATTTTCCTACAGTGCCTCAGCAGACAGGCTCATGACTTTGAAGCCACAATGAGTTGTCCGTCACTCTGGGTACAGAGACAACTGTCACCCTGCACAGAGGCATTAGCCAGACTGGTGAAGGTTGAAGGAGAGAAAAGTCATAGCACAAAGTGTGCAACATGTCATTTGTCTTCTGTTTTGTTCTTCTATTGCAAAGTGTCATTTCGTCACGTCTATCCTGAACTTTTTAAAAGTCCTTACCATGAGTAAAAATATGCAGCAATACAAAAAAACTTGATTGCAAAGGTTTGTATTCCAAATGTTGTCTTTTCAATGATAGTACGTATATGAAATGTTATAAAGAAAGTAGAAAAAAATGTGGCCATGCATCATTTAACAAAAAGGAAATTACATCATATTTGCTGTGATGGATTACTTGGAGGTTGTTTACTGAAAAGGTCTGGTGGTGAATTTGATAGATACATTATCCAAACTGAGTGCCATCAGACCTCAAAGGCACAAAGACCAATGGGATGAAACTCAAACTTTAGTGAAACAAAAATAACTCATCCTGTGTTTTCTTCACTGCATCTGAATAACCCTTTCATTATATGTAATCATGCACACTATTAGTACCAATTGGCTAAGTGGCTGCATTTACCTGTGGACATGTTCATGCATATGAGGTATATGGTTGACATCCTTATACTTTTAGCAGAAGTGACATCATAATGGATGCAGTTATATTGTCTTCACGGTTGCTTTTTAGGAAGCGTGACATCATCGCTGAGAATTCACAAAACGCTTTTTCAGTTGGAAAGTTTCAAAACAGCACAGGTGGCAGAACAGATACGATGACATAAATATGTTTCAACACATTTCAAGAGGAAGGAAAGGTAATACTGAGCACGTTGGATGTTATTTACACTCTTGTCTCAATTCCCCCTTTGGCATGCTGCCGTTTATACACACACATAAGTACACACAGGTACAAAAGGGGTCCTCACCTGCTCTTCACCATACAATTAAAGAGCAAACAATCGCTTTCGGCACTTTAATGGTGAGTGTGTGTGTTCATTTTGTGCTCATGTGTGAATGAGTCCTCACGTGTCAAGGCACATCCAGAAGTTGTTTTGGAAATAGGAGGTGGAGCAGCTAAAGACCGTCTACCAGGAAAATGTGTGTGAAAGAGTCTAAAAAGGCCGCAAAACACACCCCAGGCCTGACGGGTGGATCACATGGGACTGAGTGATCTGAACACAGGGGGAGAGGGGAAAGAGTGGAAGAGATGACTAACTCTGCAAAAGGACAGTGGAGCAAAAGGACAGTGGAGCAATCGGACGTCATCTGCACCGAGGGATCAGCCCCTTGTTTGGGAAGAGTCGTATGCCTGTGCCAGGATTAGCGGCATTCAGCTGGTGGTACTGTAAGCTTTGGTTTACAGCTGTCAGCTCAGGTGCTCTCCCTGCATTAACTGAGGGTTGTGTAATGTCTCTAACATGAACTGTAACACAGATGGCTATTGTAACCATTTTCACAGTGTGATTATTAATATATCAGAACATAGACAGCAGTGTTTACCCACCTCTATAAAGTTCTTCTCCCCCACAATAAAATGATTTAGACTAATACAGAAATAACCTCTTTTCATCGTTCCCATGAGCCCTTTTCAAATTGCCATTCCGCAACAGCACTGTAATGAAGCTCCAGCATCATTACACCTTAAGACGTTCATATTGATTCCGCAACGGCGTAACGTTGGTGTCCCCGTCTGTAAATTCACATTGCGTTATGGCATTGCGGAAGTGACCATGACACGGCGGGAGCTCCACATACATACACACACACAGTCAGACATGCACACACACACACACACACGGAGCTGTTCTCCCCCACTGGCTCAGACAATTCTGTGTCGCCCCTTTAATGCCTCTGTAATGCCTATGATGCTTCCTCTGAAGCCGGCACAGAGGGAGGATCACCTCTTCTCCCCATAACTCTTCCGTAACACCCACATTGAATGTGAAATGTCACAGTGTCGTAAAAATCACACCTAGAGACGGCTGTCCAAATAAGGCTTTTATCCGCAGCCAGCCTGTCCTTTTTTCTGTATTTTTTCATTTGGTTCTGTTTGGAACAATTCTGGTCGTCTATCTCCGGACGGGGAATCTGTAGTAATTTTTTGTTGACTACTCTAAGTTAATTTGTTATATTAAAGCTTGTGAGGAATTTTTAGATGTAATGAAGCAGACTGATATTAATAATAAAGCCTTTGAATTATCTACAAAAGCAAAACCATCAAAGAGAAACCTTTAGAATGTCTTTATTATTATTTTGAGGATTGTACACAGAGAAACAAGCATTGTGGGAGAAGTATTTACATTCAACAAACAAGTATTTGCTTTCCTGCACTTTCATATATTTGACTTATCTGGCATTGTAGGAAGGGCCACAGTAATTAGCATTGATTCTTCATAGCTGACTCGATATATACGTTTGACATGATGCAATTCCCATTATTCTAAATAAGTTTAGCAGCCTCTCTGCCATTCCTGCCCCAAATAACTGTAGAGGTAGCCCCCGGATGTACAAGAACCCAAAACAACCTCTAGTGGGGAATCAATAATGTAGACTTGTAGAGTAACAGATTTGAAGCATACGTCTCAGTGCCCTGTTTTTTTTCCTGATTTGTTGCGAATGGAGGTGGAAACCTACTGCTGAGAAATGCATAAGAAATATAAAGCAAGACTGGAGTGAGCCTCTTCGTCTTCCTTATGACTAAACATAGAGCCATGCACACTGATACTGTCAGCAGGGGCACAAAAGGCCAAAGTGCTCCCTTCACACTTACTTGATCAGCACCCGCACACATGTGTCAGGTTTGACCTCGTCTTACCTTATATTTTGGAAAACCTCTACTTTCCATTGGCTTCATTTTTTTGTACTTGCATGCACCCACATACAGGCAAACACACCCCACAGTGAAGTCAACACTCAGAGTAGGTCCCACCCTGCCGATGCACTCCACTGAACCCTCCAGCATGTGACACCTCTAGCTGGAATGCCAAACAGAACCAATCCCCATTGTCAGTAGCTGTCGGGAAAGACAGATATTTTACACATCTGTCACAGCAAAGCCAGCCTACCCATCCTCCTCACACACACACGCACGCACACACACACACACACACACACACACACACACACACACACACACACACACACACACACACACACACACACACACACACACACACACACACACACACACACACACACACACACACACACACACTCGCATTCACACAAACACAATCTTATAGTCTTTATTCAATCTTTCTTCAAGGGAAGATTTAATTTAGCTTGTACTGCAATCTGTTGAAAGCTTTTGCTTCCTTTGGTTTTCATTTATGCATATTGTTGTAAAATGTGCATGAAACCACTCAAATCTGCTAATTAGTGCCTTGAATTCACAACAAAAAGGAAATGTGGATGTTTTTCTTTGGTAATGTGAAATTGAGTGAAGATCATCAGCAAAACTGGAAACAGACTGGGGATATGGAATAATTCCAAGCATGATTTAAGCAAATCTGCTCCTTTTTTTTCCTGCTTATGTAAATGTAGAAGGCGGAGGAGCAGCTATGAACACAGAAAGACCTTTTTTCCTTTATTTCTTTGACTGTTATGGCCTTGGATCACAAGACTATATATTTTACAAACAAGAACAGCTTCATGTTTGATAGCTGCATAATATTGTTCATTTGAGTTGTTTTTTTTTTTAATGTTATTTTGGTGTAGAAACAGTGTAGGTGGTAGATATGCAGTAACCACACCATTAATGTGCGTATGTATGAGAATTTAGCGTATGGGTGCGTGTAATGGTACTTTTTATACCTGCCTATCTTTAAATTGGCTGCTTTTCTGCGTGAATATGCATACACACACGAGAATAGAAGAGCACTCTTTCCTGCTCTGATAAAAAACACTCTGTGCAATGATTACCTGCCTTGCCACTCAGGGGCCATTTGCTGTTACCACAAAGCTGATTATCTCACCCCTACAGCAGGCTGCGTTTGCGATCGTCTCCCAAATGCCCACACTGCTATTTGTAGAAATGTTACCTAGCTGGCGCAGGCTGAAATATGTTTGTGTTTGTGTGGATGTTTGCGTCTGGCTGAGTGTTTGCAGCGGTGCCTGCTTCATTCTCTGTGTGTGTGTTTGTCTGTGTGTGTGTATGTGTGTGTGCCATGTGGATTTGGCGGGTGGGTGGGTGTTTGTGTGGAATGGAAGGCTGTAAGAATGGAGGGATGGATGACACAAACAGGGTGCAGTCGTGGGAGGCTGGTGTCAGGGCCCTACTCCTACAACCAGGCTGGATGCAGTATCTGACAGCTGACTGAGAGTCTGCAGGCCCCCTCTTTACACAGTCCCACCAAAAAGGTCAGCACTTCAATCAGCTTCACTCGCTGGATGCCTCTCTTTTCTCTCTTTTTGCTTGCAGAGCCTCAATTTGGCCCCCCCTTGATGCACACTTAGCCATGCTTGACCGTATCTCACAGGTGGAAATGGAGCTTTCACGCTGAAGAAAAGCTGCCCCAAAATGCATCCAAGTGTCAGCACCATGTGACACACACACACACACACACACACACACACACAGTTTATTAAAGTTCCAAAGCAGATGATTATGCACGCTGGATGATATGTGTAATTTTGGAGCACTTTGGTGTGTGGAAAATTGCCATCTGCAGTCATAACTGACTCATTGCTCTAAGCGTTTAAATTTTCCGGACCTTTAATTTCCTCTTCTCCAGGTCTTTAATTTGCCTTTGCACATCAGGCACTCTCAATATCCTGCAGCCAGATCTGCTGATGGAAATATTCCCCCTGCAGATGATCAAAAATGGCAATTTAAATATCATTTATTGGTCTGACTGGTAGGTGTATGCAACAAGAGAAGAGAAAGACAAAAAAAAAAAACCAGGTCAAACGAGACAAACAGAGAAATGTTCTGGCTCATTGAAAGAACAATTTGCTTGTCTTGCTGATGAATCAAATCAAAACATGACATCACTTTCTGGAAAGGAATAATCTTATGTGTAATCTTGAGTTCAAATCTAATGCACACATGCATATCTATAGAGCTGTTGACCTCACCCTGTTTAAAAATCAGATTAGTGTCTCATAATGTGTCATCTGTCAGTCCCTCGATGTCTGCATAACTCCCTTATTATGCGCCTGTTGTTTTATTTTTTTCATGATCATGCCTGATAAATTTACAGGTATTGCAAAGTTGTCAGCTGCATCAATTATCATTAACATGAGGAGGGAAATGCTGATGGGGGTGCAGGTGAAGAGGGTCCTGTGATTTGATGAAGCCAATAAGAGCATTGAAATAAAAGAGATGAAGAGGGGTTCGGTTTGAGTGTCTACTGAGAGACTCTCAGCTGTGTTTTAAGTCTCGTGGTTAGAGCGGCTCGATATGCAGATCATACAGTCAGTGACTCAGCCTGTATCAAGATTCTGAAGGCAGGAAGTTCATACAGGAAAAAATGTCTTGTTTTCCCACAGACTGTGTGTGTCATGATGGAGCCTTTGGCAGTATATAAAGAAAATTGTATGCCTTAATTCTTTCCAAGGGCTAAAGATTCATTTTAAAGCCCACTGCTTGACTGTGAGCTGTTTGTACTGACAGGTGCCTGGACACAGCCTAACTATACCCTGCTGCAAAGAAATATTTCTATTAAGCGATTGATACTTTAATTCATCTGATTTTTCTTACTTTACAGATATTCCATTACAAATTAATTTCTTTTTGTGTTAAAAAAAAGAAAAGCTAACCAGAGCCCAAGCTGATATCATAGGACCCTTGATTTGTGCAGGCTGCTAATGTAGCTAGATGTAGCTTCACAAAAAATACAATAAAGATCATTTGAACCATAATAATAATAATCTGAAAAATTAACTGAAAACAGAACAACTGCAACTTCTCAAAATGACAACAGGTGGTCTGAAGCCAATCAAATCTGTGGGACAACAAGCAGCACACCTGGTTAGAAGACCTGAGGACGTTGACTGGTGATGGATGGAACAGGCTAGAGATATTTAACTATGGGGATACACAACTTAGTATGATTTCACTGCTTTGGGATACATACTAACATTACCATTTTCCAAATAACTTTGTTCACAAGTTAAAGCAGGTTAAGTTAACCACATTGTTTGGTTGTGTGCTAACATTAAGTAGCACTTAGTACATCGGTTTTGATAATAGGTCATTCACTAAAGTACTGGATAAGATATATTTTGTTGTCATGGTAAGCTATTTAAATTAACCGCCAATTAGTTGGACTCAAACTGAACATTTAATTTAAAAACCAAAACGTTTGACCTCTTGGTTTGACTTGAGGAAAAGTTTGAGGATTGCCAAAGTTGTAAGGATGGAAAGAAAGCAGCACACTTCTCAATGCTACAAAAGTGTGATAAATCAAATGTTTCGACCAAATGTGGCATTAAGTGGGTGTAAGTGTAGACCTGCTGCTACATGATGTATGTCTGTACTAGATTTTGTCATCCAACTGTATTTCAGCATAGACCGTGCTAGCATGACAACCTTTCTAAACATCTCCTTAGCATGAGAGAAAAAAAAAAAAAACTTTAACAAGTCGAGATCCTCCTTTAAGTATTTGTGATTTTCAGAGCAGTTGGAGATTGAAGACTAATAACACAAAACCATTAAAAAAAAAAATTAAAAAAAACATTTGAATAGCTTTAACAGTCATTCCAATTTCAGAATTATCATGACTCATATTGTGTTGAATCACAAAGTTTCCACCCAACATTGTTGTAAGAGCTAGCTTATAAGCTTACAGGGGCAAGTCTACTTATAAATGTTAAATCTCACAGAATACATTACACAGTGATTAAAAAACCTCTCCATTAGATCCCTCACAGGTGCTGGTCTCCTTTATTCCTGTCATAGTCAGCTCAGTAAATACAGCTTATGAGCACTCAGTTCACCAGGATTCTACTAGTGTCAGAGTACCACTCAGAGACGACTCCATGGACTGTCATGGCATGCATCGCATTACTCCCTCAGGGACCCACGGAGCTGTCTTTTAATTACAGTATATCCGCATTCATCGGAGTTGGAGACTCATTATCAGATAGCTCATGAGCCCTGGAACATCAACAAGTGGCTGTTGAGCGAGAGCTCTCACTGGATACTCATCAATGCCCTTTATCAATGTACAGCCCTTCACTGCTTCTATGGATGTACGGCACTTCTACATTTGGAACTGGAGGCTTCAATTATGAAACACTTAGTTCTTTAGGGTGTGTGGCTGAGGCATCCTGACACTTCTTGATGGGAACAGATGAGATAAAATGGTAAAATCTCATGATTAGTTACTCAAATGTTTAGAGAAGCCTCCAAATTCTAGACATGACTTTAATAAAATTGTTCCTCTACTACATTATCTTCTTCCACAGATAAGTTGGAACATTCTGCTCCCTCAGTTTTAGCTACATGACTGCACATAAAACTAAGAGAACAGAGCATGCACAATTTAATTTAGGGCTTTGACATTTGAATCAAGTATAGCGTTAAAAGCAAGTTCGGTTTAAACATCCCCGATCATAAATCTGAATTAAAGAGGGAATGGTTTTGACAAGGCCGTTTTCATCTCGTCTTTGTGAAGTGCTACTTGCAGGCCCTGAGGCTGATGATTAAGTATGCGTGTGTGTGTGTGTGCAGCTGTGACAAGAAGGGCTTGATGAAAATGTCAGCGGTTTTGGAAAGGAGAACACAGAGCAGGAAGTGTGAAAGGTGTTTAGAACTTCTCTTTTTATTAATGGATGCTGACCTGAGTCACTGTCTGCAAGTTTGCACAGCACGTGCTTAATCACTGGAAAAAATATATTTTTTAGCACATTTTGCTGGTTATATAACATGTTCCTATTAGTTTTTCCTGGTTACAGTCTAAAATTTGCCTTCCTGCACTGGAAAAAAAGAAAGAAACATGTTCCTGTTTGGAAGCAGAAGACGGACCTTACTGCTTTTAAAACACAAGAATCAGTTGCAGCATGGGCATAAGCACAGTCATGAAAGCATTTCTATGTAAACACTGATCCAGTGAGAGTACTTACACTTGTTAAAAGGGCCCTCAAGAGTTATGACATTTAAAATAAACCGGTTGCGGTTTCTGCTCTGAAAGCCTCCGGTCACGTGAATGAGGTCAGTGCCTCCCGGAGTGAGTCTGAGCTGAAACTCAAGAGTTATGAAAGCAGAGAGAGAAAAACCCAGTTTTCCACTGAATGGGCAGAGGAGGACTTTTCCTGGCTTTGTCACAGAAGCCTGAGGTCATCACTTGTAAAAATAAAAAAAAGGAAATCAACAAAAAAACAAGCTCTGCCAACTCAATTAAATAAAGGCTGTGACTGAGGATTCCTGAACCTGCAACAGTAAAAGTGACTAAGCTTTAACCAGAAACAGGAGCTGATACGCAGAAATATAATTTAAAAAAGATCATTCACTGAAGGATATTTTTGGAGGAAAAGAACAGCCAGCAAAGTAATGAGGCTATTCCTCGAAACTGTTTGTGGTTTCATGAAAAGTTAAATAACAGTCTTGTGATTTAAAATGCTCCGTGCAAAATATGCTTCAGCTGACATCTGCTGCCATCAAGTGGAAGAAAATGTTACTACATGGTAAACAAAGCGATCCTTTGGATTTGGGCAGATTTCATTACACAGCCAAGACTGCTTGATGAGAATCGCTGATGTTCAATAATTAATTTAGCAGGCACTTTACATCAGAGAGTAAGTACAACACAAGCAAAAAATCTAGAAAGGAGGAAACAATGTCAGTAAGTGCGAACACACAGCTTTACAGTAAGTCTGATCGGACACATAGGTGCCTACAGGCAGAGCACAGAGGCAAAGCACAACCTTGATAGAGCTGATCTTGAGAATTCTAATCAGCATCAAAAACCATCCTTGTCATCATCATTATTATATAATGTACCACAGAAGGTCAGCATTAAGCAGCAAAGAAAACACCACAAACTTCACTACAAGGTAATTCCAAATAAATTTATTTTATCCACTGTACAAAGCAAGCATGGGATCTTCTGGACACCGATTTGACCCAGCTGGAAAAAAGACAGATGGACGATTGAATCCCATCAAACAAACAGAAAAGATGACCTGGAAGATGGAGTGACAGAAACAGATTAAACAGCTTGATAACAATGACAGTGATGTTTAATTTCTGGTCATTTTTTCTATTTCAAATTCCAAAAAGAACTGTAAATACTCAGCTACTAGTTGGATAGCATACATTTATCTCTGAAGCAGATCATTGTATAGCAGTTTACATGTCGTACCACAGGTCTACTCCAGGGCCTTGACGATGGCCTCGCTGGCATCTATGCTGATCTGGACCTCTGCCCTCGCTGCCTCGTCAGATGCACCAGCCATCTCAGATTGAGCCTTCTCCAGGTGTGCCTTAGCAGCCTGAAAAAAAGAAGAGGAAAATAGTCTTGTTAAAAAAATGAAACCATGTACTAATCTTTTACCTACCATGGTGGTTATCCTTTTATTCAGAAAAATATATATCTCAGGACCAAGACTTGTAAAGGAAAGTCTGCAAAGCTCTTCTCCTCCAAAAAGCTTTTTGAGGCTTACTGTGATGTAAAAGCCAGAACAGCAAGTCTGACAACAAAGAGTGAAAAGTGGAGAGTAAGACGAGCAGAGAAAATCCCCACTGCCTCTTTGCTCTGAAAGCTCCATTTGTCACAGTAGTGATTAGAAACCAGAAATGCCAAACATAGCTGGAAGTTAAAGGTCTCCCAGTAGGGATTTGACACATCTGCTATAACTCAACAGTGACTGACCTTTCCCTCCTTATTAACAGCGTGGGCCCATGTGCATTTTCACCACCGAGTGGAAGACAAAGAGTAAAAAATAACTCATTTACTGCCATGAAGCCAACTTGACACTGACACTGGCACTGCCCAAGGTCAAAGATAGACACCTCGGCGACGACAGCATAATAACGCAGCCTAGTATTAACAAGACTGACATTTAAACAAGGGCTCAACATTGAAGTCCAACTGCATTACTGATCGGATGGATAATCATGAACTGGGAGGTACTCATCAGCGAGGAGGAAAAAATGAGAACGGGGAAAAATCTAGTGTCAGTTCAAAGGAAAGCCGTCGCCCAGTTTTCCCTGCAGAAAGGACGAAGAGTAATTACGCACATCTCTACAGACTAGATAAGGACACCCATCACACGAATCTCATTCTACACTTAAGAGCCATAAACAATCTACTACGCTACACTGCAACTGGCAAGTCATATCATTTGTCATGAATTTGACAGAATATGTCATAGGTGGATAAATATCACACATGGACATATTCACATCCCATTCCAGGTGTTAGAAATGCTCATAACTCTGCAGAATGTTATTTTGTTCAATGTTTCATACACTTCAGGATGTACCAACAAGCACAGGTAGTTCTAAAGAACTACAAGATGGAGAAAAACTGTACTGAGCTACTGTCGGTTCTAAATCAATGAGACAAACCTTGAAATATGCATACAAGACTTTTTTTTTTAAATCTTTTTTCCTGTTGAACCAAACTCTGAACCCTGACCCCAAAACTGAGGTACAAACTGAACCGTGAATTCTGTGAGCTGTTACATCACTAGTCCCTACTTGAGGTGAATTAAGACAGTACGCAATCAATTCAATCACTTAGCATTGATCTTCACATGTGCCTAAAAGAGATATTAGATTTGGGAAACTTTCTGACCTGTACTGTACACATCGATCATCTTAATCGACACCATCGCCCTTTTAATAACATCACAGGAGAAATCATCTTTTTACTCGCCCACTCACAATGTCCGGAACTTAAAGAAAACAACAAGAGCCTTTCTGGATTACAGACACTCATAGACAACTCGGGCACAGGGAGAATTGCTGCTATGTGCAATGCTGGCCCTAGCAGCCATATGATCACAATGTCATTGATTGTTGTGCACTATGAGTTTTTGCATTGAACACTTCACAAAGGTCTGAATTAATCACAATATTGACCAATTGTATTTCTCATGTCATGTACGCCTAGTGCAACACCTATTTTAGAACAAGTGTTGAAAAAGCCTTAAAACTATAAAGCTTTGATGTTTAAACTTCCCATGAGATGGCAAGCAGAATGCGAGGGAGGACTTTTGGTGGATACTGATTGCTGCCAACAATAGAAAATAGGGATAAATGCACAAGGATGCTAACTGCCTAGCTAAACCGTAGCTCCAGTTCTGTGGTCCACAACTGGTAGGACTGAATTGATAGTGGGTGGATGTAAAAACAGAGGAAAGCCTTTCAGAAACACCCTTAGCCTGACATGTCTAAGTTTAATGTTTTAGTCTAAAACACAGTAAAGGATTTTTAAAAAATGACTTTTGGTCAACATTAGGCCTTACATTCGTATACGGCTGAAGAGCCATGCAGGAAACATTTCATTAAAAACAACTTAATATCTCTGGGTTTTTTTTTTTTTTTTTAAGGGATATAAAAGAAATGGACAAAAGGAAATGAAATGTTCAGTAGCCCTTTCTGAAAAGGACCGTACTGTTCGAGCTTTGAGTGTAAACACAGGTCATGAAATCTTCTCCATGTGATCAACAGTTCAAGACATTTTCTTGGTTTTCATACGGATCACCTGAAGTTCAAAGGCTTTGCTCCTACTCGCTATAAATGGCACACAGATTGATCCTAGCATTTATGTGTGCCTCATTAAAAATGTCAAGATGACCTATTGCACAGCCTATAATAAGATAATAAGATCAATACCAGTATTAGTGAAGTTTATTCTAGTAAAGCAGAAATACATGATAAGTCCCTCTGGACAAATATTTTATTTAAACAATGATCCCTGCATTAAATATCTGAAACCTCTTTTTGAGCAGAATTCCTTTATTTAATCAATGATTTTCTCTGGACTGATGTCAAACTGACTTTTAACCAGGTGCTAGTGACAGTCGGTTGTTGTACTTGGTTCAGTATGTACATATTTATTCACACTTTGATCCCCTAGAAACCCCCACAAACAATGCACAGATTTCAAACATGAAACTGCTTTGTTTCAGCTTGAAATACTTTTTTTTTTTTTTTTGTAAGAGAAGGAGACCTCTGTTGATAATTTGACTCTTGGCCAACTTCCACCAGATGCGTGTCCGGTCCGTCAGCGGAGGTGATAGGTTTTCATTTTATTCAATGTGTGTGCTTCCACTGTGTCTCAGCTCCGGCAGTCCGCAGGCCGGAGCCCGCCGCATCAATTTAGCGCAGAAAAGCACAAGCGGGACGGGAAGTCAGACACCGATACAACATTAAAACATCCGGTTAATTTTCAAAATAAAACACTCCATTTTAACGGTTCAGAAAAACGACTGTTTGTGTGTTTGTTAATGTGTTTATAAGGTTTGTATAGGGTTGCCAGTTAGTTTGTTTAATTATCGCGGGAATTCCTTTGCCTTGGCACTCCAGCTGATGGCTGTGCTCTCCGTGCTGCGGACGGAGAAAGCAGCCGGTGGGTGTTGCACGCAGCCGGAACGGACCGGAGCAGACACGCAATGTATACGTAGCTGGTGGAAGTTTGGTGTTAAGAGTTGTTTTTTTTTTTTAAAAAAGCCTACAAATCTACAAATAGGCTTGCAGCAACTCTGCTTGTAGCCTCTGTATACGTCCTGTGTTTGCTGCATGAGGGTCAGAGGGAGACTGATTTTATATCATCATTTATTTAATGCCATTCACTGATTCAACCACTTGGACTGTATGTTTCAGAGAGAAGACTTCAGTGGAGAGCCACCTCTGGGGAAAACACTTTTTTAAAACATTAAACATTTTTTTCCAAAGATTCACAGCTTGCCATGATGCTATTGCTGATGCATTGAACCGCGTACAGTGATATTTAAAAAAAAATGTGGCAGATAATTGTCTCAACAAAATTGACTGGGTTGACTGGGTAGATTCTCTTCTTTTTATAATTTTTAGAGGCATTATGGTATTTCCTGTCATAGTCAGAATGAAGCTAATTCTCTATAACATGATTAAAATACCTGACAAATGATTCTACTCAATGAAAACTGAATTGGAATGAACAAATAACCATTGGTCGTATTATGGTCGTATGGCCAAATGTTGTTTGAGATGTGTTTTAATGGTGTCTTGTCTTGTTGACATTTTACTCACAGAAATGTCCAGCTGGTCCAAAGCAACAGCCTCCTCAGCCAGCAGCTGCACTGAAGAATCAGCGTTGACTGTGATGGACCCACTGCTCACTGTATACACAAACACAAAAGTGTAACTAAACATGCCAACATACAGCCATTTTCATTGTTCATCAAAAACAATGTAATGTGAGTCATAAATCAAGGACGCCCTGTCTCACTCTCAGGGAAGCTTCTGTTTCACAATTCATTTTCACCTAAAGGGTTTAAATGATCAATGTAAACAACTCAAACATTGTACCTAAGTATTTGGGCTACAAGCTAATCTTAAAATAAAATCTAATGTATGTTTAAAAGAAAAGGATGAGTTCAATACTTGATTAAATGTATTTACTAGAATAACAAAAATACAGATTCCACAAGCCTGAGACATGGACACACTAAACGATCCAAGTGGAGAGCAAAGCTATTTACAGGACATACAAGATACACATATTTCACATTGTGAAAGCTAATCTGTAATTTTGGAAGATATTTGTTTTAAGGGATATAAATCAGCGTCTCTAGATCACAGGTGTCAAATTTGAGGCTTATAACCGGCCTGCGAGATAATATTATTTTTCTATCATAGCTGGCCCTCCGGTATATAGCACACACATCACTGAAACAACTCCCAGAATGCAGCACTAAGGCTGGCACACCAATCAGAACTCGCAAGCTCCAGCTCCCCACTGTGGTTTCTGTGCAGCATAACAGAGTGTGTGAAATCTGCAGATTAATGGACCATTAGAACATGGACATAGATATAGATTCAGGGTGAGCCTTTGCCAAACAAAGGTCTCCACCACTGTCTTGTCAACCGCACACTGTGCAGTTAAACTGAGTACACTCGACACTGAGTTTACAGGGGAAGTTTCTGCTGTAGAAAGAGCCCCTGTACACATCCAAATGGAGCTGATACTGACAGAAACTCTAATGTGGTGGCACATTGAAGGAGTCTGTGGCTGCATAGCCTCCATTCTTCAACCCTGAAACAATGCTCCAACACCACCTAAAAGCTGCTCAAATGCTCTGCATGTTTGGAAGTGCATACCCGTGTGAGCAACACCTCAGACAGGTGTCTCAATAAAGCACACACTTCATCCTGAGAGTCTCCACAGCTGAGCGTATTTTCTTGTAGTCCAAAAAGTCAAGATGCCAAACATCTTTTTTCAGTTTTCTTGTAATCACAAAGTAGACTGTTTACGGTTATAATATTTGCACATTTTCACTCGATTGATCACATTTTAAAATGAATACTGTGTTTGATGGAGTTGTTAATTTTAATTCATAATAAAATATTTTAGATTTTATTTTGAAAAATATATAGTTTTGTCATTTTTTGACTACCTGCTTTAAAACTGGACTCTGAAAAACTGCTGATAGAAAGAAAAATAATAATGCTGATGTGTCCTTTATTTGAAAGATCTCTCGTTTGATTTTTTTTTTAATCCTTGGTTTGTTCTGAACTCTATAATATGTCTTAGGAGCAGTTAAGTTTGTCTTATTACCTCTGATGAAAACATGGTCAATGTAAGGAGGTTATTCAATAAAGATTGACCCCGTTTGGGCCTTGAGTAAAAGCCAAAATTATTTTTTACTCCCTCCGTAATCAAGTTTGACAACCCTGATTTTAAATAATAAATCCACTAGCAACCGATTGATTTTTTCAGTCATACTGATTTTGGCAACAAATAAAATTGGTTCAGCCGCTGATTGAGTCTCATTTTACAAATCTGGCCATCTACCTCATTTGAGTTTGACACACCTGCTCTAGATTTACAAATTCATCATTCATGTAAGCAGCAAAAGTTAAGGTCTGGCCAAAATCACAGATACTATTCTTACCAAAGTACTTGGCAGAGGAGCCATCCTCACTGAAGACTGTGACAACCCCAGGCCTGAGCACCTGCAGGGTGGGTACGTGGGCTGGAAGGATACCAAACGCACCAGTAAGGGTGGGCACATCTACCTGTTTCACACTGGCCTCTTTGAAAAACACCTGGAGAGCAGAGAGAGAGAGAGAAAAAAAGATGCATTGACTCATGGCCTGCTTTGCAAAAGTTCAACATTGACGAATGGTGAGGGGTCACAGACACGGAGACCAATCTTCAAGTGTAATATTTATAAAACTGTGCACATCATTATACTATTAAACGACCACTGACAGCCACCTTAACATTTATTTATAAAACAACATAATTAATTTCTTAACTCTTATTAGAACAAACTAGTTCTGCAGCAGGGCGAGGTAGACTTTTAGCACTCTGTGAAACAGGACTCATACATCCAGAGTGAACTGAAATCAGAAAAACGTGAATGCTGGGATAACATTACCAATGACATGAACCTCAAGGTTAGACAGCTTTACATTTAACACTCTGACGTTATTTACATCTCATGTAGCTAAACACATTTGAAACATGTGTGCAGACACACACCTTTTACCTAACCGAACTCTAAATCAGTGCTGTTTAAGTAATGCAGTTCGCAAAGTTGACTGTAACACCCAAAGACAGTGAATGACAGCTAGGTTAAATATCGGCTGCTAGCTGAGCTAAGCTAAGCTAAACCATTTAGTGACACTACACGCACACACGCCCTGTGTGAACTGCAGGCGCACACTCACCATAGAAAACCATTCATTTGCACAAACTTGCTAAATGACTCAAAGAGATTTTAAACAAACTGTGACGGTGTGCTTCAAGTAAAGACCGAGTTAGCCGCGTAGCTTGCCGGGCCTCGTCGTGTAACGTTAACAGAGAGCTGGCTACCTGCGTCGGGGAGGCGAAAGTGAAGGACATCTGCGGGGCTCCGCTCACAGCCTCGGCGTAGGAGCGAGTCTGCCTCAGCACAGGGAGAGCACGGCGGAGAAATCTTGCTGCCATCATGACTGAAAAACCGGGTTTTATTCAAGTACAAGTGAATGACAGAGGTCCTGGAGCCTTTGCGTGCAGGCAGACGGTGTGCGCTCGGGAGGACAAGGACGTTCGTAAACTACCCACAAGGCTTTACGGGCGCGCAAAGGATGCAGGGAAGTGGAGTGTTAAAAAAAAAAAAACCTCAATACTCTCTCCAGCTGCAGCAAGTCGGGCTAGACGCAGGGATGGGCAACTTTGGTCACAGCAAGGGAAACATCCATTTACTTCTCACTGCTGCCAGGGGACCAAATTGTAGAATAGAAAGAAAAAAAAACAATAAGTTATGTCCCTATTTTAACTCAACATATACCAGTGATCAAACATTATTATGGACATATTTCTGGTTTTCATGATTTAATGGCAGCTTTTGTCATGTTTTCTTCATGTTTCCAATTAATTGATGTGTAGAAATTGACCTTAGGGCCACGTTGAGGGTTGATGGGGGGCCGCATGTGGCCAGAACTATGAATCAGGATCACTATGAATCGAGATTATCGCGGTTCAGTCTTTACATTCGGCAGACATTTATCATAATGTGAACAACAACTATAACCTGGGTGAGAATCTTAATGTTGCATTCTAATAAATTTAATTTAGTGAAGTTTTTTTTTGCACAAGGGACTGAGCACTGACTACCAGTAGGTGGTGCCAAAATACTACATCAAACAATATGCCTATCCTTCTCACAACTAGAAAGTCTGGGGCAACGTTTTGAAACTCTTTCATAGCCATTATTGGCATATGAAAACCCACACACATGCTAAAACAAACTTTGAGCTTGCCTTTCTTCAGTCTACCGTTTTAGCCACACAAGTTGCAGCATATCCCAAGTAGGCTAATTTAATATTCCAATAGACCGATATTGAGTTACATCACATTTAGTTTTTATGAAGTTTGTTTTAGGCTACATTCAGCCTAGTTATTGAGGCACTCTGCCCTCGTCGGCACTGAAACTGACTCATTTTGTCTCCTTTATGTCTCATATGCGTGAACGTCACAGACTGGTGAACGTTAAGTGAGCATTTTGAGAAACCCTTCAATCAGCCTTACCTCACTCCTTGCGTCACGTGGTGCGTCTCTGACTGGGTGGTGGGCGTGTCTTAGACGGTGGGGTTTCATTCATAAATACTTTAAGCTTTAAAATCCACATTAAAGTGATCATAGAAGAGTTTCACGGTATTGGCTTTGCCCCTCCACCCCTGCATGGACCAGGCTGGTTGAGTAGGTGAGTGCTATCTTTGCTGCATCCCTCCTCGTGTGTTTGTGCAGCGGCAGACACTCCACAGTCTTCTCTATCGGTATCACTGGACTGATGAAAATAGGCGCCTGTGAAATATCAAAATGGCATATTTCTGAACGTCGTTGCGCTGTTTGGAGCTTTTTTTTTTTTTTTTTTATCATTCTAAAGTTTACTCGGCTTTATTTAAATAATGTGATGGGATTTTTTTCCATGCGAAGTATTTAGCAGCCAAACCCCCATAAGGAAAAAAAATCTGTTTGCCAGAGACGAAGCTCAATATTTTTGCTGTTCTGCAGTATAGGCTACCAAGCCAATCGGAATTCTTTCTTTCGTGCCTCAATTCTTCATTGTAAAAACGTTCAAATGTGAGCATTGTAGTTCTCTTTTGCTCTAAAGTTATCTTGTGGTCATGTGCGCATTTATAAAAGGCTAAACTCGACACGACGGTGATGCACAAAAAAAAAAAAAAAAAGCCTACCAGTAATTTAGCTGGTATAGACCAAAATGTTGACCATGATGGGATATGCCTTTTGCTGGGACACCCATGTCTCACCATCTGCTCAGTCAGCCAATCAATTCAACAGCCTTCTGGATTTGCGATACCATAGAAGTGAGCAATTATCAATAAAGCAACACACTTCGTTTGTTTTCATAGTCTGATTCAAAAGAAATGTCTTCTAGTGAAACAACAAGGAATAGGCAGCCAAGTGTAATTGGACTTAAAGCTATTTGTAACTGGTTTACAATCCCTTTTAAGGCATTTTATTACATACATTGGGGGTAGTTGCAGCTTTTTTAATGTAATAGTTGAGTAAGAAAACATGTTTTTTTATGTTTGGTTGTCACTCAATGTAATACACCGTTAAGAAATACACAATTTGAATGATACTCACTGGACGAGATAGTAGAAGGGAACCTGTCAGTGTGTATGATGTGCATTATGATGTGCATTTGGTCAATGCAGGCACTTATGTAATGTAAAACTCATCTACACGAACTGTAAAATGAATGTAACCAATCACTGTGGTGTGTGCTTGTTATCAGCCATGCAGCACTGCCATCCTTCTGTTGCTTCGAGGCCAGCGGGCCAGTCCTGAAGGGGAAAACGCCGCTGCTCAGTCTCAGTCGGCTGGCGAGGCTGAGGTGGCTGAGGATGCAGCAAGGGAGCTGAGGAGGACACTCCTGAGCCACAGCTTAACACACACATCCAGAGCTGCTGCTACGCACTGACCTCCATCAGGGTAAGACACTGGGCTGGTAGAAAGCAGGATGTGGTACATTGCTGCCAAGGAAAGCAGTGTGTTCACAGCCTGATGTGTTTCCTGCAACAGTTTTTCAGGCGTGGATGGTAGAACAGGGAGTTAGGAAGGCTGGCAGCACGCTGCTCAGCATTAGCTTACAGGTTGTGGTGCTGAAGTTGAGTGCTGCAGGCGAGTGAGGAGTGCTGAGTGCTGCTGGCATGTTGCTCCTACCCTGCTGGGTGAGTAGCTCTATCCAGGGTGTTTGTGTGTGTGTGTGTGTGTGTGTGTGTGTGTGTGTGTGTGTGTGCGTGTGTGTGTGTAGGCGTTTGGTGCAGTAGTAGCAGTATTAATGACTATGATCTCTAAGAGCAATCGCATAACAGCAGCGCTAGTGGAAGCTGCTGGAACCTGTGTTTAAGTAAGAGCTGTTTTTTTTTTTCTGTGTGTGTGGGAGGTAGGTAGAGAGAGAGTCTTCAGGCTGATATGGAATTGTGAGTGATGTTTTGCAGCCGAGATGCTTGCATTGGCATCTTCTGTGAGCCTGAAAAAGCATGTGTACGAGGCAAGCTCACATCATCTACAGATGTTTGAGGTTTGCTTTCCCCTTGCGTTATTTCATCAACATATTCGATGTTTTTAAGAGATGCAACAAGAGCGTTCAGCTGAAACCTTCTGCTGAAATGTCATCTTACAGGTCCATATAACTATTTATTTGGTTTGTTATTAGACACATTATTTAGTAATGGACAGGAAATCTCTTTAATTTACTGTGAGATCAGAAGGGTTGTGACTTCGTCTTGGCTTATCAACACATATAGTGTGTAATGAATATTGTAGATGACGTTGTTTTTTGATGAACAGCTTCAGTCACAGTCATTTCCTCTGTGTCTTTGTGTGTGTTTCTCAAGGGGACTCTCTAGTTGGCCTGGACCATGAGCAATGAGTCTACCATCTGGAACATCCTACCAGAAAACTCCACAGTAAGTCCGTCTTTCACCACCGGCTTAGTCTCAAACTTCCTGTCCATGTTTATGTGTCTCTGTCTGTGTGTGGTGTGTTGTATCCGCTCAGCACCAGAACCAAACCTTCCCTCATATTCTCCTCTGCTTGGATTGACTGTCTAATAGGGAACATCCTGACCTGGACCCGAAATAATTAAATCTCTGATCTAATCTCAGCTTTAATTTCCCCTTGCAGAGAAATTACGACGTGACATCTGAGTGGAGCACTCATTAACACTCACCGTGCTCTCTCCCTCATAGAGCTCAGGATAATACAGCACCTATAAGACCATTACTTTGATATTCAAACATTTTACTTTGTCTTTACATAACCTTTGTGTTACCACATCAGTTTTATTCTCCGTCAAAGAACAAAGCCTGTTGTTGTTCTCTGTTCTCCCACTCATGTTACCACCTTTCCTTTTATTTAAAGCATTTCAATCCCTGTTCTGTAGCCTTTAAGGGCAGGGAACAACATGAGGAAGGAAAGAAGATCAAAAACAAAATCTGTAAAATGGGTGCTTTAATGTTCAAATAACTTCATACATATATTTAATTTTAAACATCTAGCAAGCTTAAAAATAGATTTGAAAACCAAAACATTAACCGACTACATAGTAATGGACGTCACTCCCAGATTTAGTTCTCTAAAAAAAAAATCAAGTTTAATATCCATCCATCCATTGATTAAGTAATTCAGATTTAGAGTTGTATTTATAGTACTACGTACAAAACAAAAATAAACAATTATGTACTTGATGAAGTTTTCTGATTAAACTAATGCAGTAAAAATCTTACCGTAACTGTTTGCATTATACAGTAATAGCTGAAGAGATGGATTGACTCAAGTATTTTACAATTATCTTTTACATAGATTTAAAGACCCATTCCAACCCATTGGAAAAAAATTACATCTTTGCAAATCTTTGTGTAGTGAAGAATTATTGTCAAAGACATTGGTAATCTATAGGCCCATGGGGTCTCTGCCAGTGCTCCCAGCATGTTTTATTATCTCAGCTGCAGTCCTTCCTGTTTGAGCTTTCCCATAGCTCAGGTAAACTGTAGACAGGTTCATAACCCTCACATTTGTTGAGTCAATGCACTGCTGCAGTTATAGATTCACTTCATCCCAAACAGCCAAACCAGTGGATGCTGCATTTGGTGCCACTGTAAAGGTATCTCAGCTACAGCTGACGTCTGGAAGGTATTTGTTGTATTACAGAAATGGCATATATCAGTGAATAGTTTCAGTATATTGATGTTTATTTGGATATAAATTGTCTTACTCTGTTAAAGTAGCGCTCTTCAAATCTAATTTGGAACAGGGAGACACCTAGCTCTTTTGCTGTTAAAGCTACTGTTGCGTTACTCACTGCAGACACTTTGACTCGAGTCTACTGTATCTACATTTATCTACAGTTTCTATTTAAATATATATATTCTTTCTCCTTTGTGTTTCTCAGGAGATCCCAGTAAAGGCAGAGGAGCAGCAAGATGGCTCCGTGCTCCCCTTGGTGATCCTTTCCGTCTTCCTGGTAGGAACTTTGATCTCCGTCTCAGTCCTCCTCATCGCCTTCCGTCGCTGCTGTCGAGGAGGACAATGCTGTGCCAGGTACGATGCGAAGATGATCGATTCAGCATTTGAGCACTTTATGTGCCTCCCTTATCCAGAACCATTACGAAGAATCTTTCAGTATAAGCTCCAAACCAATGTATTGGACAAAGAAAGAGAGTGGACTTCATGAAAGCAGCAGCTGCACAATGTAATATGAAGAGCACAGTCATAATGTTTTGTTGAGGTGTTCATTAGACTGTGTTTATTTTGAAAATGTGCTCAGGTTTTCATTGTACAAAAGTATTTTGATCCCTGGCACCCCTGTCATTTGATCCTTCAAAATTCCACACGCTGCAGTCGCTGCAGAACTCTTAAAAGCATCCAATGAGAACAGTTCATTAACTTTCAGATCCTTTTTTCATTTGTTCAAGCAGCCAACTTCCCCAAGTTCAGTTCTAACTGTGGAAAAAGTTGTTCAAGTTTGTACTCAGAGTATACTAACAGACCAAAGCCCTTTAGAGATTGTCCCAGTATGTGAGTTCATGTTGCATTCCGGCGTTGCGGAAGCCCGAGAGACACAACATGTGAACACACAGCGGGAGCTTCACATACACACACACCGGCTCCGATGTTTCACATCACCACAGCCTTCCCCCATTTACGCCTCTGTTAATACCTCTGATGGCAGATAAGTGGCATTACGGCTTTGCTTCACAATTCCGCATCCGTGCATTACACATTGCAATCGAGGCATAACAGGCTCGTAAGTATTCAGCCTTCAACTGCCAATCTGTAAGCGCCAAAAGACTACTCTCCCTCTCCCTCTCTAACATGCGACAGCTATTTAAAGACTGCCTGGTGCTTGTGTTGAATGTATACACTTACATAATAGATGATGAAGCTCATTGAAATTGCAAATTAAACAGAAGACATCCTGTTGCATTTTAGTTGTATAGTCCAGTTTGCTCCGCCCACTAAGTATGATGCCATTAACAGTTATAACAGAGGTGATTCATCTGTGTGTATTCAGCAGTTAAATGGCTACCCTTGAGATACTTTGTCTACCTCCAGAGCAGCACACATCATCAAGTACACTTGAATGTATGATCCCACCAGCTAGATGCAGATAAACAGAGAGCACAGAGGCTGAGTCGTGAAAAAGAGAGACCTGCCGGGGGAGAGCAGAAGAGAGGCAGGCAGACTGGTACAAATGATGAGCGTAATGAGATTTCATAGCAGCCAACGGCTGTGATTAATCTTGCGTCTCAACCTAGCGTTGTGTGCACACCAAAAATACAAACACACATACGCACACACACACACACACAATATGGGGAAGCAGGAGCCACAGAGGAAATGAAAGACAAGAAGAAGAAGTGCAGATCTGGTTGGAAGGCGAAATCCCTCAAGTTGCTTTACACACACACAAAACTCATATCTCTGCACAAAGAAATCAGATTGAGAAAAATGACCGAGGAGTGTTCAATTTCTTTTTTCAAGCCTCATAAGGTAGATTTAAGACACATTTGAAAAGTTATTTTTAGGAAGAGGAGTGGCACTGAAAGAGAAGACATATTTAAATCATATAAAATAAGTATAAGAATATAAAAACCATCATGTAAAACCATGACCTTTATTGTTTATTCCCTCTCTGCTTTAAAGATGAGTGGGAACGTGCAATCCCATAAAGTACCCTGATATATTGTTTTAAGAGGTCCCTCAGCCCTGAAGGTTATCTGTCACTGGCAATGATTTAGACTGATTTAGGCCCTCATTGATTATACAGCCAGGCAGGCTGCCATTAAGAGTGTGAATGTCCAGTTAGATTTGTAAACTGCTGATTTGTATGCTGTGTTTTCTAACATAAAGACTTTCCTCGTGGTTGTGAGTGTGTGGCTGCCTGCAGCTGTGGGGTTCAACAGATGAAAGACAGATTTGAAGGGGAAATCATGTCACAGCAATTGATCTGAATCTCTCTGTGTACCCCAGGGCCAGCGATGACCCTGAGAAAACCAACACCACCTACTTGGAGGAGTCTCAGCCCACCCATGGTAAGAGAGGAATG
Organism: Labrus bergylta; assembly: GCF_963930695.1. Classification (NCBI taxonomy): domain Eukaryota; kingdom Metazoa; phylum Chordata; class Actinopteri; order Labriformes; family Labridae; genus Labrus; species Labrus bergylta. The sequence continues at coordinate 18,568,329 of NC_089200.1, forward strand.
GACAAAGGAGGAACTGTAGGGAAGGGGGGAATGATAGGGGGAGAGATAGAGAGGAAAGGAGGAGTAATGGAGACAGACAGGCTGGAAGATAGAGGGATTGGACTGATAGAGGCAGAGGTATTTGTAACCAGTCAGCACAAATGTGTAAAGCCGAGTCCATTAAAACAGTTTGATATCAACCCAATTAGTGTAAGTAGCTGTGTCGTTCCTGGAACACCTTCTGACATTTTGGGACCAGAAAGCACTCTCTCTGAAATGAAAGAGATTTAGAAGCAGCATTAGTTTGGGACCAAACTGTTTTATTAGGCTGTCTGATCAGCTTTTCAGTCAGCAGTTTGACTCATTTTCATGCTCATCCTCCCAAAAGCGGTTTGAACATTAGCTCAGGCTCAGCTTTAGCGAATTTTCAATAAAGCAGAAATAACTTTTGGTTTTTGTCGTTTATTAAATGTATTTTATGCCTCACTTTCACAGTTGAAAGATACAAAAAAGACAAGCAACAGGGTCACTCTGACAAAGTTTTGCTGAAGTCATAACAGTAAATACTTTATTACAAACTCATCACCTGTTCTATGTACCATCGTGTACAAAATGTGAAATCTAAATCCATGCAAGCAGGTCTGCAAGCTGTACTTAGGTGCAGAGGTGCCTTTAGCTTCATGCTAATATCAGTATACTGACAGTGACAATGCTAACATGCTAACATGTTAATGTTTTGCATTACCAATTTAGTTTAACTTTGAACAGACTAAACTATTTTTTGTTGTTGATAAAAACAAGTGCAAATCACATGACCTGTATCAACCAGTCAAATCAGATTTTGAGAAGTGGTGACAGTTTTTCCCTCTGGTGTTGTCTGATGAGGGGGTCATCACTATCAGTGGACCTCATCCATTGAGGACCCTGAATGTTGTTGACGTATTCTTTTGATCTGGACCAAAGTGGTGGGTCAAATGGCAAAATCCACAGTGCTATGCCCGCAAACATTTCATTAATGATATTAAAATGAAAAAAATAAATGAACTGCTCTTCCATCTTTCTTTGTCAACTCCTCATGCTCTTCCGTTTATCCATCTCCCTCCCTATCTGTCTCCCTCATCTGTCCCTTTCCTGTTGCATCTGTGGTAGAAATCACCATCAGGGTGGATGAGTCGGAGTGTCTGTCGATGGCCAGCTCTCACGACCAAGAGACCGAGCGCTTCCTCTCCACCTGCACCACCGGCCGCCGTGTCTCCTTCAATGAGGCTGCGCTCTTTGATCATGGCAAGAAGGCTCAGGAGAAGGGCCGCAGGTCAGAAAGCTAATACATACACATGAGCCGAACTACTTTACAAACACTCGTGTGGTTAATTCAGCTTTCATTTGGCGTCTATTTCCTTACACTTCAGTGTTGCCGCTTATTTAGATCAATAATGAACACATTTGACTATATCCATCTCACTTCTGCTTTGGTTGTTTTGAGATGCATTATCAGTGCTGTGGACATGAAGAGCTTTCTCTTAGGCTCTGAGCCTGTTATGTTAATTTTGCGGGGCTAAATGCAAATTCAGTATAGCACTGCTGGGTTTGAAGTCAAATATGTCCCTTGGCTGTTTGATTCTTGTGCAAGAATAAACTTTGAATTTACAACTTATCTCTTTAAATGTATGTCTCATCTTGACAGGATTCTGTATCTTTTAATTTACCTCGTTTCTGATCACCCCAGGTATACTCTGACTGAGGGCGACTTTCACCACCTGAAGAACGCCCGGCTCACAAACCTCAACTTCCCTTCTCCAGCCCTCAAGATAGTCACTATCCATGAGTGTGACTCGGCTGAGAACAGCATCACCATGACAACAACACGCCCTGTTGCTAAGTCAGCCCTTTCCATCTTCCAGGTGATTTAGCCTTTAACCTGCTATTAGACGTGACACATCATTAGTCTTGACCTGGGCCAATTACAATATCAATCACTAGGGTTAAGGCAAGAAAATGTATCAAGCTAATGTACCCGAACATGAGAATGAGGAATCTGTCTGCTCGCTCATTTCAACAAGCAGGGCTCATTGATTTCACACTCAGGAGGAGTGCCAGTCACCAGTTAGAGAGGAAATTCATTTTTAGTCACAAATGCTCGGAAAACATGAAAACAACAGAAGACCTGCCTGTTTGACAGTATATTCTATAAGAGTAAGAGAGTCATTGTTGTGCGTGCTTCCCTTCAGCCGATGCTGTGCCCTCTGCCACAAACAGCGTTGACCAGCCTGAGTGTCAATCCCAGCTGTGCCCTCCCTGGAGACGCCCTCAACTCGGTGGTGGGAACCAGCTTCAATGACAAAAACATGGCTCTCAGCACTAAGGAGCCAAGCTCAGTAAGTTACCTTTAACTCATCTTAACTTTACAATATATTACATCAATTAATAAGTGACTGCCACAGCGTTGTTTTCTTAAGCTTGGACGGTACAGGAATTTTCTTGCCTTTAAATTAACTGCAATAGTTGGTGTTCTTAAGAAAAGTGCAGTACATACTTTGATTTTGGTTCCCCCGGTGGACAAAGCAGTTTGTCTTTATGTCATTATGTCTACATAGATATTGGTTACCGGCGATTAAAATCATCCTGTTCTCTTTTAACAATCGAATGTATCACTCATATATAATATTTGCTGTGAAAATGTAAATAAAGGCTTCTTCTGCAATGTACTGTAAGTGCTCTTGTCTGACAGTGGCAGTGGTAACAGGCATTCACAATAACACTAATAGAAGCAGTCAGTCATGTTTCTGATGGTCTCATTTGCTTCTGTAGCTCATAAAGAGGAATCCCTTTTAATTTCAGTTTCATAACAAGTAGTAGTCACACTCTAGGAACCAGCCAGACAAGCAGGGAGTCATCTATATGGGCATCAGAGGGTCATGGAGCATGAGGGAGGGCCCAACAAAAGTGATGGTTTATGGGCAAACAAGAAGCATCACTGTCAGAAGGGATTCCACCCACACCACTTCCCTTATCATGTTTTCTTCCTAACCATGTTTTTCTGTCTGCTCAGATCGAGATAATGGGAGTGGGGCCCAGGGGCAGAGGCAGCAGCATTAGTGTTGGAGAAGGGGTCTTGGTGGGGAGCTGCGCCTCCACTTCTGCCGGCATTGCAGGAGGCCAGGGGCCCGTGCTGCAGTTCTTCACCAAACTGCGGCGCCATGCTAGTCTGGAGGGGGCCAGTCCCTACTTTAAGATCAAGAAATGGAAGCTGGACAGCAGCCAGAGAGCCTCCAGTCTGGACACCAGAGGTAATGGATACTTGTTGACGCAAAGTACTTTTATATTATCTTGTTTTTTGGAAATTATCAGTGCTTACGTTGCAGGAAGGATTCACAACTCTTTGTGTAAGTCATAACTGAGGAGATAAAGCAATACTGTTTCTTCATTATTTATCTTGGTGTATAGTATTTTTGGCATCATTCTCTGGCGGTAAACAGGCAATGGTTAAGCAGGGGGATCCAGCAACCAACTGTGAGAAGCCCTTTCCCTGCTAGGAGTCGGATATACACAGTGACACACACACATACAGGACAGATGGCTGTGTGACGTAAAGTTTGCCCTTTCCAAGTCAATTTGGGTCCTGGAGTGAATCCTTCCTGTCGATCTTCTCCATCCTATACAAACACACACACACACACACACACACACACACACAAACACTTCTCCCTGCGCTTCCATAGACACAACTCTTTAATACAACCGAGGGATCAGAACAGGATAAAAAAAATCTCCTGAGACCTTCACACTTGAAGGAAACTTTCTCGAGAAAGAAGTGTATTTTCACTGTTTCCTGCTGTCACAAATGTTGTTCCTTCCCCTTGATTACTTTTTGTGGGACAGGCTCTCCAAAGAGGAGACAGTTCCAGCGCCAGCGGGCGGCAAGTGAGAGCATGGACCAGGACGACAACGACGCACACCACATAGACCTCATCCAGTACATCGCTCGCACTCAGGACATCCCCTACTGTCCCAGTCAGCCAACCACACGCCTCCTCTCACCTCCTTCCACACCACCGCCCTCCCTCGGCAGGTATCTTTAATTTCCTTGCCATTCATCCTGTTCACTGCTTTGCTGCCTTGCACTCATTTCTTGACAGTTGCTAAAATATGTGAAAGTTAGGACATGGCTCTAAGTCCCAATTCTGCCCAACCAACTTTTCTCTTACAAAACAGTGCTTTTAAAACCTATTTGAAATGCTATTGGAGTCGCTTTAATACGCTGTTGAAGAAGATATACCGTAAAGAAATCAAATGGCATATATCAGTGTCAAGTAACTGACCTTTAAGTGAATGGTTCATTTAGAAAACTGCCTCTTGGAAAATGTTTGACAAGTTCTGTTGCTAGGACATTTAATTAGATTCAAAGACACAATGTTATGTAACTGTAAATACCTCTGCCACAGTCTCATTAAATGTAATGTGATCCCTCTGTACAAGACTTCTTTCAAAACCATTTTGAACAGGGGAATCCCACAGTGGAGTGGAGAATGGGGACACAGGGTTTATATCTGGCATAGGAAACCATTCCATTGCTGACACAGTCATGATGTCTGCGGAAGTGCAAGGGTCATTGTTTTTTTTTGTTTTTAGTGTGTCCTAGAATTGCCCAGTATTTGGTTACAAAACAAAAATAACGAAGTAGCTTCTTGAATAACAGTTTGTTTCTTCTTCTCTGAAAATTTGATTAAGCAAAATCAGTATTTCCTGTGTATGTTTACACGCGTTTGTGTTTAGAAAATACAAGGAATTTCCTGGAAGATGCCAACAGCAAAACAATCTAATGGGATCCGTGATCACTGACAGTTAATTACTTTTGATTGTTTATGTTTCAAACAATTTGTACTCTGAGAATGTACTGTATAAGGAAAAAGGGGGTATGTCTAGTAGTTTCTTCAGCAGACAAGGCATTAGTATCTAGCTAAGTTCTGTTCACAGACATGCAACAGCAACCATTGCAAGCCATAAAATTCATTCTGTGCACTGTGAACGCAGCCACGCTTTAGGTGAATGTGTTAATTAGGGAAATGCTTCAACATTGACATGAGTTTTGTGCGCCTCAGTGTTTCGCCCCTTCATTTTCCTCATGTTTTTTCTTTTTTCTCGTCTCTCCACTCTTGTGTGCACCCTACAGGGTAGAGGTAGAGGTCATAGTGGAGCCCAGCTGCGGCCATGGAGGACCAGGGGTGATTGGCCTATCCCCTGATCCCCAAGATGAAGGCCTGTCCCTGGAAAGAAGGGAAGGCGCAGACCCCTTGGACCCCCCAGATGCCCATGACCCCCTGACCCTTTACAAAGACATCTGGACCCTTCGTGCCTCACTCGAACAGTACGCTGCCTCCGACCAGAGCAGCAACAATGACAGGAACTCTGTCTGCAGTGATGCTGACAGTGTGTGTTCGCTGAGCGGACGCACAGAGACAGAAAGAGGAGGGCTCCCAAGATATCCATCCCAGGATTTAGGAGATGAAGCAGAGGGTGGAGAGGATGACAAGGATATTTTGATGTACACGGAGCAGAGGTTAGGTGTGAAAGAAGGGAAAAAGAGAAAACTGGGAGGCAAAGAACCAGAGCGAAGGGGTAGTGATGGAGAAACAGGGACTCGTAAATTGCTGCAGATGGACAGCGGCTACGCGTCCATAGAGGCTCCGTCTCGAGGTCCAGAGGAGTTGAGACTGTTCGGGAGCAACAACGGCAGCCCCAAAGACAAAACAGCTCACGAGAAAAGGCACCACTTCACCAACGCGGGGCGAAGTGGCACCATCGGTGAGAGCTTTGAGTCTCATCTCTTTGAGGAGGAGCCAGAAGAAGAGGTGTTGTTGGGTGCCAGTGGAGGAGTTCCCATAGAAACAGATGCTGGCGCACTGAGCTGGGCCCCACATGGTCAAATGCTCACACCCAGCGAGGCTGCACAGCCTTCAACTCAACCGCCAATATTGCACCGACGAGACTACAGCATAGACGAGAAGACTGACGCCCTCTTCCACGAGTTTCTCCGTCACGACCCTCAGTTTGACCAGCAGGAGTCACCGCTAAGGAAGCATCGATCCCGAATCCACCTCCGCAAGCAGTGGCAGCGCCACAAGCAGTGGAGTGACCCTGGTGTCAGACACTTTCATTCCTCTTTTGAAAGACAGCGTACCCCTCTACGGAGGGGTGAAAGTGTGAACTACCCATTGGAGACAAGCTACCACAGTACGCTCCCCCGAATCGTTAGTGCTCCCGACGAGGAGAATAGCGACGGCACCATCAGCACCCCTGATACCCCAAAGGTGGAGCCTACAACAACTGGCAACAGGGGAGAGGAGCAGGGTGTCAGCGTTAGACACACAGAGGACAGTATCTCCTCCTTCCAACCACCTCTTGCACACTCCGTCTCAGAGAAAGATGGAGGACAAGGTGAGCACCATGATCATCAGGAGGACATCAAACCATCTGCACTGCCCCCCGAACCCGCAGACGAGCGCTCACCGCCTCAGCTGCCTGACTCCTTAGGCTACGGCCCGCAGACCATAACAGCAGACCTCATGGACAAACTGACTGCTCACCTGGACGAGAGGTTGTACACGGGCCTCCGCAGGGTCAAAGACACGACCGTTGAGTGTGTGACGGTGACGGCTACACACGCTTCTCCAGACCACAGCCCAGTGTAGCAGGGCTCCGTTGACTTCCTCATCAACTTCACTCCTGCTGACACACACTATTTCTTTTGTGTTTGTTTGTCTTGCCTCTATTTAAGTGTCTCTCAATATAGAGCTTGAATGGTGTGATCCAGATTCAGAAACGCGCTATTGAGAATATGCTTTGCAAAAATCCATACTTGAACACAGGATTCATTTAAATGCTGTTCATCAACTAGAAATTCAGTCAGTGTCTTTTTATGCCTGTTATCATTACAAAGCAGGTTAATGTTGCAGTCAAGCTACAATCCATAATAGTGTAAGATGAAGCATAGCTAACACATGGTTACAGTAGTAATAGTATCTGTGTCTGTTTGTCTCTCCTGCTGTCATTCCCGTCTCTGCTCTCCAATATGAATAACATGCTGAGAGCCAGTATGGCCTTCGCACTCATTGAGCCACTGTGAAACCAGGTGCTATTAGACAAGAAGAAAGTGACAGATCTGGATGTAACAATTAGCCCTCCTAGTCCTCCAATCAGGATTAGGTGAACTTGTCGTGAGAAAAAGAATAATTTAGAATAGCAAAATTGATCTACCAAAGCTAATAGGCATACTGTAACAGTAGAGATCAGTAGTTTCAAATCTATGGAGATCCCAAGAGAAGTGAGATAAATTACTAAGAGATGTAGCCTATGTTTCAGTCACATTGAAAACAAACGTTGCAGTTGCTTGGAGCAGCTAACATTATTCACAAAGCTTGATAAAAAATGTCATTATTTGAATTAGAGAAGTGGTTTCTACATGTTTACATTCAACCACCTGCCCAGCTACATCACTTTCACCCAGAGCCATTTTTTTCTGTGGCTATTCTTCCTGGTTGTAGCTATTAAGCTAACTCTGTAGTAGGATAACGTCCCCATGGCTGATAAAATAACATCTCATACTAAGCTGTGGTTGGTGGATTTTTTTTCTCGTACTGCAAAATAGACCTAAAGATCTTAAACCAGTAGAATTCACTGGGACCATTAGCAGAACGGTGATGGGTATGAGTCATTTGATTTAAACGTTGGGAACCCATTTGTTTAGATTGATGGAAAACAAATACAGTCTTAACAATGGCCAGAACAAAAAGTTCCCATGAAGTGTTATTTTGAAAGGGATGCTATCCTAAAAGTTACTTAGGTTGTCTATATCTTCCAAGGTTTTGATTTTTTTTTTTCAAAATAAGGACTCTCTTCTCAGTTAAAATGTCTATCCATAGAAACATACATTGAGTAATAGACCTGGGGGAAAAAAAACATTGCTGTGAACATAAAACACTCTGAAATGTCTCTTTAATGTTGAATCTTTGATGATTTTGTGCCGGGGAACAAAGGACTAAGGAGCTATTGTCTTAATCAGCCGTGTGACTTGTTATGTTTGTTTGTTTGTTATTCACTGAAAATGCTTCTCAGCTTTAAGACAACCGTGTTGTTCATTTCTTAAAAGTTTGTTTGTATGAATTTTGATCTATTTTTGAACGTCTGCACTGCTTAAAAGACCGTAAAAAGAAGGACAGGCTACACAGCAACAGACAGAACTCGCAAACCAAACAGCCGCTTACACTCAGATGCCTCTGTGTCATCCACATATATAGAATACATTTACATTTCACTAAGCTCATCAACACTGACATGACCTCTGTCCCAATAAGAAGAACAAACTCAGTTTTGTGCCATGAGGAATGTGTTTACATTAAAGCTAACAGACGAGCGCTTTGATTACAGATGTTTGGTGTTTATTGGTCTTATCAGAAAGGCATGCTTTCTCGTGCATGGGGCTCACAGAACAGGCTTTATTTGTCCCCGTCTGACATTCTCGTTTTCCCCTCCTCCTCCTCCTCCTCCTCCTCCTCCTCCTCCTCCTCTTCTTTGCCTGAGAAAGTTGTCAGTGCTGTAGATGTCTCCTATGTGGGGGCCTAGGATGTTACTTCCTGCCAGCTTGTAAAAGCAGAGTAAACAAAGATGGTATTTGTAGTGATGGCCATTTTATTTTCTCCTTATTTGGTTTGAAAAAAAAAAAAATACAAACCATTACTGCCTATCATTTGAACAACTATTAGTTATGTCGGTAAAGAAAGCAAAAAATGGCCAAACTCAATTTTGGCTTATACATCCGTGCTTTTTCACCCTGCACAGTAGCAGCAGGATTGCTGTAACCCAGTTTTAGTCTCCTATACTCAGAGGGGCTGTTGGGCTTTCCGTCTCTCCCACATGCAGTGAGGGGAGCCACTGCAGAAGAGGTTGATGAATTTTAATCATACCAAGAGAAGGATTCCCGCTTTTCATCCGCTGTCTCCGTTCCCTCATTCTTCACGACTGTTACCATGCAGTACATTGAAATGATTGAATACAAAATAAGGGGGTGGGGGGGTGGGGGCACATTATCTTCCTCTCTCTCTGTGTTGGTGTAATGATGATGCTCTTCTCCAGTCTGCCTAGATTAGATCTTTCTCCACTTTGTGACAGGATTCTCCTTTTGTGGCTAAGTGGACTCTGAGGCAGAGGATGCTTTCCTCATTAGGAGAGAAATGGCTGAGATGAAAGGAGGTGAGCTCCAATAAGGAGTAGAGAGGGTAGGGATGTTTTTTTTCTCGCTCATTTCTTTCATGTTGGCTTCCTCACACACACACAAATACACACACTCAAACATTGTAAATGATTTCTCCATGAATAACACAGTTTTGTGCAATCAAATAGCATTTATGTTATGACAGCACTGATCATCAGAAAGGAAATGAAATCCCCTCTCAGCCTTGATGGAAATGATGCATCTCTGTTGACAATAATTACTCAGCTAATTCTGACAGTTCTTGGAAAAGGGGAAGAAGGCTGCGTTCCCCACAGATCAAAAACTACCGGTTCTTACAGCTGAGGCAGTACAAGATGAGAATAGCACAGCAACTGCAACTATTGAAAGAAAATGGCCATATGGGATGATTTCAAATCTGTACAAAGTTTCAACTTTGCTGTCTATACAAGCACAATATATCAAGAGCTAGACTTAATCAATGTCCTTTACTAGGTATAGACAGATGCTGTTTAACTGGGGACACTGTGTTTGTATACTAACCAGTAGCCTGTCAAATGCATTGATGCATAGCTGTGTGTAGGTCTGCATGAGAGTTTACAATTTAGTACAAACAGTCATGTTTTCTCAGACTTGTGGTACAAAATGGTCATAAGTGATGCTCAAATCAAAACATTGGTATAACTTGAGATTTTGTATGATGGAATCCACTTTTTAAAGTCATGCACTAGAATGCTGTAATTGATCCGATTTTGTGAGATTTATCTCTGAACGTAGTAGTATTTCTGTATTCATTGCTTGTAAGTTAATTGCTTAATTTATCCAAACAAGATAAACTTTCTTAACAACTTGCTTTTGTTGATCCAAATCTAATGAGCCTTGAGGGACCAAATCATAAAAAAGTGTTATTTTAGGGTTGTTTTCCAATCTGTGAATAAATGAATGAAGTAAAAAAGTTCTGAATCTCATTATTTCAAGGGAAGGGTTTTCGTTCAAGGCGTGGGAACACATCGCTGATAAGGTTCCCTCCTATGAATCTCATTTCATTTTTCTTTGTTGCTTAGGCTCATAGCCTATTGATTTTTTCCTCGCCTTATCACCTCCTTCAAATTAACTCCAGGGAAAAGCCAAATCCAGTCTGTGATCTATAAGAAAAAGTCTTACATGTCTGCTCTTTCCATACCTTATAATCTGTCTCACTGGCCTTAGCTGTTGGGCACAACAAGTTATAAGAGACAAAAACTAAGATGACACTGCTTTACTCGGGCAGGTTCTTGCTCTGTAATACAACATTTTTGTGAATTGATCCCAACTTTTGGAACTGATAGAACCAAACTGAAAAACAGTGGGCTAATCTATTACCAAACCAAACAGCGAGAACAAATCTACACCCTTCAGTAGGGTACCATATTTTCATACCTCCAAATTGGGAAACAGATTGTTGAAAATCGTAGGCAATAAGTGCCCTCCTAAGCAGCTCCTTTTCACAGTGTTTTTCCACTGAAGTAGAAGTAGCACTGTCTGTAGTACTAGTGCAGTGCTTCTTCCAGCCTACACCCACTTTTTGTGTTTGCTAGTTTTAACATGGCTTTATATGTCGGAATTTCCACCATGTGCAACTGAAAATTGCCTCTTGTAGTTAGTGCAAAACCCATCATATTCATTGCCTGATACTTTTTCGCGGGAAGCTGTGAATCTCCTGGAGCTCTTTGGAAAAAGGTGCTTCCTTTTCGGCATGATAGTTAGCCAACCTGTCAGATTATGTTACCATGATAAGCTAGGCTAGCTAAGCAACAGACGCTACCTTGAGATTGATTGACACATGTTCAAACAAATAAGTATTGAATCTTGACTCGTCTTGCATTAGTGATGTTTTTCTATTGGTTAAAAAAGCCACAGCATCGGCAACGACATTGATTGACATATATAAAGACAAATTTGTGTTGCAATTTTGGTTGATCAAGGGACTGTTAAAAACTGGGATATTTGTCGTTTTATAGGCTAAATATTTGTGGGGACTCAGAACAAAGAGCTTGAAAATGGGACGGTCCTTCAGGGCTCTTTGTAGCTGAACTTTATAGCTTGAAGTCATGTAAAAATCATTTTACATGGCAGTGGAGTAAGGTCAGTAGATAACAATGGATTAACAATTTGAAATTCTTTGTCAATGCTTTTAATATGTCAATTTGAACACATCGCGGCAATTTTCTGCTGAAGTTTTGAGGCTAGCTATATCTTATGCCTCTGCTACATGATCTAAGTCATTTAAAAGAAGGCTATCCAACAATCATCAATTCTTTATTAAGACAACAGCTAATGCTAGCATTCAAACCACTTCCTGTCAAACAACATACTGTAGACCTGCTACATGGCTAACTCAGAATTTAATCCCTGTCTATCGCATCGTGCAACCATTGGCTAGGGGGAGGCCACTTGCAAATATTACCAAACATTTCTAAATGCTAATGATAGTTGTGTCTGATTGTAGCTCTTGGGTTATCAAACAAGTATAACTTGAGATATGGCCACATTTAGGCTACCTCAAAATGTTCACTGTTCATTGGCTTATCAACCCAGAAATTGTAATACATTATCAGATAACCTATTGTAAAGATTAAAACTTAAGAGAATAGTAGAACAGTATTAAAGCAGTTGAGCTTCCTACTCTGCGCAAGAAGTCAGAGGAAAATGGACGGTTTATAAATATCCTTGGTGGATAAAATCATTAGGCTATAAATGTTGGCAGGCAGTGCACATTAAACAGGAGCTTGCTTCTCAGGAGCCAGGACAATTTAGAAGGAAAAATGCAGGGGCAGATATTTCGAGTAAAATATACAAAAGTTAATGCTGAGTCACATCTATCATAAACATTTTCACGATACAGTTGGCTTACTGGTAATGTACAAGCACACTTATACAATAATGATTCAGAGGAGATTTCATGCTTTGTCTCCTGGTTATGCCATATCATAAAGTAGCCAACATAACACACTGTGAGCAAACTGTGAGCATTTGAAGGCTGCCAACATGTTAACATGTTTCAGCCTTACAATCATTCATTAGGGCAGGAAATTTCTGTATGGCTGTAACATGTTGGCATGTTTTTATGAATATATAGCCTTGATGTATTAAAGGCTTCTGAGTGCCTCAGACCTCCTCCATAGCTTCTAAGTTAGATCCCCGAACTGAAGCGCACCAGAGAGACTCATTCTTTTCAACAGCTTTCAAAAAAAAAATTCAAGACCCATGCAGCATGCATCTGGTTTTTGACAATTTTGGTTTCAGCTGTCTAATACTAATGGAGATCCCTCAAACAGTTGCCTTTGCCAGATAAGGGTGGATAATACATTTGCTGTTTTAACATAATGGTTAAAAACAGTGATAAACCGGTGCCATCCATAAAATTGATATACGAACAAATAAAAAAAATAATTGAAGCTCAGCTGAGATGAGACTTACATAAGTAAAGGACACAGATTTATCCTGAATAACACAGAGCCTGGCACTTAATTGTTTAATTAAAGTCTGGGATATTCCCAAACCAACACATTAATTCAAAGTCAAGATGAACACTGCAGAGCAATTGGTTGAAGCAGTCATAGTTTTTTAAATCTGCTAATAATTGCAATAATCACAAAGTCATTGAGTGATTTTTTAACATTAAATCTGCTAGCTTTTATTTTATTTATACACTTGAGAAAATACCCTTTCCAATGCATTATATAGTCCTCAGAAAACAACATGTTGATGTCTGTCTGTCTGCTGCACATTGCAGTCTAAATTCATTCAGTGAAGGTTGAATGAGATGGAGAATCAGAGAAATGGGCTTCTCTGAAAGAGGGGGATCTAAAGATTCAGACCGCCTCTCCTCTGATTTCATTACACTCTTTTGCATCATCTGTGCCCCACCTCCATCTCCATCTGTCTTTGTTGTCTGTCAGCCAATGGCTGAGCTCAACACCCCAACAGTCAGCCAGTCGGAGGTTTGGGGTTTCCTTCAGTATGTGACGTTGCGTCATCGTCTGTTCTGTGAGGAAGATGCAGAGAAATATCCTTTGATGTTTTTCACAAATCCATTCACAATTGTCGAAATACCAATGAGGAGGTGAATAAAATCCCAACAGCCAAAAACACATTTACTGCTACACTTAAAGAAGGATTGACATTTATGTCAATGCTTGTTGTAGTATGGTTGCAGCAGGCAAATTCAGACGTGTGCGTAGTAACAGAAGGAGAGATGACTGAGCATTCTGATGTTTCAAACTTCAATGATTACAGATAAAAATAGCAAAGGACTGCTGGTGAATATTAGTGAACAAGAGCCAAATGAAGACTGGAGTCTACACTATAGCAAATGTATTATTTGTAAAAAATTGACTTGTGTATCTTTTGTGAATATTTCTTCTGGTTAATAGTTCAGCATAATCCACATTTTGCATGACATGAAACAATTCATATCATCAGCCATCTTGGTTGTTTTGTAAGAAATCCTTTTAAGTGATTTACCAAGCAAATGTAAGTTTATTGCATGTGATTGGCCTGACCTAAATTCGGTCCGCTATAAATCATTCTGAATGGAACTATAACCGGACACATTTTGGAGCTCTCAGATTGATTTGGTTGTTTGGCTCTAAGCAAACAGCAATTGGTCTTGCACAATAGTTAACCATGTGGAAACATTTCATTTTCTTAAAAGAAAGATGAAAGACAAGTTAAAGTGGAGTTTGCATTGAGTCAAGTAAGCTCGTGAAACAGAGGTGAGCCAACCCAGATGTAAAGTCACGACTTGGGCTCTTTATACACCTCCTGATAGAGATAAGGGCTGCTGTGTGGGTTGAAGTCCTGACTTGTCTGTATAGTATGGCTCCTTGGACAAATGTTCTTCCCATTCTTCATGTTTTATTGCTTTATGTCTGCACTGCTGGTTTTGTTTTAGAATGACAGACAGACAGACAGACAGACAGACAAAGCATTAGATTCCAAAAATCAGTTCAAATGTATTTGAATGCTTCAGCTGTTTCATCCCTTCAACAAACAAGTAATTATTCTGGCTGATCCGTTCACAACTAAACTGACTCATACCCTCCAGAACCACCAATAATGGTGGGAAAGGTGTTCTGTTCGTGCGTTACACATCTATCCACACATTGCACATTTCAGACCTAACTTACACATGAATGAACACACATTCGACTCTGCAATCCCCTCCACCTCTCCTGCTCTGCAACATCAGAATACTGTATTCAAGGATGGTTCTAAAAGGGAAACCCCCCCCTGCCTCTTCATCACTCCCCCTCACCACCACCGCCACCACCTGCTCCTCTGATCCCCCCCCCTCAACCCACGCATTCCCCTCCTCCCCCTCTCCCTCATCAGACTTTCCTATCTACAGAGCAGCTCCAGGCAGCATTCTGAATGTGTGAGAGATGCCGATGACTCATCGGGTACCTCTCTGCTCACGATTAGGAAGGTTTTTCTGTTTCGCACTTATTATACGAGACTAAACAAATGTGTTGCCAGAAGCTGATAAGTGTGAAGTAATTTTGACGGAGCAGAACTTAACTGTTTGAATACAGCCTTAAGCTAAAAATGTTTTACTACTACAACTCTCACTTTGGTAGGAAATCACAAGGAACAATTATATAGTGTATATATTCTCCCTTGTAATGCACAAAACTGAAGCAAATCAAGAGAGTGTGACCCAAAAGTGTATGTGCAAGAAGATATACCCAGAAGAGGAGTGATGATGTCATGAAAACCACATGGAAAGAAAAGTAAAAAGTAAAAATGAGACGGACAAAAGGAAGGAGACATTGAAGTAGACACAGTTAGAGCTAAAGGAGATTAATGTCTGATGAAGCTCAGGAGAAATGACAATAGTGGGAGAAAGTAAAGATAAAAAGAGAGCAGGACAAAACCCTGGAAAGCTTATTATGCAGCATCTCCTTCCCACGCAGTCTGCCCACGCTCCATCCCTCCACCTCCTCCTGTTCTTCGTCCTCTCCTTGTTCAGGATTCTGCTCCATCCATTTCTCCCTCCCTTCTCCGTCCTCGGCTGCGTCATCTCCAGCGCTTCATTGTGTGTGCGCCCCCACCCGCCTCTCTGGGGATGAGGCAGAACTCTCCAATACTTAGCTGTGATATCACATACAGGCTGAGGCTTTTTAGGCTATTTGTTACAGCAGCTACTGTTCATGATGGGCTGAAGGACAGAAACACACCCACGCATTGTGCAGGCTTGAATCCACACACTGGAGAGACATCATTTTTGTATGAACAAACTATAAAAACTCTGGTGATGTGTTTCATTAAAGCTTGTGGAATGATGCCAGGCTTTTAGAAACTCAAGGATTTAATTTACATCTTTGTGATAGATGTAGCTTATTGCCAGCTGATGACAGAGACACTTTGCATGAGATAGTTTGACTAAATCTGTGGGCTTTCCTCACCAGTCGTGTGGCTACTCTAAAAACAGCTGAAGGTTTAATTACTTTCTCAAGAACTTTATCTGATCTTGCAGAAAGAGGAATCTCGTGTTTGTGAATATGTCAAACACACTCCTGAGACCTCAGCCTGCATCTAGACACCACGCTGATGATGTCACTCTCCCCGATCCTCCTTTAGACTGTCTGGGGAGCGACAAAGGTCAGCTCCAAGGTAAAGAAAGTTGACTCACTACATCTTGAGACGTAGGCTACAACCTACAAAATCAACACTACCATGGGGAATTGACTGGTAGGTTATGACTCAAACTATTCACATCAAATAATCAATACTTGTCGAGGTCAAACAGGGCCAGAGGAAATGAGTGGGATGGGAACATTTTTTGAAGAGACAACAAACAGAAATTGAGAATGATTTGTCATCGTAGAATTCTCTAGATGCTGACTAAAAATGCTGCTCAATTATTATTCAGTTTAAAAGAATGTATAAAGGAAAAGGAAAACATGGAGATGATTGTATTTAATTGTTTCACTAGGTATTGTTCATTTGATATGATTCATGAGAGAAAAGGGTAAACAACAGGGTTAGCCATTTGAGTCTGTATCAACAGTAATTTATGTTATTAAGAAATGCACAGGTATAACATATTGTTCTTCTTCCTGCTCATATTTGATCATCAACAGTGGAAAAGTATTTTGAGAAAATGTTGTTTGATGTGTGTTGTGTTGCTGTGTTGGAATCATACACTGAAATTAGCAAATGAATCAAAATTGAAATTAAATATGGAATTGTTTTCTAAGCAATGTTTGAATACATTTTTTTTTAATCAATATTTGAAACCAGTTTGTAAAAGGCTTGACTTATAGTGATATTGTCACGATTAACCTTTGATTAGTTTGTTTATCCCTTGTTCCTTTTTTATTTCCTGTTTTATTTTGTAATTTGTATCCTCATGTTTCTGTTTCCTCTTTTTAGTTTGATTTGTTTTTCTCTTCTTTTGGATTTTTTTTGTCGACTTTGATCGACTTTGTGCTTGTCAGAAGAAAGCTTTTTGTTTTTGCCATTTGGTCCTTTTTGTTTAATGAGATATTTTTGTGTTTTTTGGATCCTCCACTTTGTTTTTCTAACACTTGGAGAGGTATGCCTAAAGACAATTATTAGCAGCAACATCTTGGCTTCACTGGGATCATAGCAGTTCAGTTTCTTTTATAGTTTTTGGCCCACACATTCACTGTTTTGGCTCACACTCATCGATCTTGTCAGCCGCAGCACGATGCATCTGTTAAAAAAAAAACACTCTCTCTAGCCCCTTTTACATTGTCTGTTCAAATGAAATAGTTATGCCTATGTTACACCTTGCTGTCCTTCAGCTTCTGAGCTGGCTTCGGATGAAACAACAGGTGAAAGTGGATCACTGTAAAATCTTTGAGCTGGCAGGGTGGAACAGCGTTGTGTATTTCTGAATGTACACATGTGAAGTCCCACTTTTAAATGTTTCGCTTCTTGAGTTTCTTTAACCCAACTTAAAATCTCACACTGATATTACGCCATTGCAGGGTTCCATCTAACGTAATACATCAAACCGTGCATTTAATTTTATATTCTTTAGTTTGACAAAAAAAATCCAAAGCGATCTCAACCCAACAATGAAAATATGGTGTGCTGTCCATGGTATTGAATTATATAGGGGAGCAGTTTTCTGGGTTTGGAAATAACTGTCCCAATCCTAGTGAAAATACTTATGGTACTAAATTGTAAATACATGTGAGCTTGCATGTGTTGTTATTAGGAGATGTAAAATATCTTCCTATATCTATAACACCTAAAAGGTATAAGTAAGCAACTGCTTGCTAAAAATGTATTATATGAATTAAAAATAATTGTGTTGTGTTCACAGCTTTAATCTGCTGTCATTAAGTAGTCATATCAGTTTTTGCAGGTTTAGGAAAAGATAAACAAGACGAATGATGCAAGCCAATCGACACGCAGTGATTTGAGCTGATTGCCCACTACTATCAAACTATGTTTTCAAATCACACAACAGTCCTGTCTTCCTCTGTGTGCTGAAAAGTGAAAATTATTGATGTACTGGCTTTCACGACATAGGAAGTTCAGGTCACTCAAGTTGAGTGACATTACTGTACTGTATTGTAGCATTACTTATTTATAGCATTTATTTATATTTATAGCATCCCATTAATCCAGCCATCCAGATATACCTAATAATTCACTTTTTTTGTCTACATCTGTAAATTTTGTAATTACTGTACATAGCACAGACTCTTGCACTTTCTGCTTATTAGCACTTCTGGTGAGATGCCAAACCTCATTTCGTTACTCTATACTTGTATATGTGTAATGACAATAAAGTTGAATCTCATCTCATCTCTTGAGGTATTTGGTCTAGAACTGATGGTTAGCTGCACTTGCACACAGAAAACAGTTTAAAGATACGCATAAATTCCCTTCAGATTACCACTGAGGTTCTACTTTCATAGACTCAGTATGATATCACTGAATTTGGCAACTATGTGAAGGCTCAGTGAGAGAACCAAGGGCTCACCAAGGATGTGTTGTTCAAGAGGGGAGAATATCTGTACCAAATTTACTGCCAATTTTGTCATGGCTGTGAAGTATATTAAAGGGAGTTCAAATCGTCTACATGTCTGTTAAATACAAGCAAAAGTAGAGTGATCCAAAGGCTCTGGAGTAATGGCAGATAAAACCAGATGCTGTGTTATATTTGCTACACTTCTTCTGACGTATTAAGAGACAGTATAGTGGGAGCAGCTGTTTTGAGCCTCAATAAAGCTAGCATTCCAATAAGCCTCACTGTACATCCTATTTCTTTAACATGAAGTATTGACGTCCTTATTCAGAAATTACACGAAAGCAGTTTGCTCACCCTCAGCTTTCAATTCATCATCAGATGTCATCTCATTCATATTAAGGTTTTTAGTGTGTGTGCACCACAAATGGAGACTGAAGTCCTCCAAGTGGGCAGACGGGTTCAAATCTAACCTGTGGTTCATTACTCACAATGACATTACTCACTTTCTCTCTCTCCGTGATTTCTGACTCTGTCCACACTGTCCTGTCTCTCTAATAAAGGCATAAAAAAGCCCAAAAATAAGCCTTGAAAAAAAGGGTTTGACAAAAGTTGATATTTTGCAATAGCTGCATAGCAGGAAAGCGAACAGCATATGAAGCCCACTTCAACTATAAAAGCTCCTTTTCTCTTTTTTTCCAACTTTGAAAATCCTAATTTGAGTATTGTGACAGGGAGGTGTTTGACGACTCATTTATGAAACGGGGGAGTGTTGCTAATGATGGGATACAACTGTATACTTGCAATGTCCTCTTATAGGAAAACAGGAATTAACTTCCGGTAATGGCAATAGAACTACATAAAAAAAACCAAAAAAAACATTGATTTCTTCCAAATTCTACCCATTTAATCATAGCTAACAAGTGTGTGGGAAGAAGAATGAGAGTAAGGTGCCCCTTTCCTCTTTTTGCCTCCCTCATTTCTTCACACACCCCCCACTCTCTTCACAGTGTGCTTCACAGCTGTTGGTTTACTGATTAGCCTGATCCATAAATAAGTAATCAGATCGAGAGCAGCGACATTGCACTCGCACTTATCAGCCTGCTCTATCACTCACAAACAACACACAACACTTTTTTAGATCCATTTTTTTACCCCGTCTTTACAGTTATAAACAAACAGTCTTAATAACAGAATGTTTCATCGGAATGCAATGTGTGTTCAGTTGCGTGTGTGAGTGTATTTGTGTGGATTGTGTGGAGGCAGAGGGACAGTGAGATGGAGAGAAAAAAAAAAGGGACGAGAAACAGGGAAACGTACAGTCAGTGCAAGTGTGACTAAACTGACTGCAGCAGAATGACTCACCCTGTTGCCATGGCAACCTAAAGACAAGCTCTCCTCTAACGTGCGATTTCAGCTGCTGGTGGCTGCCAGCTAACAAGGAGAAATGTAAGTTTCCGGTAAAACCATTTAGGGGAAAAAAGGGGTTTCAGAGGGCAGTGTATAGGCCCACAGAGCGAGCATAAAAGCCTCTATATATAAAAAACAAAAGCAAAAAAGGAATGAACAGAAACAGACTAACTGCTTGACTACAACCATCTCTCTCTCTCTCTCTGTCTCTCTATGTGTCTCGCTCTATGTCTGTCTCTGTCTCTCTCTCCCTGTCTCTCTATGTATGTCTCTGTCTCTCTCTCTCTCTCTCTCTCTCTCTATGTCTGTCTCTCTCTCCCTGTCTCTCTATGTATGTCTCTGTCTGTCTGTCTCTCTCTCCCTGTCTCTCTCTGTCTGTCTCTCTCTCTCTCTATGTCTGTCTCTGTCTCTCTCTCCCTGTCTCTCTCTGTCTGTCTCTCTCTCTCTCTCTCTCTCTCTCTCTGTCTCTCTATGTATGTCTCTGTCTGTCTCTCTCTCTCTCTCTCTCTCTCTCTCTCTCTGTCTCTCTATGTATGTCTCTGTCTGTCTGTCTGTCTCTCTCTCTCTCTCTCTGTCTCTGTCTCTCTATGTATGTCTCTGTCTGTCTCTGTCACTGTCTCTCTTTCTGATAATCTGTTATAGTCTGACGCTCTCCGAGAAACTGAGATGCGTTCACTGGACAATCCGATCTCGGAATTCAGAACACTGCCCGTGCTTAGGCCGCGGGTTACCTGCCGAAACTTGAAACAAAAGAAGAGTGCTGCAAAAACAAGAGGTAAGCTTGTGTCTCCGAACACTTGAAGTCAGCGAGTGGAAAGAGAAAGAACAATGGAAGTCTTGGAGTTTTGTAGCCTGGCCTGCTTCATGGGAGGTCTACCTTAGGTCCCCTCCAATAAGAAGAAAGGGGTTCAGGTCCCCCTTTTTCTTCACACGTAGGTGTGAAGTATTACAGGGGATTCTGGGAGTAGGAGTCCTTTAGGTCTCTTTGTGATCCCAGTGAATAACTCAAATGAGGCTTCTCAAAGAGATACAGGCCATTGTTTGCCTGTTTTAAGCCTGGATGGCCCAACAATCATAAAGATGGATTATTTCAATGTAACTCTTTTAGAGTGCTTGTCACCGCTATTGTGCGTATAGGTGTCAGATGAGGGGATTATCAGCACTCTGCCGAAACAGCCTTTTTTTTTATGTGTTCATATTCAAGATTAGTTAGATGCATCTTAGACATTTAGAATAAAGAATCATGAACATTTTTGTTAAAATACAGTTGTTAAGTTGTTTTTAAATAATCAGTGTCCTTATTCCGATTTGTCAAGATTTAATCTAATTTCCCCACGCACACAAAAACACAATTTTTCTCTGATATTCTTACAGACAATTATCGGGCAGTAAAATTAATCCAACCATTTCTCTGTCTGTATCTCACTGCTGTGGAGGTGTTAGAGACTCAAGACACCGAAGTGAGGGTAGGGAAGAGTGATGGTCCTCATATTGAATTAATTGGGTCCTGTGTGGACATAGCCACAGTTCCAGGAAGCTCATTAAGCTCCACTACGGAAAAAAATAAACGTTCCAAATGGAAAGCTAACACAATAATACAACATAGGCCCATGAATTAAAAAGACATAATTTCCCCTGTGACCCCAAACACAGGTCCCACCTCAGGAGGAGGTGATTGTATATTGTAGTCAAAAATGTTCTGACAGGGAATAAAATGATTATTTTTCTTTAATTTCCGACTGCCTGCAGCAGCAACACACTGATGGACTCTGTGATTGAAGAGGCTTGATTTTAAATAGCTTGGAAGATGATGCCACACTGTAGCCTTTCTGGCCTTGTTTGACTCATCGAGGAGTCACAGCAATAGAAGTGAAAAGATGGGGAAAAGTTATTTCAAAAGTATGACGAAGCCATTACAGTAGAAACAGACTTATCCAAAATGCTGCTGTATCCTGTAAATTGTGACATCTAAGCCTGAAATGAAATGCAAAAAAATATGACTGTTAGTGTGATGCTTTTAGATTCTGCATTCAGTTTACAACAATCTCTTATACAAAGGAGTCCTGGCCACGACAGAGTTCCAGACAAATAACAAACAGACCATTCATTTTTTTTTTACAATAAATAAGTGCTGTCCAGCACTTTTGCCTTCATGGGTTTGGTTGGTTTAGCTTCCTGGCTCCGCAGCCAATGGGCAGACTAAGGAGGGACCTCAGTCACTCACACCTGTGTTAGGCCTCAGCTTATTTGAGTGGCATCCACTTTAACATCTCTCTCCCCGTTTTCCTCCTAGACCTCCACCACACTTGATTTGGTTTTCATTGCACTTCACAACACTAAACATGACTGATTAATCTCATTTATATAGTTAGGATTGTTTTAACTTTAGTTTACAACAAATTAACTTCCTTTTTTTTAACCATATTTCTTCTGTGAGTCCCTTCTTTGTCACTTACTTGGAGCCAGTTTGTGACATAAGTAACATTAATTTAAAACATGTGTAGACACTAGTACGAATGAGCCTTGAGCCTGGTTTTTAAAAAGCTTCTAAGCAACACTCATGTTTAAGGTAACTCTGTAGCTACGTTATGGACCTGAGTGTTTATGTGAATATCTGCATGTGATTGTGTTGCTGAGCCTGTGTGTGTCTGCATATGTTGGCTTGCCAAAGGGCTGACACCGGCATCATGCTGTAATTAGCCAAACAAGAGACAAAGACATATTGAGCCCTGCTAGCACCTTCTGTTGTACAGCTCACAAATCCCTCTTCAGGCCATCACTGCTGCTAACACTACAGCAGTATCATCCTGAATATGATCACTCAGCGTTTCATGATGAAGCAGGTCATACTTCAAAAAATCAGAGTTCTGTGTGTGGCAGTTAATATGACAAATGAAAAAAAAAAAAATTGTTTTATATTCTCAGAAAAGGATCAAGAATAATGAAAATACATCTTGTTTATTTTTTTGTTTTTAAGATATTCAGTTATAAAATCCCTAAAAATGTAAATTATTTAATACTACAATTCCTCTATCTCCTACACAGAAACAGTTATATTTGCTGGGAATTATAATTTGGATGCAAATTTCTTGGAAATAGAAATGCATCATTCTTTTTTATGATCCATATGAGACTGTATCTGGAGGGGGGAGAGAAATATTAGTTCATTTTGATTCATTGGGGGAATAGAGTCATTTAGCCAGAAAACAATTCAACAAATATAAGAAAAATAACTTTCCAGTAAATTTGTTTAATTGAAAATTCCCCATAAATTGTACCTAAGGTTTTTCTGTTCTTCCAAGAAACTTCCTTGAAAATTATTAAAGAATTATTCATAATTCGTATTCACAAGAAGAACTTTGTATTCATAAAACCCATAATTATAGCCTCAAATATTGAACTCTTAATATTTTATGTTTACAGTTGATATTTAGATGGGAAGAGAGATCAGCTGTATTACATCTAGATGTCTATAACAAAAAGATTCCATAATGTGATCACCAATTAATATATATATATATATATATATATATATATATATATATATATATATATATATGCTATAGTCACTGTGGTGTGCATCATGTAACAGTACAATGCTGCAGGTACAATCACTTGTACCTTTGAAATTTAAACTATGAACATATGGTGAAAAAGCAGCCCTAAAGTCACAGTATGATTTGAGTTGACACTTTCTATAACTCCCACCATACACAAAGCCACCATGAACAACAAACTAGGACTGGCATATTCAGACTGACCTTTGTATTTTACAATATAAATGTATCAGTATGTACCTTTGTTACTTGCATTCTTGTTGTAGCTATTTCTACTAATCTACCAGTTTGAAGTTAATTTTCTGCTGAAATGCCTGGAGGTGTAGGTTTCAGTTATGACCAAACGTAACCCTTTATTTCATGCATTTTGGTGTTCATATTCATGTGTCCTTTTAAAAATCTATACGTTTTTGGGTGCTGATATAGGTACAGGATGTTAGGAGGCGGGAGGAATTTCGAAAGATGGCGGGAGCTTAACGAACATGACCTGCATTAAAAATACTCTGAATTAAATGTAATCCAGTTTCAATGGATGCTTTAGTGTGAGCTTAATCAACAAATGCAAGAAAATATGAGTTCTTCTCTCTGATCAGCCTGTTACATAAAATGTGACGTGAAATGATATTCAAAAAATATATCCTTGGTGTTCAACGTGTTTCCAACGGCCTTCAGCCAATAGAAAAATCTAAACAAGGATTCATACAAAAGCAGCAGGGCAAGTTTATGAAAGACTGTTTCACAATGCTTTTATTCACTGTCACCGTCATACTCCATGTGTCCTCTGTAGGTGGCCATCTCCTGTTCGGATTAGACATCGTCCAAAAGACAGAAATGGCCCACATGTCCTTCCTATTATCAGAAATATTGAATAGAGTGGCACACTACATGTACACACAGCACCCCCCTCCCCCCCTCCCCTGTAAGAGCAGTGAGTAATGTTTGGAGATGAAGGGATGAAGACCTTTTGTTTTGTAACCGCTCACAGAGCACGAGTGATGCCAGCTGAGCCACAGGGGCATGAGGTAGGTAGCGGTGAGTGACTGAGTGTGTGTGCAGAGCTTCTTTTTTAAAAACCTATCCGCTTGAAGTAGTGTGTGTGTGTGTGTGTGTGTGCGTGTGTTTGTGTGGGTGCAAGTGTGGAAAGGTGTGTGTGTAGAGTGTGTGACGCGTGGGAGGTGCATGTGTGTGCTTTCATGTTCTGTAAGTGGAGGCTCACGGGGAATGCTTGCTTCTTTGTGCTCTTGTCACATGTCACAAACTCTATATTTGTTTGACTTGTTATTTTCTTGCCTTTTTTTGTCATTATCCATTCTTCCCACAAACAGTTTTTTTTTTTCTGCAACTGAGTGCTCTTCTAGCCACTCCCAGTCTCTAACATTAAACAGCTCATCTTTCTCCGCCACCTCCACCACTGCAGTTACATAAAATAAAATGGCATTTATCGGTGACTTTGAACAAGTTCAACACTGAAAAGAATTCAAACAGAAGGATTTTTGGACATGTGAAGGTGTATGCTGTATACCTTCCAAGGACTTGGTACACAATAACAGCAAAAGCGATATCCTTACCCATGATACCAAAGCCTACTAATCTTACCTGTGCCATTTTAGATCTCGTAACTGTATGTTCCAAAAAAAAATGACAATGGTTCTAATGTGAATATCACTTTATTTTTGGATTCTCGAGCAACAAATACGTACATGATAAGATTATGTTATTCAATTGGAGATTAAAAAGAAGCTTCACAGTATTTGAGTAGAAATACACAGCACATGTTTATTTCAATATTTCAATAAAAGATGTCATCTTAACCAAGGTATTTTTGGTTGGAATTTTCTCAGGGGCCAGTGTGACATCTCCTTCTTCCCTATAATTATATTTTCAATACCTGTTCCTTTCTGATTGAGAATAGAATTTATCCCTTTAAAGAAAAAATCCCATCCTTAATGTAATGGCTATAAAGGTATCATTTAAATCAACGTTTAAGTAGTAAGGAAGATGTATGGTAAATGGGCCATTTTGTCATTGAATCATCTGAATTCAGCCATACAAGCACTTATCAGGGCTATTAGCTAAATGCTAATATAAACACACTAATTTTCCCTCATGATGATGTAAAGCTCCCAATGTTTAATAGGCGTACTGTTTACCATACCGTTTTAGCAAAGCTTGCTAACATGCTAACATCTGTAGTTGATGCTAAACAAAAAGTAGAGGCGAGGCTTCTGTGTACATTTTTTGTTTTTCAGATTTAAACTGAACTTTCAATCCAAGTTTTTACCTCTTGGTGGCTTTAAATGAGAAGTCAATGGATGTTCATAGTTATCATGGGTTTCTTCCTACAGGAGCGTCTGCACTAAATTGTCTAATGATCAGTAGTAGGTGTTGAGATATTAGTGTGGACGAACTAAACAACACAGATATTCCCACCTTGGAGCTCTTCTTCTAACATAGCTAAAAAATAATTAGTCTTCCTGTTGCTGCTTGTTTATGTGTTTTCCTAGACTAACGGTTAAACTGCACTGCTTGCATCAGAAGCCAGTGAACATGTTCCATTTTAAGAGGTGAGCTGCTTTTGCTGCCGGTCATTAATACTGCATAGACTCCAGCACGGAGCTTCGACTGATTGTAAGTCGCTCCTAATGTTCATATTTACACTGAGCAGGGTAATTAATTCTAAAGACCCATCTGCCCTTTTGCTTGGTTAAATATTTAATCAGCAATGACTCTTACTTTTCTTTTTCGTTACCCTGTCCTCTGTTGGCTGTATTTGCCTGGCACTCCAAGGACAACGTTACCATATATGGCATTAGATCTGTGGAATAATTCATCGTTATTTCACCACAGAGAAGTATAGGTGAAAGAAGAGTTTCAAAATCAGCTTGTCCAACATCCATCTCTCATCAAAGACAGCAGTTAATATATAAGCACTGAAAAGTACAATCATGTTGGCATTTAAGGGACAATAATAGAAGTATCATTCTGTGCATATTTGACACATAAAATTGCTTGTTTGTTTATTCTTTTTACCAATGCAATGAATCAAAGTCTATGAGTTCACAGTTGTCACATGGTGCTCAATCCTGAAAGACAGAATCAAAACTTTCCCTCCTCCGTGTTGTTTTATTTATCCATTTCTGACGGTTTTCCACATAATAACAGGCAACACACAGCCTTCAGTCATTTGTTGCCATGGTAACTGCTGCCAGCATGAGCTCTTGAGCAGTCAAGAGTCTTTAAAGAAATAGCTCAGAGAGAGAGAGAGAGGGGGAGAGGGAAAGACAGAGAGTGAAAGAGAGAGAGGGAGGCAGGGAAATTGGGAAAGACGATAAAGCGATATTTATCAGTGTGGCTAGTTTGACAACAAAGATCACCTAGTGTGTGGATGTTAAAGCTTTAAGTCATCTGTTTCTTTTTTTCGGTTGAA
The DNA here is from genome assembly GCF_963930695.1 of Labrus bergylta. NCBI lineage: Eukaryota > Metazoa > Chordata > Actinopteri > Labriformes > Labridae > Labrus > Labrus bergylta. Next base: position 18,594,920 of record NC_089200.1, read on the forward strand.
ACACCACAGTAACATCTTAAAACCTCTTCCAAAATGCTTACTTTTTCTTATAAGCATATAAAAAAAAGCAAGGTGAAAGTCTATAAAAGAACCAGATTTATTTTGTATTTGAGCGATCGTATGCTGCGCAGTCTGCCCCATTTCACAGGTTGTGATCACTGCATGACAAGGACTGGTCTGACAGCAATTTTCGGCCAACAAACAAATCCATTTGCACAAAACAGGCAAGGTAAACACTGCAGATGATGATATGAGGCTCATAGTAAATGCGCTCCAATTGAACCGGATAAAGGCAACAGGAAAAGACGAAAAACATTAACTTAAATGTGTACTGTGTTCTCTTATTTACATTGACTACCAATTTTTTTTTTCCTGCACAAAATATATATAGGGTGAAATAAGCATCACTGCTACTACCGAAAAAATTATTATCTGGACTTTGTTTTTTTATCACAGGCCTGTTGGTGAGTAAAATTGCTGCTTCATAGGTAAGCACGAGAGTTATTATTTGCTTATGACGAGTGATCTGTTATCACAAACCTTTCTCCAGGGTCGACCTCAAGCATCCTGCAATTATGGAAAGTGGACACCGACTTTCGGTGTAATATGAGGACAAACAAAAAAAATATTCTGTTTTCTTCTCAGAATCTGGTGAAATGGCTGTAATGATACAACATTTCCCATTCAGGTGGTTTTCAGCAATACTCAATGGATGTGTTATATAATGGATTATATTATCTTTCATTATCTCTCTGCCAGACAAATGCCTGGAGGGGTCATAGGTATGTTGTGTTAGTTTTCACCTAATCCTTTTTTGGCATTTCCCCCCAGATTTGCAGGCCATTGTAATGAAAAATGTGGTTTGAATTCATTGAAAAATCATTTATTCTATATTCTAATATATAAATATTTAATTAAACTATATTTGTTGGTTATATTCTTATGGTCTTAGAAATGTATCAGTTTGATAAATGTCTATTAGGTTGATATATTGGCTAAAGGAGTTACAAGTTGTTGTATTTTTGCCTAAGGTCAACTAATGGCAGCTTTTTCAGCTTACCAAGGTTTGAAAACTAGAGTCAACAAAAATCTAGAGAAATCAAAATTGGTCGTCCATGTTTGGTCACCCCAGAGACAGCAGCCAATGTCAGTGTCCTCTTTTTTATATCATATAGTGTTATTTTTATTTTTTTTGTCAACTTACCAACTATTATGTGGTCTTTATTATACCAGCTCCTTACTCGTGATGACTCAAAATCTTTTTTGGTGGTAAAATCATGCAATATAGGGGACAATGAAGCTGTCCTAGAGGACAGACTGCGTGGCACACACTTTTCACACTTGTGACTCATACCAAGTTAGCACATAGACTGCTAGACTATATTCACAACAGGACTGAAAATAAATAACTGATAAGTGATGAAACTTGATATTCTTCTCTCACCTTAATGCAGATTTCAAAGCATAGAAACTATTCATGCTACATGGTTGGTGAATAACAACATACAATATGTGGCAGTAAAGATGATAAACGGGCAAACGTAATCTAAGAGCAGGTTGGAGCTACATTTCTTTGGAACACCATGCTCTTTGAGAAAAGGAGGATAGACTCACAAACTTCATGCCAAAGTTAAATTATCCAAAAAACATCAACCCAGTGGTTGTCGTCATCTGACCATTGGATTGACACAATGCGCTTTGAATTTGAATGGGTTTATTATCCTTTTTTGCTGCTGTTTTTGACTGCCTACCACTTAGTGGATGTGTGTATAACAGCCCCCCTTCAACACTACACTATTTTAATAATGTTCTGTTAAAAATTACGAGGGATTGACCTTAATGAGTCAAAACCTGTTTTGATGTATCCTTCAAACAACAGCATGGCCATTGATATTCTTTTTACACAGTTTACTTTGGGGTGGCTGTGGCTCAGTGGTAGAGATCCTGTAGTCATGTGTCGATGTTTACTTGGGAAACGCCTAGCCCCAAGTTGCTGCTCCTGCTGTAACGCAGCATGTGAATGTGTATGAATTGATTTGTAAAATACTGATTGATACTTTACATAGCAGCCTCTACCATCAGTGTATGAATGGTTGTGAATGTGTACGTGTGACCTGCGGTGTATAAAGCGTTTTGAGTCGTCAGAAGACTAGTTTCGGGCTATACAGGCTCGAGTCCATTTACCATATACCATTTGCTTGCAGCATACTTAACAGAACTAACTGAAAATCACCTTTGACCATCAGGAGATGGTCAAATCTCAACATTCATTCAGAAGAATTTCCCACCATTGCAAGGAGTAAATATTGAGACTGTTTTTCTGGCCACATTGCATCAATTAACAGGGTCTGCAATGGGTTCAGCAGCAATCCAGGAAGTGACTACAGTAAGTCGTATAGCTGCCTGCCTACAGTAAGTGAGTCATATCAAGTTGCATGAATACAAATCACAAGTACAAATGTGCCGGCTTTAACTGAGCTCTGAAAAAAACTCTGTTAGTATAAGTGAGCTCCAATAGCAGCATACGGCTTCTTGAAGTGAAAAGACAGCAGATGGTAGCTTACATATTAGTTGCAATCAAAGTAATGACAGGGTATGTAGTCCAATATGGTCAGGGTAAAGCTGTGATCAGGACACAGCCACTATCCAGCAATAATATTTCAAAGTTGACATTCAAAGCGTTGAATAGAAGAAATGTTTCATGTTGTACCTCTGTCTTTTATTTTTTTTAACCTAAGTTAAAATAAGGGAGTAGGGATGAATAATAAGAATTACAAATATTTTCATTTTTTGTTTGATGCAATAAATTTGAGATATCTGTATCAACCAAGACATAACAAGCAAAGGGAATATGCAGCTTAAATTGGCACTTTTTACTTGTATAATGAAAAATATAGGGCAAATATTAATTCATAATAATTAAATACAGCAAATGTGCATCAAGGGGCTTGAAACACAGGAACTCTTGTTTATGTTTTCACTCATCCCCCCACAACCAGTAATCCAACAAAAAAGAATTAAATATTAATGAATTTACTGGATAGCATATTGTAATGGGCACACCCAAACTATTTGCAGAGGCAGTCAGCTCTGGTTATTAGCCATAAAAGGCTAAATTTGATACTTTCATCAAACCATACGACAGTAATTGTAGACTGATTTTATTTGATGACTATGTAAGATAAATTGTTGTTAATAATCTTACTATAGATTAATTACCATTACTGATGCCATTAGTTTCCATGATGGCAGTTACAGGCTACTTCGAAATTGCAACTTCAGAGAAACTCCATACTTTTGTATCTAGCTGTGAGACTTAGGGTCAATGAAAGTCTGTAAGTCAAGTTGAATAAAAACACTTGAGAGCTTTTACAAGTCCTCATGAATCCAGAAGCACGAGGCGGCTACAGAGAAGATGAACACCAGGGGTAATTCCCGCCCACTGGGGACCAGCGGAGAGATCCGGAGGAACATACAGATCCGGATATAAATGGCAGTCATTGTGACACAGAGGGAGACCCTCAGTCACGACCACATCGGTGCCCTGCTCTGCTTACACAGAGAGGACTTTAGAGAGCAGAAAGGTGCCATGGTGGCAATCAGGGGAGAGAGGGGGGTATGTGAGAGAGAGGGAGGGAGAAAGGTGAAGTGGGTGGAAGGGATGTTTGTGTGAGCGGCGCGTGCACTGACATTAACTTTCCTCATTAATTAACTGCTGGAGAGTCTTACACATGGGCAACGCTAAACACAGGAAGGGAGCGGGAAAGACGAGGGTGAGGTGGAAGAGGAGGAGGAAAGTGGCACGCAGAGGGACAGAGGGGGTGATTCTATCCGGCCCCATCACTTTTCATGCCCTCATTGCCGGTCCAATCAGTAACACACATTAGAAGTAAATTGAGTGGATAGATGATGCAGCTGCTTTCAGCCAGTTGGACAAAGCAATTACCACTGCTGAGAGCTGTTTAGCCATGTGACGTACCCACCAGCATTATGACTTTAGATAGGGCTGTAGGTGGATTGTAATAGGCTGGAAGATCTTCTTTACTCCCAATTGACCAAACGCAATAAACACATGGGATTTCTGTGATAAAGTTAGACTTCATAGCTTCTACAGGTCAAGTGTGCATGTTATTTCTCTATAACACAAATGGTTTGTCTTACACAATAGCTAGAGATTTGTGACTCAAGGGATCAAGGTATCCTTCGGAACAGATAGGCCTACAGCAAAACAGAAACTGGCAAATATGACCAAAAAGGGGGAAATGTTCATTGGTTTGACTGTAACTAAAATTCCACAGACAGGCCCTATAGCTGTGACAGCCATCACTTGTGCTTTTCTAAAAGATGACAGATGTATCTGGGAGAAAACATGTAGCCTATTAATTAAATGAATGACCTTTTTGAAGTATAAAATGAAAGGCTAATGAGATTTTCACTAGCTGAGGACACTATTATGGTGTGTTACGGAGGCTGCAGAGATGGACAAAAATCCGGCTGAAGAAATGATGCAAGATTAAGAGGCAATACAGGAGCGCCCTCATCTGGTATATTCTTTTATTGCACCTGCAACTATAAAACCTGGATTTAAAGAAGTGCAAAAACAAGCAATACAACGTCACAGGTATTACACTTCACACAGATCTATTGTGAGTTTCAGCAGCTGTGACAGTTAAAGATAATTCATGTTCAGTAAGAGTAATATCTCTAATTTACCACAGGCCAAACAATGTTCAAAGTAGGCTAGTATTCACACATGGACGAGCTAACAAGCATTTTTTAACATTATTTCTCAAAATTTTAGATAGCCAAAATGTATAGGCTAAACAAAAAGTAGCCTAGCTACTAGAGGTTGGGGGAAAAAAAATCGATTTAGCCTTTGTAAAAATCGAGATTCTTATCTTCTGAGAATTTAAATAGATTCATATCTTCTAAAAATCTATATTTTTGGGGGGGCTAATCAGTCACTCCCTGCCTGAAGTATGTACAACTTCAAAAATAGACTTTGAATCATGAATCTAGAATCGTTTTGAATCGAAAATAGATTCTCAATTGAATCGTGACCCCAAGAAACGAAAACGAATCGAATCGTGAGACACCCAAATATTACCAGCCCTACTAGCTACTGACTAATGCAGCTATTTGTTTTGTTTTGTTAGTTTTTGGGGGCTTTTTATGCTTTTTATTTAGAGATAGGACAGTGGATAGAGTCAGAAATCAAGGAGAGAGATGTAAGCTAACATTATAGGTTCACTAAACTTGTTGAATAACTAGGAGCATGTTTGGAGGTAGGTTAATACAGAATTCACTTGGACAAATATAATTTCTTTGGTTATAGGCTTTTTTCAGATGGATTAGTTAACTTGGAGTCAGTAGGTAAAGTTATTAAAATAACTTTGCTAAAGACTCGACACTGTCCGTATTTTAGTCACTTATTACAAGAAAGGCTAGAAGCAGAACACAAGTGATCTCCATGTATAAACAGTAGGTGTAAGTGGACATACAAAATGTAATAAACAGACACACAGGTGATGTCGGTGTGTATTTTTATTCATAAGGAGTGACAGACACCTATATTGTTGCAGTTTTGTGCAAACTTACATTTTAAATGATTTAACATATCACTTTCATTTCAGCATTAATCTTACTGACTGAATATAGTTGTATTTTAAATGAACTACTTTTTTGTATGTATTTTCACAATAATGGGTACAGTATGGAATATGATATGGAAAATATGCAAGGCTTTTGGCGACCCCCTTCTCAGTGTCTCACGACCACCCAGGGGGTCCCGACCTCCACTTTGGGAACCACTGAATTAGTTCATCTAATCTTATGATATTAGAAGGGAGATGTGGCTAAAGCTAATTTACCTGCTTAACACTTCACCCTTTGTAAACTGTTGGTATTAGTTGAAATAATTTGGCCTTGCAGTTTGATATTGTGTGTATGCTTTTACATTAGAATCTTTATCTCCATTTTTCTGTTTCTAATAGAATGCAATGTAGCACTGGACACAGATAAACTCTTGAATCTGAATGTGTACGAAATGAAACAAGCCACACTCACAGGGAGTCTCAACAAGAACCTCCTCTTTAATCCACTAGATGGCAGAGGTGTTTTTGCCTGTTTTATTAACAAGTGAATGTACAGTATGACAGACTGAGCTCCCCACCTGCCCTGCCAGAGATGCATTCATTCTATTTCACATTAGACACAGTTGACCATGGCGCTACTTTAATTTCAAGCTACCCCTCAGATTCCGGCCACTTGAAAGAGACCAATATTTCTCAAAGATAGGACACAGTAAGCTGCACCCTAATAAAGATCATACATTAGTGAGTGCTCTAAAGTCCCCACCATGCTGTATTCATTTGTATGGTTCGGCAGTGATGATCCAAACCATATGAGGAGTTGAGCGGATCTGCAGAGTCCCAGTGAAGAGGAAGGCCACCCACAGCCGATGCTCACTGCTTTCTCTTCGTTTTCCCCCTTCCCTCCTAGGTCAGGCAGCATTCTTTAAGTCTCCTGGGGATCTCTCCTGAAGAAGGGAACATCATTCACAAAGACACAGATACTACAGCAGATGCTACCTTCATTTTCCAACCACGATCAAAAGGGAACATAAAATAAAACCAGTGACAGACAGATGGGGCGGCTCATTACTTTGGCATTAGTGCATACCTCTCAGTGTTAGAGGGTGAATGAGTGCAAGGAGATAGAGGAGCTTTGCAGATGTTCTTATCAGACGTGATGAAAATGCAGAATAGTATCACCTCTAGTGAGTAGTTTTATGGTATAAAATGGTGTTAAACACCCATTCCTGTTGCTCCAGTTAAAAGGCACAGTATATCAATTGACAATACTATAATGTGTTTATCATAGAATAAGAATGAGGGGGCAGACATGAATGTTCTTGATAAGCTCCAACACAGTTGTGTTTATTGAACTTGAAATATTGCTCAAGGGCAGAGCACTTTCTCTCATACAGCTCTCTCTTCTCTCAGAATTATTCTCACCAGCTGTGGAGTGAAATATTAGTATTTATTGATAAACCTAGACCGTCAACAAAATGAGGTTTGACACTGCTGGAGAGGAGATATAGTTCTTTTTATTCAAAGGCCATTTATTATGCTTTTCTTTGGGTACTATTTTATTATTCTGTTATGACGCAATATGGCCAGAAGCCACTTTAAGAATTACCTTAGTAGATACTGAAACCGCTTGGTTGTGGTGGTCTTTTCCTTCCTCCGTATTTACACTACAGAGAGGCCAAATTCAGGGTCAGTGCTGGATCACGTCACTTCAAACGACTATGGTTTGAACATAAATAAAGGCATAAGAAATTCAATTTGCATTTCATATAGACTATTTCCCTTCCAAAACCAGACAGAGCAGCATATAGACAGAAACCCACAATGATCAAAGAATAAATGATTTGAGATTAAGAACCTCTGAGCCAAATCACATTAAAGAAAGATGAAGCAATACAGGAAAATACATCTGAGACACAGCAAATTTGAAAAAAAATAATAATAATATATATATATGTATACATATATATATATATATATGTATACATATATATATATATATATATATATATATATATGATTATGCTATAATGTATTTCCCCCAAAATAACAGCAACTAATTAAACAGTCCATGCGTGATAAAACTTTTCCTCAAAGTTCAGTTATGACAAACAAAAACAAAAACATCTCTAATTGTTTCCTCTTAATGAGCATTTAATGGGCCTGATACGGTTGGTGTGAAAAAGTTTTTGTTCGGTCATATAAGTGCCCAGCGTCTGGTGCTGCGGGGCATGGATCATTTCCCGACTCTGGAAATTGAGTCAGAGTCAAACTGTGTCCTGCCCTGGCTTATTACTGGCTGAGAGGATCGCCCATCCCAGCAGCATAATTCCATCTGGGCTAAATATTTATACAGAGGGGGAACGACATCACTTATCCACAACACATTCATTCACATAAGGGAGAGAGCTGCTTGAGTCAGAGTGATCCGCTGTGTTTGCCAGAGGAGCTTCTTGTCTTTTAGTTCCTATCTCAAGCTTTCAAGAAACTTTTTTTTTTACTAACAAGAGAACACAATGAGCTTCTTCATCTCCATTTTTTGTTTGGTTCTCTCTTTTTACCAGATGGGGAGGAATCCTGCCAGTGGTGAGTGAATGTTTTTGGTGTGTTTTAAAAATATATAAAATAGAACCACCTTGAGAGAAGCTTTGATTATCCTATGAAAAGGTAGATATTTTGTTAAAAAAGTACTTTTTCCAGTTTGGTTATCTACTCTCTCAATACAAACTTTTTTTTGTATATGTATACATATTTATATTTATGTATCATTAATCATTTAGAAAACATCATTCACACAGGTGCTATTTATTAACATTTTGAATGAAAACAAAAGTTCTACAGTTTAGAGTTTCTTTCATGGTTTTTTACCAGAAGAAGTCAGAATGACAATTATTCATTTAAACACGATACGCGTTAAAAAATAATATATTTCTTAAAATGTGTAAGGGTACATATGTGGTTAATTGATGTGCTCGGTGTATATTTATACTCCTCTCTCTCTAGCCGGGATGTGCTGGCTGCAGCAGAGCCAGGACCAGAGGTGTGACATGGTGCTGATGAGAGGAGTGACCAGAGAGGAGTGCTGTGCTGGGGGCCGCCTGGACACAGCCTGGTCCAACACCAGCATGCCCATGAATGAGGTCAGCCTGTTGGGCTTCCTGGGGATCGTCTCCTGTAAGCCATGCCAAGGTAAACAAACAAACAAACCACTTAAAGAACTTATTTGTTGGATCTGCCAAGAAGAGAAGGAATGTTTCTTGTGTTTTGTTTTTGGTTTATCACTGCGGGGGGAGGTAGTATTAGTCATTGTATTAACCCCAAAAGTTAACTGAAGTGCTTCAAGCCCACAGTTAAATTCTTAACAGACCCACTGAGAATAAACTTTCTGAAACATATTTTACTGGACCCCAGTAAAAAGCTCATGCCAATGTTATGTCAAAAGTATTTCTGAGAGTTGAAATCACTGCTGGGATATCAGTTGCATCTTCAAAACAGAAAATCCAACTTTAAAAAAAAAAGGAAAAAAAAGCATGGCAATTCTTTTCCACAAAAAAAGATGTCTGAAGTTAGTGAAAGTTAATTTAAACCACATCATCTGTGATCAACACAATGTGTTCCCAGTGCAGATTTGTAACACAATGCAGACGTGGATTCAGGAGACACATTCCACTAGACTCCACCCAGCTATCATGAGAGGCTTCTTCTCCTAAAATCTCAAATGCAAGGTTCATTCAGGTTCACTAAGTTCTGGTTTTTATTAGCCTCACTCGCACTATTTTATCATTGGCAAAAATGTTCTCCATTGGCAAAAAAAATCTCCAAGTCCAGTAAAATGTATCTACAATCATTTTTAGTAAACACCCAACCATGGCCCCTGACTCTTCTCGCAGGGGTAAAATAAACCAAAGACAGATTGTATTTAGATAAAAGTCATATTAGCAGAGGAGACCACTGCTAAAGAAAGTCTACAGCTTTATACAGAATAACTTTGTCACATGGAAAATTAAATACTAGAAGTGCTGTTCTGTCTTCTTCCCTTTTTTCATTTTATGCTCACTTTGTCAGAACCTAGTTAAAAAGAATCCATGATTGCCTCCACCAGCAAAATAACAAAATACATTCCTGCAGGCTGGAATGAGCGCCTGCTGCATGCCCAGATGTCTGGGACTCATAATGTGCAACACTTTCTGTATCATTTGGAATTCTGAGGAAAGAAAACATAAAAGTGTGTACACAACTAAAGAGAGAGAGAGAGAGAGAAATGGAGATCAAACAAAGTAAGACCAGGAGGGCGGGAGAAATAAAACTCTACAATAAAACAGGATATTGAAGGCAGAGACAGGAAATAAGAACTAAGTTCTTCATTGTTTACAGATTTCTCAGAACAGAGAGCTGATCATCTCTGAAGACTGAAAAGTCAAAGGAGGAGTTCTATGTACATGTTGCCTCTGCACTGTGTAGAATTACAGTCCATCCTGTGCTTTGACACAATGGGGTGTCGGAGGAGCCTGGGGCTTCCTCACTTCTCAGCCAGTAAACTGCTCTGACAGTTATTTGAACTCCGTCTACCTCAGAGCCCCTCTGTCCCTCTGCTGGAGCTTAACCCAGTCTGTGTGCAGCCGTACACATAGATCTGTTATGAAAACACACCAGCCTCACATTCCTACCGGCGAGACACCCATGTGTGTAACGGTCAATAAGGAGATGTGATTATTGTAAATATTGTGCACGGTGGAGATTGCGTTATGGTCTGGGAAAGCCCCAGGTCCTTCAGCCTGTTTTGTATGAAAATGCCTGAGGATCACCTGATGTCTGCACTTTTGTTAATACAGTAACATTACACTGGTCTCCTGCAGTGCTCACTCTCATATGAAACCCACTGGCTGTGCTTTTGTAGAAACATGTGAGGGAGTCAGATGCAGCCCTGGGAAGGTTTGCAAAATGAAGACGGGAAGGCCTCAGTGTGTGTGCAATCCAAACTGCTCCCACATTATCCCGAAGCATGCTGTGTGCGGCAGCGATGGAAAGTCATACAAGGATGAGTGTACTCTTCTCATGGCCCGCTGCATGGGACACCCAGACCTGGAGGTCATGTACCAAGGAGACTGCAAGAGTAAGAAAGATTGATCTATTTTATACGTCTTTAAAGATAAGCTATTCAAATGAAATTTTAAATAAAATAAAAAACAATTGATGATTTTTTTGCTTCTTTTTCATGCTTTCCAGAGTCTTGCTCCAATGTGGTGTGTCCAGGTACCCATACCTGTGTGACTGACCAGACAAACAGTGCTCACTGTGTCATGTGCCGCACAACTCCTTGCCCAATACCCATAGCGCCTGAGCAGCCAATCTGTGGTAATGACAACATCACTTACCCAAGCGCCTGCCACCTCCGCCGGGCCACCTGCTTCCTCGGTCGCTCCATAGGAGTCCGCCACTATGGCCACTGCAACAGTAAGGAATAACATCTCTCCCTTTTTTTTTTTTTTTTACTGAATTACTTCTCTGTAATGATGTAACTATAAGGGTTTACAGCTTTCATGCAAGTACATTTTGACTCTTGTTTTTGTACAGATCCTCCTAGGAAACCCCATGTTTTCCATGGCAGCGAGGAAAATGCAGTCTGAGCGAACAGCTCCTGAAAAGTACCGTTCTCAAGACACGAGTCGGTCGACAAAACATTTCCCATGATGACCTCTTATTTTTTGACAATCACTTACCCTTCTCTTTGTACACAGAATGACAATACAATTAAAATGAGAGTCCTCTCTCGGAAGACATACATTAGTGTGACTGCCTCAAAAAGAGCTTCAAAAACCAGCAAGAAATGTCTGTTCATCGTGTGTTAGTTTGGAAAGTACAGGCAGATGAACACGTGTCTGGGGACAGACACGTCATGTGAGCTCTTTGGGAGATGTGTGCATATTGTAAATAGAATACCACTACTATTTATTGGAGAAGGTATCAAACTCTATTTATGTTTTTATCCTAGTAACAATTCCATGTATCCTTGGGAAAGCTGACAGAAAAAAAAAGTATTTATTGTGTTTTGTTTTTTGTGTATGTACAATAGAGGCCACTGGCATTGGTGTATTACAACTTCTTTTTTGCTGTTTTTACAGTCTCAACTTCGCACAGACAAACAGTTTTCCTTCCTAAGCTGATGGAAAGCAACACCAATTTGTTTAGAAATCGGTACCACTTCATAGTCAGCCAGTGTGGTTTCAGTGAACCACAAACAATAACAGGACAGATGTACTGTATGTACACTAGCTTTTATCTGGAGGTGAGTAACGGATTCAGCCTAAACAAACCTTTGTAGTCTAAACATGTTTACTCTGGATCCTGTACTAAACTCTCAGCAACCTGCTGACCACTCTAAATAAAGGTTTGGTTGTGTTTGTTGGAGTGTTGGTACGACCCCCAAGAGCTCAACAATACCTCCTCTGTTAAGTGCCTGGCTTTTTCTTAAAAAAAGCATTTTGTAGTTCATTTTAAGAAATTCCATTACTGTTTTCCTGCTTTGATTTGATTGGAAATCTGTCATTTCTTGATGGAAAAATGTCTGATTGAAAGAAAAATGTTAGTCTGAGAATCTGCAACAGTTAAGGCCAGTTGAACGTACCAGATCGTACCGCCATCAGAGATCAGTAGATCCGTTCATTGACTCTGGTAAACATAGGAGGTATGATACAAAAAGCCATTTCAAATGTTACAGTGATCCGATGAAATCTTTCAACTCAAAGCAGATGAAAATTCCTCCTCCTGTAAATAACAGTCTTATGTGTACCTACCTGTGTAACTACTGTGAAATTTGAATGCATCAACATATTTTTTGTATTTTTGTACTGCCATTTCAAAACAACATAAAGTTAACATTTGTCACAACTGTGTCTCCTTTTTTTTTGCAACTTTTGAAAGTAGAAATCAAGACATGCGAGCATGTTGTATTATTTTGTTATTATGGATACAAGAAAAATCCACACTACTCTAAGACATTGAAACTGTGTCTGCCATGCATTTTATAATATTTGGATTTTTCTTAACTGTGTCACAGTCTTACTCATAGCCAGTTTAAGCCAAATGAGATCATACTGGCACCCTAAAGGGAACTGGACAGCTTGCATCTCATGCTGGGGTTTGGTTGGGTGGGTCAGGCACTCGGGTTTGTGCGTGCAGTGGTTAGACCTCCTCTCCTGTGCGTGCGGCGACTGAGTTGCCTCTGCAAAAGGCCTCTGAAGACGTCATGTGAGAGGCGACGGACAATCAAATCCAGGCTGGGTAGCTTTTCTCCCCTGTCTCCTCAGGGATATCCCCCTGCTCTAGATTAGGTGGGAGGGGTCAGGGGTATGGAGGGCGAAGGAACGGAGGAATGAGTGTTTCAAAGTACTCAGGCCTGGGTACTGACTCACTTTCCTGCTAAAAGTACCTCCCTTGTTTTTCTGTCTTTTCTCTCTCCTTTTTCTGAATCCTGCGCTCCGCCGTACAGCAGCATCTGGTTCAACTTTAGGAAGATGTTTATGTTCCTGTTCAAGTACCCTTTTATTACACTGGGGATGGAATTAGATGTTTTGTTAGTTCGAACAGGGCAAATAACAATGCCACTGAGGGGCTGTTGCTGTGCCCACACATAAAACACACAATTTCGTCTTTTTCAGGAATGTATCTGTAAATGTTCATGGTATATTGTGTATAAAAAGACATATGACCGATTCATCTGAGGCCACACAACTGTGTTGGTCAGTTGTTGTCATGAGGCTGACCTCAGTGTGTCCGACTGGTATTGTCTCAGTAAAGAAGACTTCTGTCCAATGACGCCCCACGTGCCTGGTTATTGTTTTATCTCTGGCTTTAATGAATAAGAACATATTCTAGATATTCCAGTCAAACTCTAACTGCTTAATTTACTCTTCATTGTTTAAGAAGTAAGTGGTAAATATAATATGAAAGCCAATTATGCTCATATGTTTATGTGTGCCAGACATCCATAAATTCTTCTTTGACCCACACAATAAACTCAGCAGTGTTTCTCGCCAAAGTTTGAGAAGTGGCAGTCCCACAGGAATTTGCAGTGAACACCCACTAAAATCAAGTTTTTGCCACACTTTCCAGTCCATATCTAGAACCGGCTGTGGTCTTCCAGTGAAAAAACAACAACAACAACAACAACAACAACAGAAAAATACAGCAGTTTGATAAACATATCTGGACAAATCATCCTGAGATGCTTGACAGAATGAATACTGTTGTCATAATGACTGTATGATCTCTTCACCAGGAACAACCTGTAGCGATATCATCACCACACATGCTCTCTGACTGATTTCGGATATGATGCGCTCGTGTCACACCAGTGGTGGTATTGACGTAACCACAAGGTAAACCTATGAGCATTTCCATGAGCCATTTCAGAGCTATTCTAATTACACTCCTCATGAGACCATAGGAATTCTCTGCCCACTTTACTCCGTATACCGATCTTTTTTTCTACATGTTTTGGTCTGTGGTGGGTCAGCCTTACCTCCACAGAGACACAGTCTTTGCGTGAGTGTTTGTGAGGTGTACGTTTGACTGTGTGGGCGTGATTATAGGTCCATCTCTCCTGCTTGATCTCACCTGTTATGAGCAGGACATCAGTCACACGCATTACATCACAACCCCTGGCTGAGTCGTTTATAACAAACACATGAAGCCATAATGTGACGCCCACACTGACATTTCATGGATGCGTAATCATCCTGCTCTGATATGTCAAGCCTCTTTCTCAACGGCATCCACATGCTCATCATTTCCGCCAAGTTGCCCTAGTACTTCCAGTAAGTTAACAGCCAACATTTAGATCTGAAATGATGTTGTGATGAAAGCCGGCGCTTTCCAGAGACCACCCACTCTCTGGATCTCGCCACTGGATTGTAAACAGCTCAGTCTCACAGCTGAAACTAATAGATATCAGATTCATCACTCCATCAGAATATTTCTGCCTTAGACATTATTTCCCAGACATCCTTTGTTACATGGCAAGTCTTTAAATTTTCCACATGTGCCTGATATTTAACTTTTGACAATTGATTTACTCACTCAACAGCCCACACTACAGTATAACATATTGCTACAGATGATGTTTAATGGATTTCTCTGAAGTACCTTTCATGATCTCTGATCTGAGGTAATGTATATTTAATTGGGGTATTATATATTAGCAACCAGCCAACCTGTCATCAAGGATAAATATTCTTATATACAAGACATAATGGAAAATTAAAAAAAGAAAAACAAATGTTTAAAAGCTGAAATTTGCACAGTAATTGCAACATAAATCAGTACATGATTCTGGAGCCTAAAGCACACAAACAAAATATCCAACAGCTGTACTTGTCAACAAAGCTAGTGATTTATGTGCTCAGAGAACCTTTTTCTGGCATGTTTTCTGTAGTGTTTCTCTGTAATTTGGTGAGGATCAAATCACCAACAACATCTCAGCCGACGTAGGAAGTTGTGCAAGTGCTAATTGTCCCCAATTATTCTTGGAGAATTGTTTCACTTCCTTGTCAGAGCATAGCTGGGACAACGTCTCTTGTGGCTCTGTGTGTGGTCTGTCCTGCATGTACTGTCGGATGAATTTGCTGGAAATACACCTAGGCTTTAAATGTTAGAAATGTGTAAAACAGAATCTGGAATTACACTCAGTTTGTTGTGTTATTTAATAAAAAATGTTGGTAAGGTTGAGACTCTGAGGTTTTAAAGTATTTGGCATGCTGTGGGTGCCAGAGGCATGTTAATATGAGACTGTAGCCCCTCAGACTTGGCTCTGAAAGGGGTATTGAATTAACTTTGGTTTGAGTTTGTGGTGAAATATCAAGCTACACAACTGAAAAAAAGTCAATGAAGTGTGATAATTTAGCTACTCTGAGCTCTGAGCAATTTGAGGCTTGGAGACTTACCAGGCCCTTACCATGATTTCACATTAACTATTTGGGTTGCCCTCACATTGTAATAAGTCAAACATGTCCTTTTTATAGACTTTGGCCTTGTTCAACCAACTACCTAAAATGTTAAATTGGTTGAACATTTGAGTTCACTGGCGGACTCAAGATCTTTGAGGGGCAAGGGCAAAAATAATAAAAAGGGCACCTGCTCTAGGGCACCCTAGAGGATACTTTACTATGTACTTTACTTTGAACAGTAAGCGGGCACCTGGGCGGACACTTCATCATGTTTTATCTACCACAGGGGCATCCAAGAGGGCTTTTTCTTTGTTTCTCAGACTTTAGGGCACAAGGGTCCACCAGTTTTTAATTTGCTGTGTAACATAATGCTATGTAATGCTAGTTCAGCAAATAAGAAAGTGGGAAAAGGGCCTTGGTATGGATTTCATTAAAAATCCCCCCCCTCGGATTATCAATAAGCTTTTTTAGTATCCCAGGACAAAAGCCACCAGGACACCAAATTCAATAAATAGGATTGGAAATGCTCTGCTTGTTAAAGTAGGAAATGTACCACAAATTTACTCAGGAGGCCCATGTTCCCCAACTATTCCCCCACACTGCACATCATGTTGAGATTGATAGTCATTTTAGGATTAGAGGGCCAACTGCTGATGGATTGTTGTGGCTGCAAGATATGCAAATGTGTGAGCAAATACATATACATGCACACACTCACACATTATGTTTATGCACTCAAAATGTTCCCAGTGGACACTCTGGAAACCCACACATACACAAAAGGACTAAAAACATGTGCTCGCCCACTCTCTATACTCAAACAGACACAGATTTACACACACAGAATTCATGCCAAAAACAACACAGCAATAGGGAATATTTTAAACAGTCGCCCTCTCATACAAACATTTTGTAATTGTCGTCTATTGTCCTCATTTCACATTAGCCATCTGTTTGAAAATGTCTTGTTGAATAAGAATATACAGTGTGTCTCTGGGGGATGTTTGTGGTAGGTGTTGCTGTTTAAGAAGGGCAGGGTAGAAAAAGATAACAGACTATCTTTT
This sequence comes from Labrus bergylta, assembly GCF_963930695.1. Lineage (NCBI taxonomy): Eukaryota > Metazoa > Chordata > Actinopteri > Labriformes > Labridae > Labrus > Labrus bergylta. The sequence goes on from NC_089200.1 coordinate 18,611,519, forward strand.
GTGTCATATGCTTAAGTACAACTGCATTGCATCTACAGCAATTCTGTCTCTGTTAGTAAGTTAAAATGTTCTTACAATGTGAGACACTATAATTTTTAGAAAGAAATTTCTGACAGCATGCTAGCGGGTCTAAGGATAGGCTAGATACACAGATGCTAAATCATAATCACAACATGCAAAGTGTCTCACAATAACCATACTGATGCTAATGTTTAGTATGATGTTTCTGTACCTTAGTTAAGTACATAAGAATGCTAAGGTTGGCTAATAGTGAATATATTGTGTGCTTACTGTTGGTATATTGATTTGATTTAATATCCAGTATATAGCGTAATTTTATATGTCATAAAAGCTAGCTTGGCGTGCATGGTAAATTAAGCTAGCTTACATTAATGACATATGACTAGTTTACGTGTTGTACTTTTATGTTACTGGGATATGGAGATAGAATTGTCTCAAAAAGATTTATACATATCGAAATGATATGTATAAATATGTATACATTTACAAATATACAAATAGAAATATTATAGTGGCCTCACTGAATTTCCTCATTCAGTTATCCAGCAAGATAAACACGCAGAATCCACACACAAAGTCAAGCATATTTATTTTCAAATCTCGAAAATATATTAACAAATACACGTTTATTCATAGAAATTAGTTTATTTATTTGTATGTCACGTTTTTATTTTTGTATATTTGTATTTGTATATTTATAAATGTATGCATATTTATAGATATCATTTCGATATGTATAAATCTTTTTGAGACAATTCTATCTCCATACTGGGATGTAACATGGAGGTTTTTGTCTGTTAATTATTTGCCGGAGACAATAAACATAGTCAATGAAAACAATCCTAGTGTTACGGCATAATTCAAACTTATCACAACCCCATGCAGAGGTCCACAGCCTCCATTTTGCTAGAATAGCTCATTTATATTAGAGCATAGCTTAAGTTTACAAGAATATCATTCGTTTTGTTTCTGGTGAAAGGGTTGAAATGTTTGTTAGAACTGTGTGCACCAAATATCACAATGACATTTTAACAAGGAAACGACTTTAAATTGGCAGTGTTAAAAAATACTCAAACTGTTAAATATCTGCATTTAAAACAACTTTCATTGTTAATGATGAGGAAGGATACAGATGTTTTTTTTAAGAGGCCAGGAAAGTGTACAGTCAAAATTTCTGCCGTCATTGACCACAAAGACAAAACAGGCTGTTCAAATTAAGTTTCTAAACATACGTTCAGCTACATTTACATTTTACTAAGGCTGCCAGTGACGTTATCTCAAACAGTTATGTATCAATGTAGTGCTGATTGAGTGGGAAAACACTGTATAGAAGGGGTGCCTGCCGTGATGCTTGCACAAGTGTTCACGATAAGGACAAAACAACACATCAACACAACATTTATACACTAATGTTGACCTTGTAAGAGTGTGCATGTGCAGTGCGTGCATGTGTGTGTAATGCACAGCTCCTCTGACATATGGTCTCAGGCAGAGTGTGTCTGAAGGGAACGAGAGTCTTCGATGGGTGACTGAAAACAAGTGCCGCATGACTAAGAGGCCCAGGAAGTTCCAACAGGCGGCTGTTATTGCTGAGTGTGTGTGTAGTAAGTGTAGGAGTATGTTTACGTGCGTCTGTGTGAGAATGTGATTCGGGGCCCAGAGGGAGTGTGTGAGCTATGGGGCAATCCTGGCTGGAGTGTCTGGAGAAACTCTAGTGACAAAAGCAGTCGCGTGTATTGCAGCATTGCCTTGGTTGCAACAAAAGCCTATTACGGTATTGTCACACATGCACAAAACTCCTGAAAATGTCCTAATTACTTTTTGGGAGAAATAAATGTATAAACTCAAATTGCTGAATTTTTTTACCTCAACTTTGATCTTGAATTTTTCCTGTCAGCCCCCTAAAAACTTTATTAAAAAAATGTAGGAGTGAGATGATGGGTGAATTTAGCAGGACATTTTCAGGAATATTCCATGGTGTAGTGGTGCCATGAGAAGTGGGAATATTCTCTTACTTTTCCCCTGAAAGTGTCCTGTACAGCAGAGGATAAATGGCCTCTGTTAAGACTACTCTTGCATAATTTTAGTGTGTACTTGCCAATTACAGACAGAGAAGGGAGGGTCATCCCCTCACCATCCTAGGGTAGGGTTTAAAAAATATTGTCAATCAATCAACTGTGTGAATCAGAGGAGATTTACAAGTGGATATATCCAATGGAGACTGAAAAATAAGTGCACTGCACTACACCACTGGGAATATTTACTGCAAGCAAGTGGGCAGGGCTGTAGCACAGACCGTGGGGGAGACTGTCGTGGCGATCAGGCCACTCCAGGGATTTTGAGGTCCGTAGGTAGCCACCAGAGCAAGCTGGCACCCAAGAATGACTAGTGCTATAACCATGGGAACACCACTGTCTCATGTCCCTGAAGGATAGCAAACTGCAGCAGAGTCACACTCCAAGGCTACCTGCGCAGCTGTCGAACAAACATTGAGCGTAGCGTTAGTTCAGGCAGGCCACGGAGTCACGCTCTATCATGCCAGAGTTTGTGTCAGCTGATCTCACGCAAGCCTCATCAGCTGATGGCCAGCTGATTTGCTCAAAGCATCCTATTGGCCAAATATGCCGCCTTATTTAAACTGTTCTAGCCTGCCAATTCTTTGTTGCTTCCTGTGTAAACCGCAAGCGCATTTGCAAGTGCATTTGCATCCCTCCTCCACCCCAGCTCCTCCTTTTATGCTATTCTGACTTAATTAATGTCATGCTTGTCATTGATGCTTGCTCTGTTTGGGTTTGCTGCTTATCTCCCTCCCTTATAGCTTTCCTTGTATGCACGGGAAGGGCAGGAATGTGTGCTGGTTCTGCCTAATGCTTTCCACATAAGCATGTGGAAGGGCAGGAAGATCCCAAAACAACGCCATACCCCAAATAGAAATAACTGCGTCGAAGTATCCTTCTTGACAAAGTGGACCTGACTGAACTAAATTTAAATATACTGTATATATAAAGCACTCATCAGGGGGCAATGAATCAGCTATAGCTAGCTTCCACACTACCACAATGCAGCCAGCCGCCCGTTAGATACCCAAAGATACCCAAAACCAGGCCATTGAAAAATAAGCAAACTGTTGTAGCAAAGTTACCAAAGGGATGATACTTACCTAACCAGTCTAACTTTGAGGCCAGCAACAGCCAGTCTGTAATGTAATGGAGAGAAACAGCAAAAACACTGGTCAGACAGCTCAGCGATATCAAGTGAGTATCTTGGACAACGAGACCATATAGCTCAAACAAGGCAAATACTCCATGTGAGAAGTTATCAGATATCCTCTTTAGCTCGACCTGCTTTTGGGGAAAATGTACCTGCTAGAAGATAGTAGGAACATCTATTGGGATGATGCAGGCTTTTATAAGCTACATCATGTGTCATCCCAGGTCACATGTGAATTTGTTGATATAAAATACTTCTGTTTGTGCATGAGACAGATACCACCCAGTGATCCAAGAACTGCCACTGGTGTTCAGCAATAATAAAATAGAACAAATCTATTTTGACTAAGTCATTGTATTCATGCATGTGCAAATGGTCTTAAAGCTACTTAATTAGTGGCAGGAGGTAAAACATTATTTCCGACCCTTGAATGTTTAGCAGCATATATCCTGTGCTGTAATGTGTATCGCAACAAGGCAAGCAGTGTGGTTCACTGTACATTTTTTTGTTGACCATGTTCAATATCCAGATAAGTACTGACCTAAGGTCCCTCTGCTTGGTAGAGTTGTTTTCGGTGCCTCACATGACCTGTCTCTGACCCAAAGTCACTCACTCCCCAGACTGCATTGCTACATTGAGCATTTGACTGGGATGGCGGTGACGCACTGAGTGCAGAGAGACAACAATACCTTACCTCAGCCAGGCAGACATAGCAAACCTAAATGCTATCAGACCCTCTCTAATCTCAGTCCATGGGACAGCCGTGTCTCTCCTGCTCCCACATGGCAGGATCAGACACACACGCCTGCCTAGAGACGACACTGGGACCTAACTAGGTTACACTGTGAGCTTTGCTGTGGGGAAACATCCAGTCTTGATATAACTAACCATATCTATGTTGTACGTGCCACAAAAAAAAAAGCTTAGTTCCACTGATATTTTGCAGTTCTGCTTCTGTAAGACTACTAGTGCATGCTACAGAATGTATTTTTCTGCATAATACTGAAAAGATCCAATTAATCAATCTTTATCTTTATTTTATAACAAATGTTATCTCAAGACACTTCATAAAAGCAGGAAAAATACCTTACTCTTTGTTATTTAATATTACAAAAGACTAGGTAAAAAGACCTTACTCATTGCTACATTTCCCAACATTAATCCTTCATGAGCACAGCACTTAGCAACATTTAGCACAGTTACAGCAAGTAACTTCTTTGTTTTTAAACCAGCTAAAACATTTATGGCTTGTTAATTCTATGTATTTTGTTGAAAATAATGAACTCATAAAATGACTTCCAGTCATCAATCATTAAGGTCTATATCCTTGTGCACAGCACAGACTTAAATATTTAGTAAATAAAAATCAGGCCAGGCAGCTAAAGAGATGTGATTGGCTGACAGGAAGTCAGATGGGAACTGGACTCCTCTCAACATGTGGTGCCAGGCAAAAAATGATACAAAAGAATTGTGTTACAACTTTTTAGCTGTCAATCTGGAGTAATGGTAATCTCATTAAGTAGAGCTGTCCAATATTTTTTTTGATTTTTTCCCCCAACCTAAACAGACCTGAAAACAAAATAAAATCAATCATTTTCCTCTCCATTTCTTATGTAACTAAAGTGTCTCTGAGACCTTCAGTGCTATCTCAGGGCCTCCTGATAGACGCCAACAACAACTTGGCTGTGTTAACAACAAACCAGGCAATGTCTTTCCCATGTGTGAGGCTTCTTATTTACTGTTTTATGTCTCAGATCTGACACTTGATAATATGGGTCCAGCAAATTCTGTCAAACGATCAAGGACAAACTACAAATTCACCTTTGACAAGATGTGTTGCTCAAAAACAAAACAGATGCATCTCAACTTTCGAACACTTTAAGATAGTTGGGACCTGGGGGTAGTTGACAAGGATCCAATGGAAAGGGAACATGTCAAAATAAATACTGTGCACTGTGAAATTGCAAAAACACATCTCTGATTTTCATGTGAACAGGGAGGCCAGAGGGCCCTAAACCTGTAGGAATACGGTATGGGTTCAGTGGAGACACTGTGTGGTGTTACATGACACACTTTGGTTAGAGAGCATTACATTAAAATGAGTCACTTCTCAAAGAAAGACTTTTGCTTCAGCACGTGAGAATAAGTATCAAAATAGTGTTTCTAAACACACTTTTTCTGGTTACCGTGCCAGTCTTGAACACTTGATACACAAAAGCACCACCTTGTGGCAATTTTCGATAAAACACAAAAGTTGTTTGAAGTTGTCAAATTCGGATAAATATTAGTTTAGGTCTTGTCAGTAAAATAATCAGATTTAATTTGTAACATTGTTTATATTTACACCAATGGTAACTTGTATCTAGGGGGCTATATTGTGTAGTTTAGTAATTCTACAAATATCTACACCCACATTCAGCAATGTTAAACTCTTTCACGTATTATGGCAAGGGCAGTGTGTATCGCGTACACTTTAAACCCTGCCTGATCAGTGCAGTTGTTACCATCACATGGTCGTCGTATTTTCTAGGGGTTAACATTGACCACTCCGGGGATCCGTAGTCCTTCCCCCCTCTCTACCTGTTTAGTGGTTAAAGATGGCTGAAGCTCCTCCATGGCCTAGCCGGTTCTTCTGCCACAGATGCTCAGCAGAGATAAGTCCTCGGCTGCCTGTAAGTACGAATGACTTAAACTAAACGCACGGACAGTTTTAAAATGGGAAAACAAATTGTTGTTGTCGTCACCGTCGTAGAAAGTGTTGCAGCCAAAAGATAGCATGCTAACAGCGTTAGCTTCCTGCTACAAGGTCCCGGCTACCGCTAACCAGTGTTGGTTATCTTGTTATCTTAGTGGTGGATCCGTGAACATACAGGCACCAACTGCGTAGTCATTACACGCAGAATTCTGTCACTCTTCTCTCAATGTTTCAGCAAAGCTTGACAGGATTATTTGTTAATGTGTCATGGTTTATATCAGCGTCTTAGCCATATCAAGTAGCAGGAACGTCCCCTGCTGCACAGGGAGCGCCTTTATAATATCTTCTTTAAAATTGTATTTCTATAAATGAAACACTCGTAAAACCCGCCTTCCTGATGATGTCGTGTTCCAGATTGTAATGTCCAACAATGCCTGGTGCGTCCTTTTCTTGTTTTGCCATTCAGCAAAGCAAACAAGTGACATGTCTGTCACAGGCTAGAATGATCTCTGTGAGTTAATGTTCCCTTCACAATGTAAGAGATCAGCCACAGCTTTCTGTAGGTTGCTGATAATAGCAGGTGGTCTCAACTTACACCCCCAAACAGCTGTGTTATTGCTAATGTTGTTTGGAAAACTCTTGGCTCCTCTTGGAATCAGGTTATTGTAGGGCAGAGGCATTTATACTTCATGTATAACATGTTAAAATTAGATGAATTTAGGGTTGTGTTGATGTCTGGTTGCTCTTAGGTGTTCAGCCATATGACAGCCTGGAGCAAGAGGCTCTTTCTAGTTCTGGTATCCATTACCTGCAGGCTTTTCCTGAACATCTCTGCAAACATTGATCTCTGTAAATGTTCTGAACGGAGGGGAGAGAAGACCTAGCTCATCCTCTTTAGATGTCCTCAATGTTTGCTGAGGGGGCTTAAAGACAGTTCTCATAGCAGATCGTGACACAGCTTGACAGGACACTTCAAACAGTGCTGATTGGGGTTGGTAGCCTCTGTCAGCTCAGTCTCTCTTCGTGAGGCGTCTTCACTGATTCTGGTGGCATTGTGAGACAGATTAGTAACTTTGAGCTCTTGAAAAAATACGATGTATTGTCACAATTTTTTTAGACCAACTTTAAGTTAAATCCCATGCAATTACAAATGCCACAATCTGACATATATTTTTTACCTTTTTTGTTTGTTTACAGGAGTACACGTGTCCAAGATGTGAGTCAGGGTTTATTGAGGAACTGCTGGAAGAGAGGAGGTGTGTATTATAAAGAAAAGGACACAGAAATTCATGATGTCAACACTGTTAAGAGTGATGGAAACTGTGATGCATGTTTGAAAAACCTTGAATATTTTGGTGTGATACTAATTGTGAGCGTAACTCTCATAACTATTTATCTCCTTGTCAGTGCGGATAATGGCTCCATGTCTACCATATCCAGCGGACCTCCGAACCAACAACCGTTTGAGGTTTTTCACCTTTTTTTTTAGTATCTGTCATCTTTCTATTTCACTCAACTGTTTGGTGATATTGTCAGAGTTGTCTATACCCAGAGGGTTGAAATTTGACCATACTGTCAACCAAACAGGGGTTGTTTTGAACCAGTTTCAGGGCTTTCCACAGACATGATAAATGGACTTGAGCTTGTATAATGCTTTTTACACCACAGGTCACATACTGATGTCAGAGGCTGCTGTGTGACGTTTCTATCAGTATTAACTAGTGCCGTCAATCAATTAAAAAATGAATCTAATAAATGACAGGCTTTGTAATTAATGAATGAATTGCATATATTGATAACATGAGAAGGCATCTTACTCATGATCAGAATGATTTGAAAGTACAAGTGAACCTTTTTATTAAAAAAATAAATCAACAATATTCATAAGTAGCTGGCTGTAAATAAGTGAGTAGTTGGCTGTTTGGCCGACAGTCTGAGCTTGTGGAGACCCCTGCAGTTTGTAGAGAAACTTGTCTGGTTGCTACCATGAAGAAAAAGTTTTTTCTGACTGATATTGTTTTTGTCTCTCCCCCAGAATGTGGACCAGCACATGTTTACATTCCCTTCGGGCTATGGCCAGTTTGCCCTGGGTGTCTTTGATGACCGCTTTGACTTTGGGGCTGGTCTAGGAACAGAGGACAACCGGGAAGCAGAAAACAGGCGAGAAAGGGAAACGGCATCACGACAACGATATGGTGCACGGCAACCGAGAAGTCGTCATGGTTCAAGGCGACAACCAGGGAGGCATGAGGGAGTTCCCACATTAGAAGGGTAAGTTCTTATCTTGGTGACTCTTTGGACTTTCATTATCTCAGGAAGTTTTGATATCTCCCTCATTGCTGTGTATCATTGCTTTATGTTGTCTTTTGCAGAATCATTCAGCAACTAGTGAATGGAATAATTGCACCCACTGCAATGCCAAATATGGGTGTAGGACCCTGGTAAGTTTAAGAAACAGATGTATTGAACAAGAAAATAAATCCTTAAGAAAACGGGCTATGTGTTTCTTAACTTTGTAATGTTAATTTATTTTCTTACAGGGGTGTTCTTCACTCAAATCCTATGGATTATGCTTGGGGTGCTAATGGATTAGATGCAATTATAACTCAGGTATTTGAAGGAAAAGCTTGAAGTGATTATTTTAAAGTAATTACTATAACACTTAACATGTGTTGTAAGAAACCAAGAAGAAGAGTAATACGCACACATTAAGATAATTTAATTCTTGTCTTCAGTTATTAAACCAGTTTGAGAACACGGGACCCCCGCCTGCTGACAGGGATAAAATAAAGAGTCTTCCTACAGTGCGAGTTACAGATCAGCATGTTGGTAAGTGTTTATTCTTTTCATATCTTTATTGTGTTATTTTTAATGCGTGTTATTTTAACATTGTGTTATTCGCTCTATTTTGGACATCAGCTTGTTCTTTCCAATAGAGGGGTTTATACTGCGGGCCTCAGTTTGTAACATCCAGAGAAAGCTTCAGTCGAAGGATCTCATGATGAACTTGATCAAATAACCAGAGGGAGCTCAAAAAAAAAAAAATGTAAATGCTCGTGGCTCAGAGACACAAGCAGTGCATAACATGATGATCAACCACGTATAATGTTTTATTATCGTAAGCTGTCCATTAATAGACAACATCTTAAGCCTTACACATTCCGACATGTTTGCATAAAAGAATGGACGATAATAATATTAATAACGTTTATTTTGGATGCCCTCTTTAATTCAAGCAAATGCAGTCCAAAGTATCTCGCATTAAGAGAAAACAGCTGTGCTGAGAGTCACATGAAACTCGTAAGGATGAAAATAAAATACTAAATAAAGATGTAAAAGTTAAACCCACGTTATAAAGATGAAAATAAAATGAGTACAATGCATGAGGAAAATAAGCTTAACTTGAGGTACATAGAATGTTTTGAATCAAATAAATGACACATTATGAAATGAACTACTGAATATTAGAAGTGCTATGCAAAGATTTACAACTATCCTAGTTGTTTAACACACCAGGTAGGTTTTTTTTCTTGAGCTGGTTGTGCCACTCGCACTCCACATTCACTTAAGGGAAATGACATCATAGCATCACATCCAACACTATGTCTGAGAAAAACACAGTGGGTTTACCACATACACCATGGTATTTAGTGTATGTGGTAAACCCTTTTTGAATGGAATAAGTATTACCTTGGGACCTTTTGGTAATTTGGGATTTGTCCCTCAACATCAGTGTTTGGTACAGCACATTCACACAGGAGAAGTGAAGCCTTTAATTTACATATTTACTGACATACAGTATGTGATTGTAAATGTTGAGGCGCTTCATGGTAGCCACCTTGTCTCTGGGGGCAGCATCACACTTTGTAGAGTACAGCCTGCCGTACATTCATTAAAAATAGAATACGTCCAAATCTGGTTCACTTCTAAAAAAAAAAACAACTAAAAAAACCAATGACAACTATAAACACATGAAAGCAGCATTATTCACTCTTCAACATTTGGTTCTTCTGATGCTTTTTTGTTTGCTTCTTCCTCAAATCTGCCATACTGTATAGCGATATAAGCCAGCTGAATTTTTCCCTAAAATGCTATCCAGTCCTTCATTTAAATTGTCCAGCACAGCCTCCCATATTCTCATTCTCCTGTGGAAAAATGAGAAAAATAAAGTGGTGGACTGCCCCAAATTACTGAGACTTCAGGTGGGATAACTATTATCAGCTGAAATTAATGGTTGGTAATTTGCCCAGGAAGTTTTAGTTTACAAATTACAGATATTGGGATTCACATGGAATTCAAAACACAGAAATCCTTCCTAATTATTACAAATTACCAGAGGTACCCAGGGAAGAACAGGGCTTAAGTGTTTTTTGTTTTGTTTTGTTTTTTACTTATTACCATTTCATATTGTAATATCACTAATGATAAACCTTGCATCTAAAACCACTTGGCTGATAATATCTCTATTGAATTATTTGTTACTTTTCACAATTTGAACAATGTTCTGTTCTCAGCTTCAGGACTGGAGTGTCCGGTGTGTAAAGAAGACTACTGTGTTGGGGAAACTGTGAGGCAGCTCCCATGCAATCATATGTTCCACAATGACTGTATAGTCCCCTGGCTGGAGCAGGTATTGTCATAAGCAGTCTCATCATCTTGTCACCTATATATTCATCATTTGTAGTCTGAAACTACAACATTATGTGCCATGACATTTTTACAGCTTCATATTCTTCTCACTCGTTTTCTCCAGCATGACACTTGTCCGGTGTGCCGGAAAAGTTTGAGTGGGCAGAACACGGCAACAAACCCTCCAGAACTATCAGGGATGAACTTTACCTCCTCCTCTTCCTCCTCTTCATCCTCCTCCACCCCTCAGTCCTCAAGTTCGACCAGCAATGAGAACTCCACTGATAACTCCTAGAGAACCATTTGCCCTCATCACCCTGCGAGCTGTTAATAGCTCCTGGGCTGCTGTACTTCAGTGCGGTGACCTCCAGTCTCTCCCTGCTGCCGGGCAGAGACCTGAGTGCATCTCGCCAGGAGCACTCAAGCCCGATTCGGGGGTAAGTGATACGTGAGGACAATGTATTTCTGCCCGTTCTGTTGCTCCCACCTTCATCAGGAATCTGAACAAAGGAAGGGGTGGAGGCCTCAAGTGCAGCTTCTATCAGGGAGGGTGTGGAGACTTCAAGTGGCTCGCTCTGCCTGAATCACCTCATACAGGAAAAGAATACAAGAGAATCCAAAGGCAGAGGACTCATGAGAATACAGTTGTTGTTCTTAAAAAAGAAAAAGAAAAAAAAAAAAAAAAAAAAAAATTCTCCGGACTGGTATGACTTAGGATGCTCCACTTTTGCCAATGAAGCAAAAAGAAATGAGCAGTTATTCCTTTTATAACTAGCATTCATATCTCACAGATGAAATGACTCAAACTGCACTCTAGTGCACTTCAGTTACTCCTCAGTTTGGATGATACTACATTTTATTCCTGTTTTTTTTTTAAATTTTTGAACAATACATTTCCAAGTTATTTTACAATCAAGCTCCTCTTACAGTAGAAAGATTACCTGAATCCAATCAGGTAAATTTTTGCACTTGAAATTATTATGCATCAAATTGCAGTCATCTGGTGCTTTTTACATAAGTGAAAAGCACAATTAAATTAACCATGAAAGTTTATTTTTATCGTATCTGCAAGCCTATTTTGTGGATCAGCTCTTCACATATAACACTTAGAAACATTTCAACGCGTTTTTGCATTTTAACTTAAGGTATATTAAGTATTTTCTAAAGTTGCCAGTTGAAAAACCATTGGTTTGAAGTATCATCGTGTCCAAATAAATGAACTGATGTGAAAATAAAGATGCTTGGGTGCTACCACTCGTAATTCATGTAAGAATTCTGTGTTTTGTTTCTATAAAGTACTCTTCTGCAGTCAAATTATGAGCAGTAGAATCAATACTGAGCTTGTTCCAGAAACCGACATTGACTCTGAACATATAAATGTTGCTCCTATTTTTGGTATGTGAAAAAACATGAATTAAAAACTATTCTTTTTTGAGTGCAGTGCTGGGATCAGACACTAGATGGGAGTAGAGTTCAGGAAATATTTCTAAAATGTCTTATTTGGTTTAGAAAAGGTTAAGAGGTTTTTTTTGGGGGGTTTTTTTTGAAGAAAAAAAACAAAACCAGAAGGATGGTGTGCATTTGTTGGTGAACAGGCAAGTCACAAGCTGTGCTGGTTTTTGTTTCCCAGACTAAGTTATTTGTCCTTTTATGATGTTTTGCAGGTTTTCAGAACACAGAATCAACCAGGGAACAATAACATCATTAGCAAGCACTGCTGAAAGATTTCAGCGCATAATACAGTTCTGTGCTTGTTTTGTAAGTTCAAAGTAAGGCCTGTTGTGCTTATAGTAAACAGAATCTATATTAAATCTTTCAAAAGGGGGCTTGTCTGTGAAGTGTTACCCAGAAACCAGTCAATTCTGCTTCCTTTTATTGTTTAGCAGCATGGGTGTATTTCCTTGAAATTGTACCTCTTCTCCTCTGGGGCTCAGGATCAAAGGCCTTTTAATCTAAAGGGATTGTTATGTAAGGAAACATCAGTCTAGCTAGTGAGCGATTTGAAACAGTAATGGCTGAAAGCTTGACTTTACAATGTGAAATTCACGATTCATTTGTGCAGTTTATTGTTACCTTTGTTAACACTGCAGGATTTGAAACCCTGATAACTATGTACCTTGGATCAAAGCAAGCTGTTAAAAAGAGTATATATGTTGAATGCCTAGAGCTACAATTGAAGCCCTTTGAAATTGAGAATAATTCCTTCTAGCTGGAATTGAATGTATTCAGATTTTGTGAAGCCAAAATAAGAAACACTCAAAAAGCTTTTTATTAGGCTAGCAGTGCTCTTGTTGTTTTAGTAAACATCAGAATGGCATATCTGGATTTAGATTTTCTGACAAATTTTCTTAAGTATTTATTCAAGCTTGTTTGAGTTTATAGGGAACATCTTCGTATAAGCCTAAAATGATTACCTCTGAATTTAAACAGGATAAAAGTCTGATCACAGATGGACTATAAGATGTATTTGGACTCAATCACAACATGTCAGGAATGTATATTGTTTGTTTTTATTGTTCCCATTGAAGGTCCCCATTTAACAACTACCACACAGCAAGAGGTAACATCCCCATATGTTGATTTTTGCTCATACTGAAATTATGTCTCTAAACAAATTATATTTGGTCACTCTACAACACAAATGAGAGTTTTTCCACATTCAAATAATACATTTCTTTCTGTCCAGTTGATAACTTGAAAGCATAAGTACATTATCGTTCTGTCTTAGTGAACTGGAGAAGATACCTAGATTCTTACGGCCAAAAAACATTTCCAAGAAGACCTCATAACCCAGTGTTTGAAAACTGCAGACATTTTTGTAACACGTTTGGTTAAATCAGAGTTATTAACACTAAATTGAGGTGGCATACAGACAGTTATACTTGTCTTGTGAATATGAGACAACCCTTCCAAGTTTGTTCAACATCAACATTAATACATTTAATAACATAGATGTAGTCATTAGAAAAGATTGAATTGTGTTAGGAGAGCTCCGAAACTCATGTGACGTAACCACGCCTCTAAACAATACGTCATGTGTACGTGCCGATCAGGGCGTGTGTGCGTGAGGTGCAACTAGAGGACGACCGACTCAATCGGCTTCACTTCGTAACAGTCGGCTCCGACATCTCGCTGGAAGTTCGCGAGTAAAAGTGGAAGAAGATTTACCCCGAATACGTTAACGTTACTTTTAATCGACTAGTTATTAAATACGAAATCATCGACCATGAAATTACTGTGGGCTGTCGGTGCCCTTCTGTTAAGCTGCTGGCAAGCTAGCGCGTCCACAGGTAAGAATTTGGTGTCAGCCATGTTGGCTCAATGTGTAGACTTTGCTCTGACAACGACCGTAAATAATATAAATTAAGTCTTCTGCTATTTACGCGAAACAACAGTGTTGTCTCTTGGTTTATAATTGTACAGCAGCTACTGGTATACTCATTTATCCAGTGCTTTTATAAAAGACTCGGGTTATGAACGCTAGTTTAGGCGTTTCGTTTGTGGTTTTGCTAGCGACTCATTTAGCTAATTTGCATTTTTAAATTTCAGACGTTTAACCGGAAATATCTTGTTAATAGAGCTTTAACATTGAGTGTATTTACAGATTCACCCGTCCATAACAAAACGATCGCAAATGTAACAAGTCATGTGAGCTGCTTTAATTCGCAACGTATGGTGGGGTATTAACATTGTTGTCATGTTGTCAGACTAACTCGTCATGTTTCAGTAGTGAAGGGTTGCTTTCATTAAAATGTCACCACAGACAAGTTCTCAAGAACTACGCTTTGGGTTAAATATATTTCCGTCCTTTCGTAAGTGTTTCATCACAGCCTTCGCTAGTCACTGTAGAACTGACAGCTTCCGCCACTTAGAGATATTTAAATATATTAAACCTAGAGATATTTAAGATATTAAACTTAGAGCTATTTAAATATATTCAACTTAGAGATATTTAAGATATTAAACTTAGAGATATTTAAATATATTAAACTTAGAGATATTTAAGATATTAAACTTAGAGATATTTAAATATATTAAACTTGGAGATATTTAAGATATTAAACTTAGAGATATTTAAGATATTAAACTTAGAGATATTTAAAGTATAAAACTTAGAGATATTTAAGGTATTAAACTTAGAGATATTAAACTTAGAGATATTTAAGATATTAAACTTAGAGATATTTAAGATATTAAACTTAGAGATATTTAAAGTATAAAACTTAGAGATATTTAAGGTATTAAACTTAGAGATATTAAACGTAGAGATATTTAAGATATTAAACTTAGAGATATTTAAGGTATAAAACTTGGAGATATTTACTGACCAGATCAAGACGCCATCAATTCATTCCAGTGACGTGTCAGTTGTCATGTTACAGTGTTTTGACATTATGTCTGAATCAGTTGTTTTTATGCTCCTACATTGTTGGAGCGTAAAAGTCTTGTTTGTGGTCATTAAATGACCTGCTTATTCATTGTGTCGATCCGTGAACTGTCGTTACCCCTTTTCTTGTCTGTTATCATTTAAAATAGCAGCAGTGTTTAACTTTAAATTAAGGGTTGAAAGATCCAAATATATTTACCAGCTACTTACGGATAAATCATCAATTTCACCAGTGTTCAGTAGAAACATTTTTTTTCCCAACATTGCCAGCCACATTAATGTTTGACTGGTAATATGAGTAGTGGTCATACTGATTCTCCAGAGCTTTGCTGTTTTATGTATATTGTCTGCCCCAGTGATCTTCTATGTCTAAAAATGACGGTCAACACATCATACATAATTCACATGGAAAAATTGCCATGGAAAAATTGTGATTTGTAATACTGAAACACTTGGGCAACATCGTTTAAGCACACATGAATGTACCTTTATTGTGTATTGCAGCATCCTAAAGAAAACAAGATTGCACGCTCTGAAATATGTAGGTATAGTAAAAGGAGGGCACATGCACTGGAATCAGTTTTGGTCCTTGCATCAGTACTATTTACCAATGTTAAAGTGCATGAGCATTAAGTACTAGTCAAAGAGCCCTCATGCCACAATGTTTCCTGCTTTGGTACTGTTAGCTCTGGAGTAGATCAGAAGTAAAATTAGATATCCCTAGAGTTTTTGCTTCTTTAGTATCATTCAACACCATTTTGTGATCAGAGCAGCTCCATCAGCTCTTTCTCAAATTATCCCCGTATGATGAAAGCAATCAGTCTAAGCAATTGCACCATTGATTACATGATTTTTTTGTTTCTGGTGTCCTCCTTTTAGTGATGGCAAGTCTGTGTTGGTATGCCACAACTGAGTGATTACATTAAAGTGGGCTTAGATTAGTGCACTCCAGATTTCCAGACACAACAAAACCCCTTAAAAGATCAGGTTGCATAAGCTAGATGTTTTTTTTTCATACTTTATTAATCCCTGATGGGGAAATTCTGGTTTTACACTCTGTTATTTACCCTCTTATCAGATGGTGTTTCCCACATGCTGAATATGGGAGTTAAGCATTGTCTGATACAAGCATGTCTCAGCCTTCATGCTGAACCCATGACATCCATATTCTATACGACAGGGTGTTAAAATACACAATCTTGCTCATTCTGAACATTTCTATATAACCTGTTAAGCGAGCTTCAAAAGTTCCTTTAGGTTTCAGCATTTTAGTCTTTGTTAGACCTTGTGGAGTAAATTGTAACTTGAGTTGTTAATCTTCAACCAGCTTTGTGAACAAAATATACAAAAAAGTTTCTGTGAAGATAAAGCATGTATTCCCATAGTTTGGGTTTATTTGCTTTTCATGTATTGCTTAACAAATCTCTTTTCTGTTTTGTTCACATCAAAACTTAAATATTTATTCCTTAAATTACAGAATTACAGACTTTATTTGTGAATTGATCAGGCTCTTCAGCTTGTTCGCACCGTATGTAAACATTGAATATCCACTGGATTTTGTTCTCTGAAAGGATTAAAGACACTTAAGACTGACACGCATGTCATGAGCAGACAGCTGCAAGGGGTAAAGCTTTCAAGCTTCATGTGCTTCAAAACCGATGATAGTTGGAACTGCCGCCCTGACTATATTTAATTTTGAACTTTCATAAACTATGTCCCAGGAAGGTGACCTTTGGTTATGGTGGGGAAGCTGTGTTACATGATGTAGGTTCCATGTAGAGACTGAGGTCTAGTTGACAAGTTCAAACCTCAGTCTGTGTTATTCTGTCTTTCATTTATATGCTCCAAGTTTTCGGTGGAGGTCAACATTCATTAAGTTTGTCCTACCATACATCTGCAGATGTACCCGCCTCGACACCTTAACAAGCAACATTAGGAATTCTAGTTATTGTGTAGGCTAATTAAAGCAAGAACAAATCTCATGTTAAAAAATGATTTATTATACTGAGTAATTTGTCCTGTTCTAAATTCGAATCAACACAACATGAAAGCTAGTTTGTTCATTTCCACAATTAGAGCAAAGATGTTGAATTCAGTTAAGCCTGGGGGGTCTGGTAGTCCTCCCCCTGGGAATTTTCAGCATCAAGCACTGTAATTCTTGTATTATGCTCTATTTTTGTGCACCAATTTGACAAAAACTATTTATTTTCCCTTTGGTTTTCAAAAGTAAAAGTATCATATTAATAAATTATATCTGGTACTTCCTGCATGGATATCAGATCTCACTAGCTGATTTAAAGTGTTTTCATTCTCATCGAGTCTGATGGTGAACAGGAAGTTTACTTTTTCACCTGGAACGTATTCTCACTTTATTGAATTATCCAAATGATAACATGATTCACTTTCTATATTTTTACTGCAGAAAACTGTAAAATGTCAGGCGTGTTCCATGAGTTGTTGATCCTGACCGTGTAATGTATGAATGTTATTTGTGACTATAACTGGCTTTAAGTTTTTATCATCCGTTTATTAACAAAACAAATCTTCTGTGGCACTTCTACAAAAGTCGGCATGTAGAAGCTTTTTAATCACACGCCACAACGCTGTAACCAAGACCTGACGGCGCTGAATATGATATTAATATTTGAATCATACTCTGACAGTGTAGGAGAAGAGAAAGGGAGAGAGACAGGGAAGGAGAGGATATTATCCTAAAACAAAAACAGCACATTTAATCCTGAAGCCTTGTGTTACTGTGTGACTCTTATGTCTTCAGTGCAATTTTTTAATTTTCTTGCAGTCTGGCTGCAACTGTCTTAAATGAACGATCCCTCTGTAGAATTAACGCATGTTTGGAGATCTTTGTACTGTAGGTGTTTGTAATTTTAGGACAATATCATTAATATCGACAATATATTGGGATCCGGATATTTGTGTATGACATGTTGGTACAGCAGCATAGTGAATAATACACCAATACACTCCAGGAAACATTTTATCTTCCTCCCCTTTCACCTTTCTTCTTTTGTTGTTTGCCAGTGTGTGTCTTGGTGCACAGGATTGATTAGGATACAACGCTGCCTGTCTAGCTGCATACAGCCATGATGGCAGTTAGAGATACTTGGAACTCTGTGCTTATTTAGTTTTTATTTCACTCTTGAGCTTGTTTTTTTGTGCTGGGTTCCCTGGGCCCAGCCCTGGTTTTGTTCTGCTTTGTGTTAGTGAAAGGTGGGGAACAAGCTTCCCTTGTTTTTGCCAGTAGTGTGAGAATGTTATTCTTCCCTGGACCCACCTAAGTTTATAACCCCCCCCCAGTCCACCACTGAGTGGCCACCCTGCCTGCTTCCAAAGTGTAGAGCTGTGATACTAGGAAGGAAAGTTAACGTAAATCCTTCACAAAAGGATTTTGCTTTGGTCTGCTCTGATTGTCTATCAATAGCTTGTAAACGTATTCCTATTTGATTATCTTTTTCTCACAGAGTCGGGCAACATGTCACGTATACAAATTTTCTTTTCTCTGTGATTCCCATGTAAATGCAACAGATATGTTGCTTTCATTTCCCCCTTAGATGATATTCACCATGTTTACTCGCCTACATTAAGGTCATGTTCATAGCCTAAATGACTCATTGGCAGAATCATTTCAGAAAAATGGTCTGTTTTCCTACTTTAACACCCTAAGAGTGTTGGGTGACTGTAGGCACAGCAGAGAAGTAAACACTAGCCTAAAAGAATTGGTTGGTCCATGTCCAAAGGCATTCATGGATTTTAAACCAGATTAGTCATGTTAAATGTTTTTCATTTCAGCCTCATCTGCTTTTCTATTCATTGTCTTTCATGGGAATGCTATTGGTTACTTTAACTGTTTTGTTGTTTTTTTGTGTGTTTTTTTGTTGCTCAACTGTCATTAGGGATGTCTCATCAAACATTTTGTTTTGCCATCAGCCCAAACACTAGTTGTTGCTTAACTGCTCTTTAGCCTTTGAATATAAAGACGATTAATTTGGTAAACTGACATGACTTAGAAATCCAATTATATAAGATTAGCTACTCCAGAGGATCACTCGCAACAAATATTCTACTTGCTATTGATATGAACAGGATGCACAAAATTTACGACCATCACGCAATGCAATATGATTCATCACGACAATTAAAACAATTTAACTTCAAATGATGACTCTTATATAAAAGTATAATTCCTATAAAGTCTGCTTTATTTATGTAGTTTAGTTTTACCTCAATTCTTAAAACAGATCAACAATTAAAGTGATCCATGTTTCATTTATTATTTATGTAGAAACAGGCCAGAGTGCCAGGAATGATCATGTATTTTTTCAAAGCTTACTTCCATATTTTTTCATTTCATTTCTGCTTGTATTAACTTTGTTTCTTTTGTCTTTCTTTTTCCTTCTTGCTTGTCTGTTTTCCATAACGGCCTTTTATCATGATCCATAAAATCACCTGTCTTGATTTAAACCCACCACATTCAAAATTGCTTAAAATCTCTTCGCTGGGCTGATGATGAAACTTTCTCAGCGGGCTTTATTAAGTCTCCCCTGTCTCAGATGAAGTTGGTCAATGACAGTGCAAAGCTGCATTGTGAGGTAATAGGGAACCCCATCCCTGAAGTGCAGTGGTGGTTTGTGGTGGGTGAAGAGCCCAATGAGACCTTTACCCAGCTCTTTGATGGGGCACGGGATGACCGTGTGCAAATAAATGCCACATATATATCACATGGCACAAGCACCATTCAACTCACTAGTCTCACCCTTGATGACTCTGGCACGTATGAGTGCCGTGCTTCCAACGACCCCGACCGCAATGAACTGAAGAAGACGCCAAAAATCAAGTGGATCCGCTCGCAGGCAAACATTATTGTGATTGAAAGTGAGTGGCACAGGAAGCATGAGGAGAACTCACTTGGCTGGTATCTCCTCATTAGTGAAGTCCCGGACATTCAGGTCCTGTTGCACTCAATTCCCATGCTTCCTGGTCCAGTGTCCTCTCTATCCTGCCTCACCTGGTATCCACTGTCCCTCTCCTCAACAGCTCCACAGTTGTCCTGTAGTAGAATACAAATAGAGTGGCTGGACCGCTCCCTATTCCTTTATGTCCTGACACAACATGCCTTCAATCTGATGCCTTTTTTTTTTCTTCCTTTTTGCAAAGCTTACATATCATCATGATAAGTGTTCTTGTTTATAATACTGGTCATAAGGTCAGAAATTTGAAAATGGCTCTTGCATTAAAGTAATTTGATATTGACAAAATATGACTATTACATTTTTAGGAGAACAAAAAAAAGGGGTGTCAGATTTACCTGATTAGTATTGCTTTCTTGGTAGCATTTTCCTTAATTGATACTAACATTGGCTAATTCCTATGGCTTATAGCCAAATACACGGTAGGCACGGCTCATAGAAACTAATGATCAAGCAATAGTTTCTCAGCCATGGGATAGCTTTTGGCCTTGTGGTCCAGTATTATTTTTATTGTAAAGAATTGGTCAGCTTCGTTACCTGGTTGAAGCAGCAAAACTGCAGTACTTTAATATCCAACTTGTTGTGGATCTTCTGCATGTATTTATGTAACTATATCTTTTCCCCATGACCTTGTTGGAGACTACTGTACCTACTAGATTTCCAGTACAAATCCTTTTTTCCCCTTCATTCTATCATCGGTGAAATAGATTTCCCCCTTCGGGGAACTCTTTTCACCTTTCTTAGAAAATTATGTACATTTGTTTAGACCTCATACTTGTGTTACAATGTTTATATTTAAATCAAAAAGTCAGACACTTTTTGACAAACATGTCATTATTGTGTCTAAAATCTACACTTTCGTCTCTGTTTATCTTAAGCCCCAAACATCATTACTGAACCTACGGAGGTCAGCAACCAGACCTCCGCAGTCCTCAGGTGCAACTTGACAGAGTCAAACCTTCCCATCAAGGGATCCCACTGGGTGCACAATGGAAAAGTCATTGAAGATTCCAAATCCACTGAGGCTTCTGCATCCATCATCCTTAGGTGAGTAGATACAATCATAATGTGCCATGAGCAGAACTGCTTATGGGTACTCTGTCTCATTGAAGACACTCATCCTGTCGAAGTAACATTGAATGGGACAATGTTAAAATAAAGTGTTCCAGTAGCTTATAAACACAAAAAAGTTTTTTTTGACAGGCACATGAATGTTTTATATGAACAATGCAAGAAAATATCAAGCTCAGCTGATTTGAAATGCTTTAAAATGTTTTATTAGCTGGAAAAATAAACTACGTCAGTAATTTAAAAGGATAGTTAATTTCTCAGACTGAAAGAGATTATTTTGTAGTTTTATAGTTACCCTTCTGTAGTCTGACTCTTACGCTGTCTGTTTCTGCTTCTGTAACTACAGTCAATAGCCATCTTTATTCTCTAACATCCTTTCCCTTTTACTTTGCCTCTTGCACGCCTGTTGTCCCTCCACCTCTCACTATGCTCCCTTTCTTGCTGGCTGCCTCCATTAGCAGCAGAGCTAGGGGCACCATTCAGCTATTCGCTGCTCTTAATTTGCAGAGAGATGGACTGTGTAGCCGTGCAGCTTTGCTGGTAGTCTTGGCAGCAGGGATAAGCGCCCACAGCAGTGTGCTCACTTGCCATGACCTTAATTCCCCATTAGAGAGAACAAGCAGGAATGTGCAGGACAGCAGCAACAAACAAAAGTGGAATTGTGATTACCAGGAAATTTGAATTTTTTTGAAAACAGTTCGCCTGTTTTCTACTTAAGTAAATTGAAATGTATTCATTTGATTGTTTAGAAGTCATAACCTGCCATATGCTAGGATGCTATGACTACAGAGAAATAGAATCATATTTCTATGAAGAAGGAGCGCAGCAAAAGATTCTCAAACCATTGACTCTCTTTCTCTTTCCATAGTTTGAATAAGATCACCCACAACTCTGGTGGAAAGTATGAATGTGTGTTCCTGACTGATCCAGAGGTGAAGCAGACAATTGAAGTCAAAAGTAAGTCCTTTAATAGATATAACATATTGAAAGTTGCTTTTAGGGACCTTTTGAAAGTTCTTGCTCACGTTTACGTCAGAGTTTTAACTATCAAAACTTTTTGAGTTTGAGCGTGACATTATTTTTTTTATTTTTTTTGCTGTAGCACTTCCTCATGTAGGTGCCCACAAGCACTCTGAGCATGCCAATGAGAATGACAAAGGTGTGATGGTCTGTAATAGCCATGGCTACCCACTGCCCACTGACTGGACCTGGTTTAAAGAGGAAGAAGGCTCCCAGAAGGTATGTGTCTCGCTTGCACTTTTGACTGCAGAGTCACAGAACTTAAAAATTGAAATGTAGTTCACCTTTAATATCATGATGCTTTATAAAATGCAAATAATGTTTGTCCAGTTATTTGAGTTTTATAACAAAATAAAAAGGGTTTAGGTATTTTGTGTGCCTTAAGCCTGATTTATACTTCTGCGTTGAATCTATACCTTAGCAGATGCCTACGTATGTAGCCTGACGTGCACCCCCTCAAAAATGTAACTACCCGTCTAAACGATGCAGACTGTTTTCCAGAATTTACAACAACAGTATCGCTGCCATTTTCAAAATTCTGCAGCAAGAAAAACGCTTGAACAAGAAAAAAAAAAAAACAGAATTATACGCTTGGATTCAGTAGCCATGTTTCCTGTAAACAAGTACAGAATGTAGCGGAATAGGAAGCTGGCGATATAACTAGCATAGCAATCGCACTACCATTAGCATTTTAAGGCAAAGTTTTCGCAGACACACCGACACACAAGTACGACAGGGTAGGCAGCTATGACGAAGATTCAATGCAGAAGTACAAACCATGTCTAACGAGTTGCTTAAACATGACCCTCAGCCTATTATCAACGGCACTACCGACAAATATGAGATCAAGAGTACCCCTAACAAGACCACTCTGACCATCAATGACTTGAGCATGGAGAACGATATTGGAGACTACGTCTGCTCTGGAACCAATGAACTTGGCACAAGCAGCGACAAGATCCACCTGCGTGTCCGCAGTCGCCTGGCTGCTCTCTGGCCCTTCCTGGGGATTGTGGCCGAGGTCATCATCCTGGTGACCATCATCTTCATCTACGAGAAGAGGCGAAAGCCTGATGAGATCAATGACGGTATGTATGTCACACTACCTGCACCACTACATACAACATCAGCTCTAAGGTCTTGTTCAGTACTACTACTGTTTTACCTTATAGATAGACGATATCATTGATTGCCATTAATGTGAAAACATACCCAGCTGATAATCTTGTAGTACTGAAAGTGCTACTGATGCATTTAACTTGATCAGAACCTGAAGCAAACTGCAGCCACAGTTTTCTCACATTTTATTTTTAACCAAGTGTTGTTTTTCAGTTTGAACAGCCATGAATTCCACTGCTTAGTGGTGATGTTCACAATGTTATTGACTGAAGTTTGGTTGGAGAAAAAAACATCATAAAGTGAATACAAATTGGCTAACAAAGTGGCCTCAGAAAATTTCACCAAACATTGATCTTTGACAACTTCTCAACCTGATTGTGTATTGCCAGAATTTGTGTCTACATGAACACAAACAAATGTCTCTGAATTCATTCAACTTGTGAAAGATACAAACATGTGAAACTGTAGCCACATGTAATGAATGGTGATTCCTACTAGCAAGTGGAGACTAAAGTCAAAGCTTTTTAAGGTTTTGTATAGTTTGTATTTGCACGCAATCAATATGAACCCTTATTGTCCTTGCTATGATTTAACTTTTTTGAAATGATAATCTGGTTTTAGCTTCCACTTTTGTGTAAACCATCTGTGAGAGAAACTATTTTTTTTTTTATTATTTACACTTTTACTTCTTTGTTCGCTGCTGATTTTGCATTTTGGTAAGTGGAAAAAAAAACTGCATGTCAGACTGAAGTGGTTGAGCTGAGATGACAGCGTGAAAAAAACAAAAAGCTATGGGAGTTTGAATTAACTGCTTTCATAGTCACCACTTCTAAGAGGAATGTGCTCAAAGATTTGGTCACTCTTTCACTGGCCCTGCAAACAGAGCAAAAAAAATTACCATATTTACTTTTGTATCCTTTACTTGAAGTCATGTGTCGGAGCCAATGAAAGAGTCAAATGAGGCAAACGAGTGAAACGGTTTGACAGGGAATTGGACAGGTTGAAAAGTGAGAGGTTTAAGCATTCTGTCTGCATGCTCTCTGCATCGTGTACTCTATGCATGATCAATAAAGGGAAACCCTGTTCTCCAGATCAGTACATCATTTACATTGTCTCATTCACTGTTTGACCACAGAGGTAGCCTTCTTCTATGTTACCTTGTATTCACAAGGTAACGGTTCGTTCTCAATTAGATCCTCGCGCATGTGCTCTTGCTCTGCTATGAACACTGCCTCTACACATGCAGGGCTCGACATTATAACTGGCCCGCTGGCCCGGATGAATGCTTGATAGAGTCCGCTCAGGCCACTTAAAATAGTGCCTGGAAAAAAAAAAAGACTGTAACACGAGCTCAATTTCACAGCGCTTTCCTGTCATACCGGTGTCTTGTCAGTAATTTTTTTTTTAAACGTTGCGCTAATAACTGCTACAGCATCAACGTAAGCGCTCGTGCACGCGCGCATGTTTGTCACAGTTGAAAGGCAGCCGACGGCTTCACTGCTGTCCCTCCTGCGAGTGTGCTCGCTACTCTCGAATTGTACACTCACACACAGATTTTAGCGCAGGTTTTCTCTGATTAAAAAAACTGGTTCGGTAAAACGGTTTTAAAACCATCAGATCCCGACAAAAGCTGAGCTTAAATCAGCATTCAAAGGAAAAAAATCACAGGAAGAGTCGAGAGTGACAGCAGGGCATGATGAAAACAGAACGGAAAAAAGTTTAAGCCACAGTGACAGACAGCTTAAAGTTCAAGACTAGATCCTGGTAAAGAGAAAAGTTTTTCACAAAGCATCTTAGCCCTTAAGAGAGCTCCTAAAGTAAAGACTAAGGGTGAAGAGTTTCTCACAGAAGAAAGAAGGAGAGAAAGGTGATCAGAAGAATTCCAGCTCTATCACAGCCTCATATTAATATTGATGAGATTAAGTAGACTCTTACAGTTACCAGCATGGTGAATAAACATGAGCACATAAATATAAGAAAAATACACAATATTTTTATAACTAGAGCTCAATTAATTAAATAAAAGTTGTAATTTAATCTTGCATCAGAATTGTTCAAGAGTAGCCTAAGTTGGTGACTGTTATTCTTCGCATCAAAAGTAACATCCCTGGGCCAGCGGTTACAATGGTCAGGCCAGTGATCTTTGAAAACCAGTGGCCCGGAGGACCAGTGGCAAATTTAGCTTAATGTCAACCCCTGACATGCTAGGCTGTGTGTTAGCTCCTGCAGTTTGAAGATGCTACTGTTTATTTGAATAGAGCCACTGCAGTGTTTTTGCTTGTATTGCATGAGCCCTCTGTGATGCATAGGGTTGACTTTGGGCAATGTATACAAATGTCAATTTCAGGGCAATTTTGAAATGATTAAGAGATCTTCAGTCTCTTAGTCAGTTGACTTAAGTGACATTTAGTGATGTGTGTTTTTATAGAACACACACAATGTTTACGTTTGGAATTGCCCTAAGGTTTAAGTTGAACAAATCCAATTCAGAAATGCTACAGGTGGGCATGCTTCAGTTCATGTTAAGTTGATTTGATCATAACCTCATTGGTATGTTGCAGAAGATGTCATGTTCTAACTTTTTGCTACAATCATCTGGGGAGGGGGAAGGGGGCGGGGGGCATGTTTTGCTCACACCAATCGCATACATGTAACCTGCTATCAGCTGACCCCCTTTTTTTTGTTTGCTCTCCTTCATTGATCATTTGCTGCTGTCCAGATGACGACTCAGGATCTGCTCCCTTGTAAGTACAGATCGCAGCGTACCTTTATCGTCACTCAATGTTTGAATGTTTGTTTGTTTGTTTTAGTGTTCTTACACAACTCATGTTTGCTTCATTGTGTTTAAGGAAGAGCAATTCTAATGCAAATCACAAAGACAAGAATGTGAGGCAAAGGAATTCTAATTAGAAGCTGAAACAGGTGAGTGAAACCACTACTGGGGAGTTTTCTCATTATTAGTCAAAAAGCTCACTATTGGCCTCCTCTAATACTTTCACATTAACACCTTTAAGAAACACTATGTAGAAGATGAACTCCTTGACAATCCAATACAAGTGAAAGATTTTGTAATTCTTCACTCATGCAACTTTTGTCTTTCCTAGATGGACCCACAGACTGCAGTCCAGGACTCAGCTGTTGTGTTGCACACCATACTGTGCACCCTGCAACTTTGAAGAACCTTTTTGTGCTTGGGTGTTAATGTTTAAGAAGTTGACTGATTTCCTCTTTGTTTAGTTTTTCTTCTCTATTATTCTCCATATTGTGCAGCCAGAGAGCATAGTGTGGAATTATTTCTGCTTCAGATCAAGGGGCAAATATTGCATGAGTGTAAATGCTGTTATAGAAAAGTGTGTGTTTGTTGTAAACTCATTAGACAGTTCATGTGAGGAATGCTTAGTTTGTGCTTATTTTCTTTTAATGCTTCCTACACTGACTTCACACTTTACTATGCTTTTATTCTCCAATCAAAAGTTCTGTTTAGATGATAGACACTATTTTGTATTATTAAGATAAAACACTGCCATTCTTCTAGTAACAGCTGGAGTGTGCTTGAATTCACACGTTTGATCTGTCCCTACACCAACAAAAACCTCCTTTAGCAGAGTTTTATACTTTGCCTTAACTAGCACCATTTTTTTCTTTCTCTTTTTTGCATTGTGTTACCTGTTACAAGGTGTACATGTGACACTAAAGATTAAATGCAGAAATGACTGAGATTCAATGTCTGCTAGCTTTTGTTGCCGTAAGAAATTAAAGTCCTTCAAGAAGAAAAGCGTTTGTCCCTTTAAATCCTGCTTTCATTTCCTTTGACTATTAAAATGTTTAAGGGTCCAAGTACAGCCACTTCCTGTTACAGCCGAATGGAATTTTTAATCAATAGTCCTCTTCTGATAATTTTCTGATATTTTCTGCAGAAATATCTCATTAACACAAAAACTGAACAAAGATTTTAACAAAATTTCATAGGTGGATTAAAAGTTCCACCCACTTCTCAGGCACATACAATGATGGTCATTCCCCCAAAGTTGGCGTTACAGTAATCAAGTTTTAAGTTTTTTCTAAAATCTCCGGAGTGGCTTTAAAAGGAGCCAGATATTTTTCATTTATTTGCATCTTTGCTCTGATTGTCTACTTCTCTGAAAAGGCACATTTGGGGATTTTGTTTCTCAATTTCCTCAGAGTCCTGTTTCTTTCAAACATCTGAGAGCTTTGAGCCAGTCCTCTTCAAATTTTGTCAGGATCATCTCCAGAGTTTGCTGATCTCAAGTTAAAAACAGGAATTTTGACCCACAAACTAATGATGTGGAACACTTTTAAACATATTTTTAACTACAATTTTACATTAATTCTTGAGTCCAAATGGGCAACTATAACTACACTTGGTGAACGTAACTCGGCCAAGCTTTAGGCTCACACTGCCATTCACTGTCTTGTTGTAATCACTATTGTGTGCACAACATTTATATTTCACCAACTTTTGCAAAATAATTTTACACCAAAATCAAACACTATATCCAAAACCAGAAGAATCAATATTTTGGCTGTTCTCAGTCATTTGAATATAATTTATGAATCAGTGAAAAATTATTTACAGATGTTTTTATGAAAAATGTTGGAACATTTGACTTCTTGTCAACTAAGAAACGCACATCCTAATGCTAGCAGCCTGCTTGGTCCCCATTCAGTGCTGTTTGCAACTTTTAGCTACCTGATGTCACATGCACAGTAAAAAAAAAACATGATTAAGGACCAATGCAAGAAATGTAACATTTGTTATTTCTGTAGAATTCACAGATTTAAAATGTAATACAGGAGAAGATGTCTTTCTCGCTCACTGTGACCTGAGCTAAAACATCTGTGTGCAGTTGTTGGACCACCATCTCTGTTCCCTTCACTGTGTAGACCATTCAGAAGCCATATGTTTCATTTAACTGAGTATTGATGTGATTGGATGTATTCTATATGAATAAAAAAGACCTAGACACACTTGTGTAATCTGTTGTACTTTCAGAGTATGGAATAACATCTGTTTGACAGCTTTGCACAGACTGAATAAAGATTTTTGGTTTTAAGTCTGGTCACATGTTTAACTGTTTTGCATGTCAAAGGTTGGTTTAGAAAAGCAGGTCAAAAGGCCCTGCTTGTGGCCCCTCATACAGTAGATGCAAAGATCTTCATCATTATCGGATTTAAAGTCCTGGAAAGAAATACCGTGAGTGTATACAGGAATAACTATTCAAAAGAAAACAGTAAAATACATGTAGAAATAGTTTGACAGCCGTTATTAAATTATCTGAACTTACCATCTGACATTTGATGTTTATTCTGAACATGGCTGACGATTTGTAGATTGTTCGCCTTACAAAAGAAACTGTAGGTAGAAGAATCAGTTCAGTGTCAGGTGATCCTTAAAGCTCCTTTGAGGAACTTGTGGCTTGCATCAATTTTGGCGCCCCCCTGTGGATAAAGCAGTACCGCTAATCTCTTCTTGGATATTGTGCTTAATGTGAAAATAGTTTTCTGATTTAAAAAAAAAAAAAAGACCCTGCAAGTCACTCACTGTGACTCACTTCGTCTGACACCCACCCTTATACGCCCTGCAGTGGTTATAGGTGTAAAAAAAATGATCAAGCTTGTCTCTAACGGTCATTTTTGTCATTTGTTCTCAATTAGAGGCATCGATATTAATGTCGGTCAGTTTTTTTTACTGAAGCTGAAAACTGCTCAGAGATTTTCTAACATAATTATTACCATGCAAAATGGGTGAATGGAACTTTATGAAGCTTAATGAACTCAAGAACGCCTGAACTTAGCTTTGATGCAGTCTAATGAGTTGTAGTGTTACACAAATAGCTAATTATTTATAACCATTTTTTTTTTTAAAGTTAAAAAAAAAAACAAGGAGCGAAAGTTATATAATAGTCAAATTACTATAATTAAGTAGTGTTTTGGGGTACTTGTACTTCTATGAGTATATTTTCAAGTCTTTATGTTTACTCTTTACATGATGTCATCTACTTGGTCACTTGGAAAATCTAAATAAGGTAGCCTTCTAAGTAACATTTGAATTAAAGGTCTAGTGTGTAATATTCTTGAGAATCTGCTGGCAGAGATGGAATATAGTATTTCTGAGACTTATTTTATTTGTTTGAAGAAGTGACTGTGACCAATGAACAGAACAGCACAGGTCGCCCAATTTAGACTGAAGGTTTGGAAAAGCAGAACCCTCTTTTATTGAATGTCTGCTGTTCTTACATTAACAAAATAAGTAACTAATACTCTAACTAACTAATAGTTTTTAAGAAGACGGTTTCCTACATTTACTTGAGTATTTCCTTACACCAGTACTTTTACTTATTTATGTATTTGTTTATTTGACTTTGACATTCAGTAACATTGGTGCTGTGACATTTAAATACACACAAGCCCCACAGGCACTACTCTTAGTGTTTTTAGCAAAATGCTAATTTGAAACACCTGTCCACAGGGAAGCTTTTAGAAATAACAGATAGAAATAAAGAAAAAGAAAAAGAAGAAAATGAAAACAGTTCAGTTATAAATACAGTGCATTTGAGTAAAGTTAGTAATGTAACAGTAGCCTACAGTAGGTTTACTTGAGCAGATGTTCAGCACTCTTTACACTTCTGCAAACAACGAGAAAGTTCTACAGAGAAGAAAGAAAGTAAATTTGCGATAAGACTTACCTAAATTATGATATCAGTCTGATGTGTTTGGTTACCTCTTTTGGTGTCTATGTGTAAAAAGAAGGGTCAGCTTTTTCCAAGTTTGTTGATTTTTATCCCTATATGTTTTGGGGAAAGTAGAGTTGATACCTTGGACATATTACAAATTAGTCATCCAAAAAATGTTTGTTTTCAAAGTTATTGGAAAAAAACTATCTGTCTAAGACATCATGGTGTCATGAAAAACACGCCTTCTACAAATGTAATAGTGGCCTAGTCCTAACGATGGAGGAGGAGGAGGAGGCTATAGGGTGTGCCATACTTATGTTTTTCCACAAGGTGGGGCTTTTCACCAGGAATTATAGGCCGGGACCACCCTGAGAGACTTCTCAACCTAAAGCAACAGGCACATGCTGTTAAAACAGCCCCTCAAACAAGTCAAAAAGCAGCTTTTACTACGATAACCACCATGACCAGGAGCGTATTTCGATTATTAGCCTATTTAGAATACTATTTTAAGATCATCTTGATTGTAGGACATAAACGAAGGAGAAGTTGATGGTTTCATGTGACCTTCATGTCACCCCTGGAATTCCTTTGACTTTGCCGAAATGTGTGCTTTTAAATGATCTTACAGTTTTCTAGTTACACTGTCACCTAATTGGGCCTTTCCTTTTTTGGAAATCCACTTTTTTGGTTGTTTCATTTTTTTTTTAATTATAAACTATCTGTATTGTGTAGCCTAGGTGGTTAGTGTGCCTGCAGGCGTAATTGTGTCCACCGTCCTTTTCTCTGCTGTTCACACGCACAAAACACATTACACACAGCCAAAAAAAAAAAACACACAATAGGAGCCAGGTTGCAGCCATAGCAACGGCCCCGGTGCGCTGTTATCCTTAAAGTGGTGTGGATGGAGAGGAGAGGGTTGACGCTGCTGCTCTGAACTCTACATCCCTTCCTCCTCCTCCTCCGCCGCCGCCGCCGCCGCCCAGTCTCGCCAGGTCCAAGGTACGGGAGTGTCCGTATGTGCGTCTGGCTGTGATGGACGAGGCGGATGACGGTGAGGAGGAGCCCAAATTCCTGCGCCCTCGACTAGCACCTCAAGTAAGCGAGGATGGGAGCAGCGGAACCACGATGAAGAAATTAACGACAGTAGGCGGAGCCGCGTCCATTGCGCGCAAAAACTCCAACAACAATGAGCTGTGGCTCCTGCGAGGCGAGGACTCCGCACCTGTCAGTGGCAGTGGCATCAGAGCCTGTGCTCTGTTGTGCCAGAGGGCTGCTGCTGACGGCTCACAGTCTGGGGACTCAGTGTCAGAGGCGGGCGTGAGGGGAGAAAGAGCCATCGGTATGATATGCAACAAAAACGGAGATTGTAGAAGGGACCCGACCAGCTCAGGGAGCCTCTCCTCCCTGATCTCAAAGCAGGAAAGGCAGACATATGGAGGAGTAGAAGACGAAGACTGTAAGGGGCAGGCTGCAGTCATGGATGGCTCCATCACTTCGGCTGGGTCCTTGACTCAGGGGCCCGGGGCCGAGGTCAAGAGTGCGGCAGCGATGGAGAAAAAGGACTCCAGAGTTTCCTTCTCCAACACCCCGGCTAGTAAAGGACAGACTCCGAGCCAACACTCGAGAAACTCCGTGACATTCTCCAAAGCTGACGATGGTTCTCAGATTGTGCCGGACGATGGAGACTCCAGGGGGAATCAGACGTACATGCAGCGGCAGTTCAGCTCCATGCTTCAGCCTGGAGTGAACAAGTTCTCCCTGCGCATGTTTGGCAGTCAGAAGGCAGTGGAGAAAGAACAAGAGCGCGTGAAGTCAGCGGGTAACTGGATCATACACCCATACAGCGACTTCAGGTATGAGTCAAACTGAGTGAAGTTCATAAACTTCGCTATGGATATACTGACACAAACATACACATTTTTAGATATGACTAAAAACAGATGGGAAATAGAATTATCAGGAATGAATCCGTGATCAGAAAATTATGAAGACTGAAAGTTATTATTCACGCAAAATAAGTTCAACTTGCCCTCTTTGAGGCTGACAACAATAATTGCAGGAAATAAGGAAGTCTATTCCTTATATTACAGATTTTTGTGACACATTTGTTTATAGAACCAACTGATTCCACATTTAGTCTCCATTTCAAATCTGGTTGAACTCTTTGCCTACACTTTCTAATCTATACACAGCTGCCACACAGATGTGCATTAGAGGCAACTGACCTGCACAAACGCTTTGGTTCTTGAGCTTTTAACATGATGTTAAATTGGAAAAGTTAGATTTTTGGAATGGGAATGTGTCTGAAAATCTGTTTCAGCACCAAGGAGAGCTCATTTTACCATCTTAGTATGCGTGAAAAAACATATTCCTCCATTTTGCTCTTAACTTTTTTGCTCTGAAAACATTATTTGATCAAATGTTATTTATTCTGTTAAAGGGTAATTATGTCAGGGGGCATTCAAGACTAAACAATAGCACATTTTTTGAGTTGGGTCATGACTCGGCGTCGCTTCAATAATTTCGTCCCACTAACTTCAAGTTGATGGGACAGCAGCATAACTATGGTATGATAGATCCATGTCACATTTTGATGAATTGTTTGGTCATCAAAATGTAAGGTATATCACATGTCTTATATATCTTACGTATTTTTTCTTCAGCTGTTGTGATACATATCTGCAGCATAATCGTCACCTGTGAAAAGCTAAAACAGAGTACATTTAAAAATATTGCTTTCGTGATGAATGATTCAATAAAACATAGTCTATAAATAATGTTTGGTTTAGTGACTAATGCTGCACTGCTTGCCAATCAAAGCAACATCATATAAAGGCTGTTCATGCACCAATGGAATCAACTATGACTCAGTTACACAGAACTATAGCTGTGATAAGTGCTGACATTTACTCTGTCAGAGGTTTTGTGTTATGGGTGCTACTGCCTGTTGTTCTTCTTGGGAGCTTATCTTTCCTGTAGTATCTCTGTCTCTCTGCTTGTCATTGGCTTGACTTTGGCTTGAATCGGGGGTATAGTTTACATCACCAGGAGAAGATACAGTGTATAAAATGAAAAATCAGGATTTTCTTTAGGGATCAGAGCTTAAATAGATCCCTGCTCAGTCTCTAACTCCCTTCTCCCTGCTGATTTCCCCCCCATCAGGTTCTACTGGGACTTCAGCATGCTCATGTTTATGGTGGGCAACCTGATCATCATCCCTGTGGGCATCACCTTCTTCAAGGACGAGACCACCACACCCTGGATCATCTTCAACGTGGTCTCTGACACCTTTTTCCTCATGGACCTGGTGCTGAACTTCAGGACTGGCATTGTGTTCGAGGACAACACAGAGATCATCCTGGACCCTGAGAAGATTAAGAAGAAGTACCTGAAGACCTGGTTCGTGGTGGACTTTGTCTCCTCCATACCTGTGGATTATATCTTCCTCATTGTGGAGAAGGGCATCGACTCAGAGGTGTACAAGACGGCCCGAGCGCTCCGCATCGTCCGCTTCACTAAGATCCTCAGTCTGCTGCGACTGCTGAGGCTGTCCAGACTCATCCGCTACATCCACCAATGGGAGGAGGTAGGCTGGGATTCAACATTTGTAATTCAATGAAAGGAGGCAGTAATTAATCTTTGCTGTTTGTATGTGGTGAGCATATCGGCAAGAAACACATACAAACAAACCATGTGTAAGCAGTAGATGGAAAGAAATACAAGAGGGGAAAACCTTATCATATGCAGGTTACCTATCAAAAGAAGATGTTAGGCTAATCTAAGCCGTCTAAATCTTCTACAACTGTAATCTGACTGATATGGATGAATCACCCTATACCAAAATGAAAATGCCTGCAACAATATTATTTAACAATATTGTTAAATCTTAAACAGTTCAATGAAAAATGATACATTGATTCACTTGTACACAATCTGTACAATTCAACAACTAATTTTTTTGAAATGGGGAGGCTATACTTTTGGACTAAATCTCACTAAACCCAATTTTTATATCAATAACAAATAATTCAAGATAGTTAAATAAAACCTGATTTAAACTTTTATTTTGTTTGATCATGTTGCTTCTTGGTTGTAAGGTCCCACATCGAGATGTTTAAATGGCAAATTGGAGCAGCCTTTATTTACAGCAGATCAAAGGCTTCAGGGCTTTATCGACTATTGCCTGTGTTCAGTAGAAGCCAGACGAGGTTGGGATATAAGAACAGTTTACTCAAACGTTTTGAACTGTTTTCCATACAAAACTAGTCTAAGTCTATTATTAGCACATCTGCAAGCTCCACCACTTTGTATCCGTTTGTCAAACCTGTATCATCATTAAACCCACTGAGCATCTATTAGACTCTTTAAGGTAAGAGGTAAAACATACACTTCTGAAAGTCAGAGATAACTTGTCACGGATGTATAATATCAATGCTTTTCCAAAAAAAATGTCATGTACATGACATGTTTTCATTTATAATTGTAAGGGAAACTTTCTGTTCACAAGCAGGAAACTTTACTGGTTTGTGTGTCTGATCCAGCTTGTAATTTCTTGTTCATGAGTCTGATCTAAACTTTACTGGGTTCTTTCTTAGCCTATGCTCTACCTTTATGCAAAGTTTCATGAAAATCAGGCCAGGCGTTTTCCCCTTAATCCTGCAGCAGAAAAAAAATCAGACATTTGCACAGACCAAACACATAACCTCTTTGGCAGCGGTAAAAAGAGAATCTACACTGACTGTGCTCTAATTAATAAAACAATAATTTGATTCCAGTGCAGTGGTTTATAATCACTATGCAAGTAATTCTGTTTGTACATCAAAACAATGCGCTGCATAATTACCTCCTGACACACAGAAAAGAAGGTTTACCATGTTGTATAACAATGAGCCTGATAGCTGGATAATAGCTCGTCACAGCACAGTGTGCTGATGTAGTTAAGAATTCATGAAACATTCATTTGTGCTCATCAGTGGGAAAATGAAAAGGGATTTTCCAGGGAAACGAACGCAACCACCAGGGGCACTCACTGACTTTTTTTTCTTTTTACAACAAGAAATTCACTTTCCTCATTTTTATTTTTATTTTTTTTCCAATGTGGCTTTTCAACCACTCAAAACATCTAACAGCTGGAAATGGATGCTGACAGGCTGGCTAACTCAAGTACACTGCTTTCTGATGACATTACACATCAGGAAATAAGATTTGTCTATAGATAGCTGCACCATCCGTCATATCCTTATGTGCCACACAAACACAATTAACCCTCATCTGCTGTGTGCATGGGCTCGTGTACACAAACGGAGGATCCCTATTTGGGCCAACCCAGCATCTATGAATAAAACGTGTGTTTCCGAGCTCTGAAAATAACCAGCACTCTTCTGATTACAGAGTGGTAATTTGAGCCTGACGGGAGCCCTGATTACTGAGAAACACTCACAACTGAATGCTCTTTTGCTCCGACTCAGCCCTGCCCCAATCAGCTTAGTCCTGAGCTCTGCTCTGCTCAGCGCGATCCAAACACGGCTGGCTGTGTTTCACCTCTGCCTGGCTCACCTCGGCTCGGCTCAGCTCAGCTCAGCTAAGCTTGCTTCAGAGGGGGTTTCCTATAAGATCATCTTAGTGTTGTGATGATTTTACTGTTTAGCTTAGCTGTAGGCGAAGAAGAGACTGCTTTAGAAAAACTCTTATAATTAAAAAGGAATGCCCTATATGTAGTTTTGATGTGATCTTTGGATATATTTGTGTGTGTGTTGTGTGCAGAGATAAGCATGGTCAGGAATAACCAGAGCAATTTCCTGAGGCAGGAAGCTTCTATCAAGGCTCTCCACTTGCCCAGAGGATGCCTTCTACCTGAGCTACACAATGATGGTGAATTGATGGAGTCCATGTTTATCAGTGGAGATTGGTAGTGGGGATTAAACTCATCAGGTTCAATAGTTTCCCCCAAATAACTTTATTCAAATTGTCCAGATCACAGAGTAATTATCCATGTGCAGCAGAGAATAGAAAGTAGTCTATCTGTGGGTTTCAGGCTGTGAGTGGTGGTCTCTGTAATGTTGTTGACCCACATTGCGGTGTGACAGTGACACACGGCCAGGTGCTGTTCCGGTGTCGGGGGGAACATTAGTCCGGGAGCCTCATTAATCATGATTGGGATGTTTCTTTATCACAGGGCAGGGCCTCACGGTGTATTTACCATTCAACCTCTCCAAATTAGCGAAGGCCATTAGCCGTTACAGAAGATACTAAAAATAGTGTAGCGAATAGTATTTTTAGCATTTATAGCCTTAGTTTTGCTCTACCAAAGCTCCTATATTTACAGATCTAGAAGAACTTTAAATTGATGTTTATTTTGTACCTCCTGTGGAGTAAGGGGTACGCCTTACAGTTTGTTTTTGCTGGATTGTAACCTGAACATGCATAAAAAGTTTTTTCAACAAAAAAATCTCATCCTGCTTTCTTTTAACAGTCAAGAGTGTGACTGAAGCTTTAAAAATGGAACATGTACAAATAAAAGAAAGGCAGCTTTGGGCAGCGAAATAGATAATCTCATTCCTGATGGTCTTCTTTGCTTTTCTAAGTCTTAAAGAAGAGGCATCAATATTCATTTCATTCTGTTTCAAAAGTAACTCAAAACTCCTCACAGGAGCTCTTAAGAAGAAACCTCAGAAAGCTGTGTGTCACAGTTGCTCATTGGTCTTATACAGCAAATATAGCATTAGGAGATATCGGAAGTAAAAACACAAATAACAAAGTTAAGCAACATGTACGAAAAAATTACGCATTGATAATTTAGAACAATGTAATCCAGATAAGCATCAGACAGTTTTGCACAGAGTAAGAGTGCATTAAGTGTGTTGGTCAGGTTTGGATGGAGGAATATGTTGCACTGGTTGGCTTTGTTTTGGAACTGAAATTAACAAGGGACACTGGCACCCAAGGGTTCTGTAGGAGGCACAGTTTGATATTCAAGAGAGCGCTGGATTTATGGCAGCGAGGTCTCTGAGGTGACGGGATGAGTCACCGCAAGTCCCAACTTGGCTGCTCCTAAAAAACTGTAAATTCACAACAGAGTATGCTTGTTCACGTCTCCAGACACACACTCGCAGTATCTGGCCTAGTTCATATGCAGGACGATTCTGAAGTCTCAAGTGAGAAAGAAGCTTTTTTAAATAAAAGAAACCATCAAATTGGCTCATAAAAGTGCTTCCAGTATTCATGAGTATCTATATATAATATTCATATATGTGCAGCATCTGGCCTACTTCCCGTGTAAGCCAGTTTGATGTCCCTAGTGAGCGGTTAGCGTTTGCATGCAGTTTAGCGAAGCCTCCAGTTGGCCCAGCTAAACAAGGATTACCCACCAATGCACACATGCATGTTAATGTACCCTCATACTCAGACACAGAGTGATAACAAGGCCTCACCATCAGCCAGCATGACCACAGTGTGCGTTTAGTGTACGAGGCTGTCACCACACAAATGAGACGTCTTACCTGAGAGGAGTAAGCCTTATGAGCAGAAAAGAAAGGTCTGCCCGTTCTTTTGATTTACGCTTTGATTGAGCTTGATCATGAATGAGTGCAGACCAAAGAGTATGCTTGTTCATTTGTTTCCCATCTCAGCCTGACACATTAATAGAAAAATGGAGAAGTGACAGACAGCACACCTTACAAAACCCTCACTTACCTACTGATTAAGATAAGATAAGATAACACTTTATTGTCTGTTTGCACGGAAATTAGTCTTACATTACAAGCTCAGATAGCCTTGCATCCCGATCAAATCACACCCAAAAGACAGAACGTAAAAACAGCTCAAGTTACATTTAAAATCACAGTGAGGAATCACAGTGCATACCTCATGTTGTCATACTGTTATGTATCTGTCTGTATTTGTGTACCTGAGTGTTAACAGTACATATCCATCAACATTACTTTTTCCATTAATATGTTATGATCTCGTTTTTCCTTCACAATTCTTACTCTGTGATAAATTCCGACTTTTGCAATGTTCATATTGTAACAAGGATCAAATTGTGATTCATTCAGCAGCCCTATCTGTTACTCTCATGGTTCACTTTGTTTAAATTCTCTTTTATTTTCATTTCCAGACACAGCAGACAGATGTTTTTTTTTTTCAAAAGTTCTAGAAACCCTCCATTTACTGTCTGCCTAGCATCAAAGCACACACAAACAAAGCAAACAAGCAGCTAACAACAAAAATAGAGCTTTAAAAATGTGAATACTGGAAATAATTAACCAGGTGTCCAGAAACAAAACTCTAAATTCATGTTAATGCTGCTAATCTATAAATAGACCACAGTGAGCTATGCTAACAGAACGTCAAAATCAAACTTAAAAACATGGCAATATGTGAATGTTGTATCTGCAATTTAATTGTGTTTAAATTGCTAATAAAAACATTGCTGGAAGAGAATGTTAGCCAAACTACAGCGTCTCAGTGACAGTGAAGAATGCATTAGGAGACTTATATTGTTGGCATGCCGTTTGACACATGAAGAAATAAAATGTCACTTTGAATTATTGATGAAGCTCAGAATGAGTTCTTCCTGCAATGTACAACTCAACTACTTGATTTTTTTGTTATTAATAAATTTAAAATACAGAGTGAAACATGTTTTCTGTTAATTACGCTTAACTTAGCAGATCACTGAAATCCCCCTTTGTGTGATATCTATCAAAACATATTCAACATTTTCAGAAGAAGTAGAAAACTGCTTTTTATTCCGCTCACACATCTATCTCTGTTTTTTTTCTTCTTCCTCCTGTCTCCCTCGGTCTGCCCATCTCCTCTCCTCCTGACAGATCTTCCACATGACCTATGACTTGGCCAGTGCTGTGATGCGAATTTTCAACCTGATTGGTATGATGCTGCTGCTGTGTCACTGGGATGGCTGTCTTCAGTTCCTCGTTCCCATGCTGCAGGACTTCCCCTCTGACTGCTGGGTCTCCCTCAACAAGATGGTGGTAAGCAAAATCTGCGGTGTGTGTGTGTGTGTGTGTGTGTGTGTGTTTGTGAATGTGTGTGTTTATGAATGTGAGTTGGTTGAGATTGAAGTGTTTTTTTTTTAAAGTCATTTCATATGTCAGGCAGAAAAATGACTGCAAAAACAGAGTACAAAATGTATCCCCCATGGAGAGAAAAAGGTGTGTTATTTGCAGTTCGGGGAATAGAATTTATTTAAGGTTGAGGCTTCACACACACACACACACAGACGGACACACACACACCCACACTGGACCATCCTCAATTAAACTCTCTCTAGTTAAACCCAGGAGACATGCAAGTGTACAGAAAGCAGAAATGAGGGATAAAAAATGAGCCATTTTCTGCTCATTCAAAGCAGCACTTCATGTGGTCTCTTCTTTTACCATCTCTCTCTCCCTCTCTCTCTCTCTCTCTCTCTCTCCTTTACTTCTCCTCTCAGATGTCCTTCATTTTCTCTACCTGGCTGGCAGCTTATGGCCATGTGCTGATTGGCAGACTATTACAACAAATATTTTTAACACATGCTGGCATGAAAGTTATACTCTCTAGAGAACAAGTTGTGCAACACTTGAGCTCCATGAAAAACAATTATGTAACCAGACCGTTCATGAAAACTCTTTATTAAAGGTGTGTTAATTTCTCTTGAAACTTTTGACCAACTCACTTGATCAGTCAACCTCTTGAAGCCTAATAGTTCCCTTCAAATGCCTCCCTGAAGCAGATTTTGAACTAGAAAATAATAGCTCATGGAACTCCTGCATAAGATAATGCCCCAGTTCGGCCACCGCATTCAAAATGTCTGGATCCACCCCTGATTCGAAGTGCAACAAATACAAAACTATATATGACATTATTAAAAGAGAATAATCATGGTTACTGAACTAGCCTGGAAATGTTTTATTTATCATTGAATGATTGTGCAGGTGCGCAGGTACACAGATAAGGATTTAAAGTAAGTTCACATCAGCGTTATCTGGCCTTTTAAAGTAACCTAGTAGGTCCCAAAAGATGTCAGTGGATGACTGTTACTTAATGTCGTAGCATCGAAAGGTGCACTGCAAATCATTTTAAACTATTTCCTGAACATCACTTTACTGTTGTTCGGGAAGATGAGCAGACAAGATAAATTCTCCCTCATGCCTCCTCTTGTGAGCTGTCTGACACTGTTGTTGCTCAGAAATAAGAGCTGTTTTTTTTCTTTCAGTTTTTTGCAAGATGATCGGTGACATTGATGCCTGCCATACACTCCTGAAGACACTCTGTTTTAGTTTTCTCAGGAACAGATGGATCACACACCCACTGACCCTGTGAGACAACACTGTTGTTTCTCCTGTCCCACCCCTCTTTCTCATTTTATCCCTGGCCATATTTTTCTGTCTCTCTCCCCCTCTTAACACACACATGCACACACGCTTGCGCGCACACACTCTCCTCTATCTCCGTCAAGGCCAGTGATAAAAGAGCTACCGCTTACGTATGTTAAAAGAACAATATCCCAGCACACTGTAGTCATACTCTGTCACAAGTAAGAGTCATTTACATTTAACTTAAGTGAGCAGAAGAGTTAGCATAAAAATGCCTCCAGTACCCAAATTTAGCTGATAAGTCCCTTTTAGAACAGTAAAATACCATTGGATTTGATGTGCTTTACTTAAATGTTAGCGCTGATCTCATCAGCTCTTGTCTGACATTGATATAGCTCCCGAGAGCAACAGCCAATTTTTCAGGGCTTCTAGTGTAGCAGGAGGTTACGCCAAAAATCAATCGAAACTATCCAGGCCAGGACTCAGTCATCAATGTTCGCAGTCCAACTCACAACTTGAGAAGAGAGTTAAGTTGGGGCTGAGAGGCAATGTCAAAACCATGAATGTTATATGCAAACATCTGGTTATGTAGAGATCAGCTAAATAGTCATCATAGCTAATATGTCCAGGATTGCATCACAGTCCATGCATTCTGTCTCTTTTGCTCACTAAATGGACGGTTCTTCTGCTTGAAGCCAATGGCCACAGAAACTCTAGTGGAAGATACCACTTAGACTTGTTTGATCAGTAATATAAATGACTTTATCAAAGTACAAATACTTCTAAACTGCAGAGGAGTAAAGGAGAAAATCTGTTACTGTTGAGTCCTGGTGGAGGCTATCGAATATTGCATCATCACTTTTATCTATAATTCAATTCAATTCAATTTATTTGTATAGCGTCAACTCATAACAAGTGTTATCTCAAGACACTTTACAAAAAGCAGGTAAAATACCTTACTCTTTGTCTGTTAACATTACAAAAGAGCAGGTAAAAAGACCTTACTTATTGTTATGTTACAAAAAGCAGGTAAAAGACCTTACTTATTGCTATATTACAAAGACAAGGAGTCTAATAAAGTATTTACAATAGTTAAAAACTTAAATTACACTCATAGCTGCACCTTAAGTTACAGGAGACCAGAACCAGTCGAGTCCTGATGACCTGCAGACACAAGCCCTCGAGTCAAACAACCTTCAGTTTAAAAAAAAATAATGTCCTCAGAACGAGGGTTAAAAAACAAAAACAGTTAAAGGAGCTGTGCTGTTAGTGCTGCTAGACAAGGAGATAGACGGGATTCACTTTGACTGATAAAATGCCTTATTTTGGATAGTACTCCACTTGTATCCTGTC
This sequence comes from Labrus bergylta, assembly GCF_963930695.1. NCBI lineage: Eukaryota > Metazoa > Chordata > Actinopteri > Labriformes > Labridae > Labrus > Labrus bergylta. The sequence continues at coordinate 18,653,023 of NC_089200.1, forward strand.
AGACTTCTGGAGTTATGCTCTCAGCATCCTGCAATCTTCATTGTAGAAAAATTAATCCAATGCAGAAATGCAAAAAAATGCAGTTATTTGTTGTCCAATTGAGTCTGGCTCTAAAGCCAAGGAATCCCCACTAGGTTGTTGTTAAAAGTGTGTGCATCATTTTTTCTGAGCGAGATGCCACAGTGCCACCCCATGTGGGTGTGGCAGCCTGGTGTTCTGTGCTGTGCTCCCTGTCTCAGGGTAATCAAGGTCAGAGATCCTCTTCAGAGCTGCTGTAAATGAGAGACACAGCGTTAAATGATCCCTCTCCTCATGCTTCTCCTCCAGCTGACTGGCTCTCTGCCTGCGCTAGAAATTTACTGGACTCCAACCTACCTTTCCTGTATGTCATCCATGCACTTAGGATATGGATCTGCAACCAGATAAAGAAACAACACGTGATTTATCCGCAGATGGTACTCTCATCTTGCATATGCTTGTCTGTCCATATAAAATAGTAAATAATCCAAACATAGGCTGTTTTCAACTCTTTTGCTTCCTGTAATGCATTCAGCGTCATGCTTTAAAGCACTCTCTACTCTTCAAAACAAAATGTGTGACTTGTAAAACGCATGCATGCAGCAGACAGTGATTTCAACTTAAGGCTGAATAATCATGCTTCTACAGTAGAGTGATCAAGAAAACAAATCATTGTTTCTGTTTTTGTGTGGGTTTTTCTTTCATGGATGACAGGTATTTTTTCCCATCTACCTCAGCCTGATTGGATTTTGGATTAATAAAGTTAAAAAAAAAAAAAAGCTTTTCTCTCTCATCCTCTCAACTTTACTACCGTTAGTCTGAGCTTTGGTCATGTAAGTTTAGGTAGATAAATGACATTTTACAGTTGGAAAGAAATGCCTTCATTGTGATAGTACACTACTTTTTCTTGTATCCATGCATGTGTACTGAACTGTGCATGTTAACACAGATGCTTTTCATGAACCCCCCCACCCCCCCCCCCACCACCCCCGCTCTGAAGGTTAATAGAGAAATTCTTAATTCATTCAATTACGGAAGTGATCTAAATGACGGGCAGGCCTGCCAGAGCCAAGAGTAATAGATTGTTATTGAGTGAGATATGTGTTTGAAGGTGTGGGTGTGTTTGTGAATGAGTGGCAATTGCCCTTTATGATCCAACAGCTTGTTTCAATACTAATTGGAAACATGTGCTAACAACGTGTAACACACCATTAATATATTCAATTCACAGATTTGGACTAGACGTCACAGTTACATCACGGCAGTTGTGCGGGCATTGTAGTGGCAGAAAAGCTGCGAAAGCAAGTGGCGCACAGAGAAGCTGTACTTAAAGTGATTTACATGGTTCTAACATACATTGATCAATCAATTTAACAAGAGTTACACTACCCCATCCATAAAATTGCCATCAGTACAGTATGTATTTTTTTAACTGGTTTATGATAGCCCCATCTATGTCCTTTCCGCAGACAACTCTTGTAAAGCTATACATGTCAAAGTGTCTAAATGTAGCCATCTACAAGCTAAATGGTTTTCTGCTAATAGCTAACTGAACATATTTTGAAGGAGATTAGTATAAAATATTTATAACAAACATCTGGTTAGAGCGATCCTGTTCCTCAAAAACTGTTATGTCCTCTGTACAATACAGCTATAGTGGATTGAACCAACAATTAAACCTGTTATTTATCTATTAGATAACTGGGAATTTGTGTCTTTACATTGCTATGCTTCTGTTGTACTAATTATGATTAAGAGGATTCTATTTCACGTCCAACAAAGTCGACTGAAAACTCACAGGTGCCAGCTCGGTCAAGTATCCATAAACCAGACTGATGAAAATTCAACATTTAGATCTGTACACTAAGCCTACAATGTCTAAAACACTATCGATTCACTATATTTGCTGGATCAGATTTTTCACTGTCTCTTTATAATTTATTAGATGTTCAATTCAAGAGAAAGAAGAGAAAAAGTGATTGTAACTTACTTCAAGATGCTGCTACAGTTTTAAATCACTTCCATCTATTTAAAAGAAACAAATATGAGCCAAACAATATCTTTTAAAAGGCTGCCAATCATATAAAAAGAAAAAAATAGCATAATTACTCATTTTGAGTAAAAGCTAGAGAAGTACTTTAGGGAAATTTCTGGTGGACGGATAAGAATCCTTTTGGAGGTGACGTGAAACGTCCAGTTGCCTTCGGATCAAGCTTTGAATCGTGCAGCAAAACATTCAACCAAGTAGTCTATTATTTTTAGTTCAACACATCCTCCAACTTAAGTTAATGTATCAGTTCTCCTCTAACCAAGCAGACAATTTCAACCAATGCTAACAGGTGGAGGTAACTTTAAATGTCAGTTTTCTTATTTGATATTGTAAAGACCTTCCATCAAACCCCAAGCCATCTTGTAACGCTCTATTTGGTTTTAAATAATGAAAACAAACACACGAACCCTCTGCTTCTAAATAATACATCTTAACATTGCTAACGATAGCTTTTTATATATGTAAGTGTCAGTGACATGTCAGTCCTTTCAAGCAATCCATACCCCCAATGTTAGTTTGAAATGTTCAGAGGCAGACAGAACCATGTCAAAAAGACTTACAGTAGCATGACTGACTAACACACAGATAGACACACGTCCAAACACGAAACACACACACCCCATTCTATGCTTACGTAGTCATGAATCATAATTGTCCTATACTCCCTTTGTGTTCCTAGCTAAATGTATTATGTACAATTAGCCATCACCCTCACAACCCAGTGAAGAGCGATTGCAGATAAAATGAACACAACAGCTAATTTCATTTCTTTCCTCTATCTCCCCCCCTCACACTGGGTGGTATCTCTGTAGAATGAGTTTATTCTGTTACTTTAAAGGCTGTCATTTTTAATAGAAAGTGGCAGCTGTACACTGTGTCTTTTTTAATCAGCTAATATCTCAAACTTAAACACATCAAGTTACAGCCGGTCAGGATGTGACTGTCTCTGGGGGTCCAAGAAAACGTACCAAAAAAAACAAACATGCGTATCTGCTTTCTAGCAAAGCGTTGACGTAAATTAAAAGATTATCCACTTATTTGCCCTAATAAAGCTCTGAAAGGAGCTGGTGAGCTTGGTTTAGCAATAGAAACAGGAAGAATCAGCTAGCTTGGCAACCAATGATTCTGTTATGTTAATCTCCCTGGCTATGATTCAACCTAGTTTTGGATAAAAACTGTTGCAAATGTTAGTGTTTCTGTCTGTTACAGAGTGAGACAGACACATGAAGCCATGTGTAAGACAGTCTTTATTCTCTGCCTGAGCTTTGGGCCTCCTACTCCCTCCAGCAGTTTACCCATCCGAAATGTGGCCGTCATGCTAATAGCTTACTGGAGGGATTCAGCTCCAGGTCTGTTAACCACCCGGGGCAGCGGGGATGAGGTGCAGTCTGAGGCTGGAGAGTTATTAAATGTTCTCTTAGGGTTTGTTGGAAATATGGAAATGTCTTAAGGGCTGGGAATGATAGTGAAACAAGGACTGCATTAACTAGGCTACGGCGAATGGAAATGGACAAAGCAGAAGAGAAAGAGTTCATAATCTTAAGAGGCTTCAATCAGTCTTCATATTATTCTGTCTTTTCTCAAAGATTACGAGGTCCAGCTTATCTACTTAAACAAATACAGACAACAGATCCAGCCGACAGCTCAAAACGGAAATGAAAACGAAAAGCCAGCCTCGTGCAGCAGGAAAACAATAAAACTAAAGCGGTGGTGTCAGTCTGTGTGCCTTTAAACTCTCAATCTTGATTCTCGCTCTTGATGTGAACAACTTCAAAACACACATTTTTCAAACATTTAATAGCAGCCTGTTTTGACCAGCATGTCCTCTTTCACCTCCTCTAAATAAACAACTAAATCTGAATCTCAAATGAAATGCGAATAACCCTGGAAAAAATACAAATGAGTTGCAACCAGTCAATCAGTGACTGAAACAGCACTCATCCCAGAGAGGGACAAGAGTGTCAGATGATACAGACTCGCACACACACACAGTGGTAAACTCTGGACAGTGTGTGAACCACAGCTGCTTAAGGGGAGGATGTGAGGTTCAGCCGCCTGTGGAGGACTTACTGATGAGTCGAACACAGGAGAATTAGGGTTGACTGCGTTTGTGAGCACCAATCAAAGGCAGACAGGAGGAGGCAGATGTACAGGCCCCTCATTAAACACAAGATTTTTTTCCCCCTTCCCCTTCTGCTCTGCCAAGACGAGGCTAGCCTGCTTAGTGATGATGAGGCGCTCTGCCAAACCCCGAAACAATCACCAGACACAGAGCTGTATATACTTCACCAGGAATATCTAACTCTTTTGCCCTCTTATTCATAATTAACTCACTTTCACCTCTTCTGACAATCTCCAACTTCTTCAAATTTTCTTTGCAGTGTGCTTCAACAGTTCCCCTTTAGCAGAGGTCATCAGGTCAATATTACCGTGGCATAAAGGAAAAATACTGAAGAGGAACTCGTCTAGATGGACAGAATAACTTTAGATTAAGAAATGAACCCCGGTTCTCTGAAACATGAGTGAGGTATCTCACTATGGGACACGCCCCTCGCGCTGTCCCCAGAAGCAATATTATATTACGCCAGTCTTGACTGGCAGTCTGTTCTCCAGAGGAGGGACTTCCTCCTCTTATAAAAGCACGACGTAACTTCAGTTCTTCAGTCTTGGCAAACACACCTCTTCCTCGCTCCAGGCAAGGAGGGTGGTCTGGTGAGATACCTTACTCATGTTTCAGAGAACCGGGGTTAATTTCTTAACCTAAACTTCTCTTTCAACATTTGTTTCGGTATCTCACTATGGGATATAGAGACTCCCGTATTGCCAGACAGGCTTACCTCGAAGACCGGTAAAGATAGTTAAACAAGCATATTATGCGCGCTTACGCTCAGCACTGAATGAGACAGTGTGTCCCAAGGGGCAGTCAAGTTTCTAGACACTGGCCTAAGGCGTCGCGCTCCTTTCATAAATTGAAATATGAGAGGATGTTGACCTACCGTTTTATCACCAAAGCCTATGTGACAAGCCGATATTGCGGCTAAATACACTTTGACAGTGGAGAAGGCCAAGCCCTTATCCAGCAGCTACTGACGGAATGTCAAAACATCCGACAACGAACTCTGGAAGGCAACCCCCGGCTTTTACGCACCAGTCATCAAACACACGCTATTTGCCATCATAAGCACAAGATGTAGATGATGCTCTGGCGCCATGAATAGTTGCAATTACGCTTTGCGGAAGCCCTGTAGCAGTTAAATTTAACCTTCCACGGGCCAAGCTCACAGAGCCATGCGCTCTGGGGAGGGATGGAAGATCTCTCCGCGTGCCTGTGACAGGAGATCCCTGCGGAAAGGCAGAGGCCACGGAGGTCCCCAAAGCATTTGAAATATCTCCGCTATTTGTTCTAACAGTGTTTCCCCGCCCAGCGGGGAGGTACCAGAGTCAGAGAGAGACCCCATTCCTGCACTCTGGCGAGAGTAGGAGTGACCAGCTCTAATGGGGGAAAAGCGTATAGGAGAACATGCAGCCACTCGTGCGCTAAAGCATCCAGTCCCATTGGAGCATGATGACCGGTCAGGGAATAAAACAGCGGGCACTGAGTGTTTTCCTCTGATGCAAAGAGGTTTATCTCCGCTCGACCGTACATCGTCCATATCTGAGCCACCACTTTGCTGTGGAGCTTCCAGTCCTTGTAGCAAGGGTTGCCTCTGGACATTAGATCCGCACCTCTGTTCAATATTCCTGGCACATGGGTAGCTCTCAGAGACAACAGGCGAGAGCTGCTCCACATAATCAGTCTGCGTGCTAATGTGTGCAGATGACGTGAGTGCAGTCCCCCTTGTCTGTTTATATACGCCGTCCTGACCAACACATTCTGCCCTCTTCGAAGGGGCAGAAAATGTTTCACAGCCAGAAAGACAGCCTGGAGTTCCAGGTAGTTTATATGAAACATCTGCATCTGTGAGCTACATATAGCGTTCACAATCCTGCCCCCATGAGCGGCTCCCCAGCCCGTACGGGAGGCATCCGTGGTAACAACTTTTCTTGTTAGGATCGTTCCCATGGAAACGCCTGTAGTCAGAAAAGCCAAGGAGATCGACACTTGGCGATGGCAGTGGTGCGTGGGGTTCAATCTTAGTGACGCAACCCACTGCTGAAATGGTCTCATGTATAGGCAGGCGAGAGAGATGACAGTTAGTGCCGACGCCATCAATCCCAGCAGCCTGAGACAAAGTTTGAATTTTAGCATTGCCCCTCTGTGAAAAAGTGACAGACAAGCCTGAAAGGCTTTCACCCTTTCCATATATATCCCCCTAACAGAAAGTATCTAAGATTTGCTTTCCGTGTCATAACGTACGGATACCGGGTGCTCCCATTCGGACTTTCTCTGAGCCCGCGGGTATTCGTAAAATGTATCGAGGCGGCAATTGCACCCCTGAAGGAAAAGGGAATGCGCCTCGCAACATACATAGACGACTGGCTTCTGGCGGCACAGTCTCCCCGTCAGATTCAGGTACAGATCAGACTGCTCACGTCACATCTGGCAGCCCTGGGTTTTACAATAAACCGGGAAAAGAGTGTTTTGTCCCCAACTCAAAACATCACATTCATAGGCTTGTCGCTGGACTCAGCTACACTAAAAGCACGCCTATCCGTGGATATGGAAATAGGCGTCCTTTAGATCTATTGAAGCAAACCAGTCTCTATGACGCACAAAGCGCATTAGAGCTGTGTGCGTCAGCATCCTGAACTTGTACTTCCTCATGTACTTGTTCAGAGCGCGCAGATCTAATATCAGCTGCAGACCTCCCCCCTTTTTCGGAACCAGAAAATACCTCAAATAGAAGCTGTTCTGACACTGTTTTAACGGTACTTTCTGAATAGCCCCCTTGTTTAGCAGAGAGGCAATTTCCTCCTGCAAAACTTGAGCTTTTTCTCCCGGTGCAGACAACTGCAGTATCACTTCTTCTTTGCCCCCAGAGTGACAGGGGCGCTCACCTGGTCCCTTGGCGTCACACTGGTAGCGAAAGGCTTCCCTTTAGCTCAGGCGGTTTGCTCTGGCTTCGGCCGCTTGTCTGAGGATGAGGCTGACGTTTGGGAATGCGATAAGCTGGTCTCGCTACTGCCGTGCTACAGGAATTTGGGAGGGTGGCACTTTTCTGGGGAGACACAGCTGCAGTGCTTCACCCTCCTTTTTCTTTTCCTCGCACCGTTTCTGCATCGTGGCTACCGCTGGGCAAAATAAGCCTTTCGGGTCCACAGGCACATCGAGAAGCTGGGTCTTCTCCTTGTGAGAGAGGCTGGACAGGTTGAGCCATCTCGCTCTCTCCTGAGAGACCATCAGAGCCATAGCTCTCCCGGAGGTCTGTACAGCGCACCTGTGAAGACGCAGGCAGAGGTCCGTAATCATGCACAGTTCATCCCACACTGCCGGGGTAGGTGAGGTTGCCATGTCGTCCTCTAACTCCGCCTGGTAGGCTAATAGACGACGACGATGTGTTCAGGGCCCTCACCGACATTGCCACTGCCTTATAGCCTTTCTCAGTCAGTGATTGGAAACAATTGGCTTTAGAAGGCAGGGAGGGGCTCGCAGAGGTCATGGTGGACTTCTGTGAAGGGTGGAGGTGAGATGCTAACAGAGGCTAAGGGACTCTTCTCCGGAGTCGGAGTATCTATCCTCAACGTCTTCCCGCTCTGCCCTCTGGCTTGCTTCGAGATCGTCGGGGTCGGCTAACGGGGCTACTGCGTCGAGCTGCTCACCCCAGCTAGCGGTAGTGTCCAGAGGGATGGCATCACCCTGGGAGCTCTCTGAAATCTCCTGATGTGGTGGCGTGGATACCCCCATCATAGGATCCTCAGTCAACAGGCTAGCTTGGCGTGCTAGCCTGCGTCGGTGAGTTTTCAGTGAAAAACGAGCACAATGTTCACAAGTAGCCTGGGGTGTCAATGCATCCTGGGCGTTTTGCAGCCCGAGGTACACACTACATACAGAGTGGGTGTCTGTCCGGGCTATCTTGTTACCACATGTTCACAACTTGGCCGGCAGCTCGCCTTTTTTCAATGGTGAGAAAAAGTTTAAGCACCGAGTCTGGAATGCTCCGTCAATAAAAGCTGAGAAGCGAGAAGCAGTTAGTGTGGTGGCTAACTGTGATAGTTAGTATGGTGGCTATCTGTGGTAGCTAGTATGGTGGCTAACTGTGGTAGCTAGTATGGTGGCTAACTGTGGCAGCTACTGTTTGGGAACAGACCAGCTACTGGCTCAGTTGACTTGTGCAGCTTAAAGATAGCATTCAGCGACCGAGGGGTTAAATCGCTCTGTGAACAGTTTTAGCTAGCCTGTCAGCTACACCTGCCATCTGAGAGGTTGCTTCTAGGAATGAGAAGAGGTTTAAGATTGAAGAAGTGACGTTACGTCGTGCTTTTATAAGAGGAGGAAGTCCCTCCTCTGGAGAGCAGACGTCCCGTCTGTCTGCCAGTCAAGACTGGCGTAATGTAATATTGCTTCTGGGGACAGCGCGAGTGGCGTGTCCCATAGTGAGATACCAAAACAAATGTCGAAAGAGAACCTTGATTTACCTACTGAATATTGTTTGCCATTATTATTTTTTTTTAAATGTGTCTGCTTGCTCCTTCTCCCTTCTGTCTCTCCCTACAGAACGACTCGTGGAGTGAGCTCTACTCCTTTGCCCTGTTCAAGGCCATGAGCCACATGCTATGCATTGGATATGGAAGACAAGCCCCAGAGAGCATGTCGGACATCTGGCTGACCATGCTCAGTATGATTGTCGGAGCCACCTGCTACGCCATGTTCATCGGCCATGCAACTGCACTCATCCAGTCTCTGGACTCCTCCAGACGGCAATACCAAGAAAAGGTGAGGATCTATCCTGAGTTCATTTAGGGACATTTATTGCTTCAATGAAGCAGTTAACTGAAACTTAAGACTTATACTTCTGCTTTGAACCTATACACCTTATACAAGCATATACGCAGGTTTGCATAGCCCTGTAGCTACGGAGAAGCCTACGTACATAGCTCAATGTGCACCTCCTCAAAAATGTAACTACGCATCAAAACGACTGATTAGACTGCTGGATAGCATCGTATTTGCTGCATTTAAAATATTTCTGCTATCGGCACTTTTTTCAAATTCTGCAGAAGGGAGAATGCTACAATACAGTATAATCAACTGCTGCTCAATATTCATCAGCTCCAACTCCAACATATTATGTCGGTTTCAGTCACCATGGTTTCATGTACACAAACAATCCGAGAATTTGGCAAAATTGAAAACTGGCTATATAACAACCAAAGAAATCGGACTGCCAACCAGCGTTTGTAGGCAGAGTTTTGCAGAGCTATGCAGACACACCAACAAACAAGTATGTAATACTCATGATGGCGCAGGCCACTAAGTTATGGTGTACATTCGACGCAGATGTATGCACCAGGCTTCGGGGGGGGGGGGGGGGGGGCTGGGGTTCTCGCTACCAAGACAACAATCCCTCTCTGTAAACTTTAAGTTGTATATTCTGTGTGTGCTGGATCAGGCTTCCTGAAAAGAGATACTGCTGATTATTGGCCATAATTTTTTGAAAATAGGGCGGACCAATACTGTTGTACTGTTTGAGTACACTAGTACACAGGCTACTGTTAGCTGATAGAGAAAGATTGATTGTTTTACTGGAGTCTATTTTTGGATCACTGGTGAAATACACCAAAGGGGATAGCCAGAGGCTTACCTTACTCACACCCAGGTGGCCTCTCTGTCTAGCGCCTGGCAAGATGCCATGAAGAGATTTAATCACCAGTGCTTGTCCTCTGAAACAGTGTGGATAAGGTTATCAGATTTGATATAAACAGAGGAGGTTTGCACTTTTGATTCCAACACTCTTTGATAGGAACAGCATCTGTTCCATTAGTTCAATATTCATGGCTACAGCTCGCTGGGCCTCAGCCTGTTTGTCATCTGCGTAAAACAGCAGATCAAAGCTTCTGGTGTCTGCAGGCCAGGGAGGGAGCACGCTCCTGCTTTATAAGGTCAGGGTGTCAGCGGTGCTTTTGTTTTGTTAGCTTCCTTAGATCCTGGCTGATGTGGACATGTCTTATGCTATCTATCACTCGAACACATGCATGCAGACACGCACATACACATCAGAGTGATCAGTCAAGCTTTGTTGTTTATTTGGAGCCTCTGGCCAATGTTCAGAACAAAGGCTTATCAGGTTCTCATCAAACTGTTTTCTACATTAGCATGACGTGTTCTTCTTATTTTTGCTCTTGTGAGTCTTGTGGCTCGGTTGTGCATCATGATTGAGAGATCATTTTAGTGATTCATTTTGAGGTCATGATGACAATAAAATTCCATATTAATGATGTGGCATTTAAAACAGACCAACTCTCCTGTGGGAGAAGTTGTGGTGCTATTTAAAAAGTAATGAACCAACTGTATTGATGTACCATATTCACGAGCATGGTAAAAGCAGCAGGGGATGTGCCAGTATAACCAATAGATCGGGGATACACCAACCATATTCACCAAGTATCCTGAATTCTTCATATATCTGGGTATGGTGGATGTGTGCAAGCAACATCTTGATGTTATGTGACTCCAGTTTCACCTCAGTGTTGAAGTGGTTGATTGGCTTTTCCAATTGTTTAAAAACATTGGGAATTTGAAAGAACAAAAAAAGAAGCCGGGGTAATCCATGCAGTGATGATGCTTTTCAGTCAGCAGCCTCAGATCTGCAGACTACCCTGCATACATATCTCTAATTCAGCACCATCTTTGAATATATCAGAAGATTAACTCTCAGGGGTGCTTTGAAACAATCAGTGTTTTCTATTTTTAGCCCATGTATGGTGTTTTATATTCTGTACTGTTTTGTTTTTCGTAAAATTATTTTTACCATTATACGGAGTCCAAAGGTAAAAAACAAAATCAAGACATCAACTTCTGTGCAAAAGTCAATATCTTGTGTGCACAAGATATTAACTTGTGCATAATTAATATATTGTCCATACCATTATATTTCCTGTAAATAACTTTTTTTTTTTTACTTTGAATGGTTTATTGTTATCTTTATCATTTATCCTGCAAAAAGGGTGTGAAGTGAATTTGTCTTTTTTTTTTCCAGAAAGTGCAGCTTGTAATGTGCAGTGAATCTATCCTGGAGTCTGTTCTGTGTCAGTAATGTGTAGCTGCACTCTGTCACTATGGGCTCATTCTCTTCCTCTTTCATGATGCAAACTCATAAAATAATAAACACAGGGGCAACACAACTTATCCAATATGCCGTCCTGCTCCGGTGCCTCCTGACTGTTTGTTCTTCATTAACCACTGAACTTGCAGTTCACAATAAGTCATGTCATCAGATAACAGGCTACAGAGCTATGGCTGGAAGTCGCCTCTGGTACAAAACAGATTCTTTGTTTGAGATAGTGTAAATGTTATAGACAGCATGGACTGGTGGTGACATAAGACAGAGTAAACAGTTTGTATCAGCGTTAGGACAGAAGTGTCATAATAGCTCACACATTCAGCATCTTCCCCCGGCTGCACAGACTTTAGAGAGTTCTGGAGGTAAAGCATGCTGGTACTTATTCTGCTCTTTGAGGATGAGTCGCTCTGTGTTTCATAGGCAATTGGAGAAACGGATCACAATCGATCTGTGATCTGTCTGGATCAACCTCTATTATTTGACCATAATGTGATCTGCAGATCGATTGAGAATTCATCATCACGGTGCAAAATAAATGTTCTGCCCCTGTACAGCATTTAAAAGGATAGTTTGAAAATTGGAGATATAGTCCCTTAATGCATGCATACTCTATATCTGGTATTTAGTTTTGGGCAACATGCTCCATACATTTCTGTATGGAGATGCATTGCGATTCAGTGTGCTGTTAAAATGCACAGTTATGTCATGGCTAAGTTAAGGAGAAGAAATGTTGTATTATAAAGGTTTTTTTTTTTCATTACACAAATCTGTGATATTATCTGGACCTTGAGGTTTGTGCTCTGTTACTGCTAACATGGTACATTGTTGATGGTCTCGTTTGACTTTTTGGTTTTGGTCGATGTTCACTCGATATCTACAAATGGTATGTTACTATAGTAAAAGCTCAGGGGACTGGGGCCTTCATAACGTGTTTCTCTACAACACTCCTCCATTCTACATCCCTCCATCCCTCTTCGGCTACATCTGTCCATTTGCCCTTGACTGTTGGGCAATACACCATCTGCCAGTGGATACTGAACATGGACTGAGGGCATTAGCCATTATGTAACTGTGCTCCTGTAACACCTCCTCCATCACTTCCTCCCCCACTAAATCAATAGAGTGAGTGTCTGCGAGGAGGGAGATGTGACCCCATGAGGCTTTTTGGCGGTGAGACCTGGTCCAAAGAGCACTGACGTATCAAATGAAACTCAGGAGACAGTTAGGTGTTGAGCTTTTAACCAAATGTCATAGTTGAAAGCAAGTCAAATACAAGAGTAATACGTGGGTTACTATTTAAAAACTACAACTATAAGTTAAATAGAAAAAAGAAAGGGTCACAACAAACTCAACTGTAATTAAGTCAACTTTTCTAACTTTTGTGTTTTGGCCAAGCCAGCTTTGTGATGGCAAAATGACAGGTGAAAATTTTGAAAATGCACTCTCCACACGTTGCGCTTTCACAATGCCATAACGCAATGTGGATTCACAGGCTGGGACACCAGTATTTGACCGTTGAATCAATATGAACGCACCAAGAAGTTACTCTGGAGGAGCTTCGTTGCAGTATTTTTGCAGAACTGCACTTTGAAAATGGCTTATAATGCATTTTCAGCCTAATAGTCTCTTAATGAATATTTTATTGTCTTCAAAGTTATTGTGTCGAGTTTGTTCGACATGTAATTTTGGGCAAAGCTTATTTGCTTTTTTTTACACCTTTTTCTTATTTTATATAATCAGTGGCGCTGGTAGGATTTAATGTAACTATTCCTGGCATGTAGGACTCTTTTATCTCCAAAGTTCCCATGCGCACATTAGCTATCAAAGTGACTGGACGCCAGAGAGAAAAGGCAGCGTACTAACACTAACCAAAACTCAGATTTATCAGAAGTAGCCAGACAACTGGCCTTAAAAAAACAACTGTCTGCTTGATTTTTTCGAGCGGCAACTGTAGTATCATACGATTTTAAAGCTAGTTCAGAGGAGCGTGACGTAAAAGTCGGTATTGAGCTTGAGTCTATCCTGCAACACATTTTGGCCATAACATGTATGCACAGTGCGTACAGGACTGTAATTAATGTTTTAAAATAGGATATATTTTTAGGTTTCTCAATGCTATCATTGTGACACACATGAAAAAAAAAACACATGTAGTGAGTGCATGCCTGCATACTTGTGTGTGCCTGAAGGGATGATAATGTGTGTATTCCTGTCATCCCTCTTCTGTCAATGAACTAAATAAGTCTGAAGTCAAATTAGGTTCTATACACTAAGGACATAGCACACACACACACATAAAACATACACACACCACACACACACACACACACACACACACACACACACACACACACACACACACACACACACAGATATAAGACTTGTCACATCGTGATCCCTGACGTTCAGTGACATGGCCCATTAATACAAGGACCAATTCAATTTCTCCCACTCCTCTGTAGCAGTTTACAGTGACAGCCATGCATCATGCTTGCAAGCCACCAACAAGGGGCTTTATGTCCCATAAAAAATACCCCACACTGCCCTGCCTCCTTAACTAAGTCCACAGGCTGAGAGGAACAGATTGGGTTCTGGAGATGTAGAGACTTGAATGGTAATGGTAAAAATTCAATTTGAGGATTTTGCTCATGTATATGGGTTCTAAATATATATGTATCTGTGCGTGTGTGTGTGTGTGTGTGTGTGTGTGTGTGTGTGTGTGTGTGTGTGTGTGTGTGTGTGTGTGTGTGTGTGTGTGTGTGTGCGCGTGCGTGTGTGCGTGTGTATTTGTGTGTTACACAGTCAGAGTGTTAACTGACAGTGCTTGACATCCATCATGTCCCCCATCGTTGTCTCTGTAGTTTTTATGCTAAAAAAAACGAACACAACCTTGTGGAAACACAACATGCATTATGGATTTCATATTTTCTTTACATTTTCCTCTTGAGAGAAGTTGTTGAATACATTTAGGCTTTGCTCGAAATGTGTGTAGGCCTAAATGTTTTTCTTAACCGTGAGGCGTGGACTCTCACGCCGTCACGCTGACTCTGAGTGACATGGTCACTAATCTAAGTTAATGCTGAGAAAATCGGAGTCAATAAAACTCCACTGAACTCCTTCGACGGCCACTTTTAAAGAAGTGAGGGAATGAGAGGCCTAGAGTGAGAGAGTTGTCATGTCAGTTTAATTGAGAGTGCCATAGTCTGAATCCTGAGGCAGGAAGCACTTAATACGAGCCTCCCGATTTATCCCCATGCTCGAATGAATGAGCCGGATATTCTGTAAGTCGGCTGCATCTCTATTCTGACCCGCGACAAATTGGGAGGGAATTGGTCAAGTTTAATTGGAATGCCTGATGTTCTTTTCGTCTTTTATTGTAGCGAGGTCCAAAATAAATACATAACCATTTGAGAGAAAAAAAATCACAATTCTAAAATGTGTGAGAAGATGGTTGAGAAAAACAGCCTCTAAACAGATCTCTATTTACAGCTTCTGTCTCTTTACAGAATATGTAGGCAAGTGACATGATTTTGTGTGCAGGAAGTGTTCTGGTTTCTGTTTGTTGTGTGAGGACTATCATCTATTAGAATTTCAGAATGCTTTAGCTGTAACAGCCTGGAGAGCAAAAGAGGTAGAACTCATTGGTCACTTCATAACTTATTCCAAGTTACTCCCCAACATCTTAGTTGGCAAACTGCTTGTTGGACAGTAAAAAAAAAAGACATTTAAAGGAAAATGAAGTCTTGGCTGGAGGTCTTTCATCTCTAACAACGACTCCAAGAGGTTATGTCATTGTAGGACCATAGCCAATGGGGTTCCCAAAATGTAAATTAAGATTGAGATTAGAATTGGTTGGATTAAGAAAGAAAAGGGACGTAGTAAATTGTTCAGATATCATTTCTTTATGTTGACAGTTACAGGAAGTGGTCCCCGCAGGTCTCCCATGTATCATATTCAATGTTGTGCTGCACTATATGTATGTAGTGTGTATTCATGCAGTGCATGCATCAACGATTGACAAAGAGTTAGAGAACATTTGGGGGAAAGCTAATTTATTGATAGCGGGTTTAAAGTATTCTTAATACAAATAAAAAAATCCTCGAATTGACTTAAAGGTGCACTATGGAGATTTGGTAGTGAAATTTGAAAGTTGGAGAAGTGAAACAATTCTGTTGTTTTTGTCTACTGAATACACAAAAAGTTTCACTGTTGCGGGCCCCCACAATAGCTTATCGTGTAGCATTTTATCTTCAAACACATTTCTCTACCAAAACTTCATCGTGCACCTTTAATCTTCTGCAAAATTGTGATTTCTTTTTTAAACTTCACTGGAATTTAAAAAAAAAACACAATTCAGTGCCTCATATTTCAACAACGACAGGCCCTGGTTCACAGCTAAACTCAGGCGGTTAAGGCAGAAAAAGGAGGAGGCATTCAGGAGCGGGGACAGGGAGAGTTTTAAAAAGGCTAAATACACCTTCAACAGGGCGGTGAGAGATGCCAAGCGTCTCTACTCTGAGGGCGCGGTCACACTGGCCATCCGTACCGTGCCGTACTCAAGCATGATTGCCCCCCCGCAGCGCCATTCCCCCGCTGGCCGGCACAGCCCACGGTCACACTACACAGGACTAACCGTGCTTAAGCACGATTACCTCTTGTACATAACGTCGTAATACAATACATGCATGCTTTATGTTATTATGAAGCATGCTCAGTTGACAAACAGGCAGAGAGCGAGAGAGAGAGAGAGAGAGAGAAAAAGAGACGCGCAGTCCACGCCAACGCCCGCACATCGGAGAACAACACAGAGAACATGACAGCTACTTTGTGGCTTACATTGAGTCATTTTAGTCAGATACAGCCATGAAACTCTGGATTTCTCCATAATGAAGGCTGTCAGCGTTGTTTACCCGCCTGCTTGTGCTCGTGCATGAAGTGTACCGTGCCGAAACACACCTCTCCGAAGTGTTCCAGAGCCAAGGAAGTGTACCGTGCCTGAGCACGATACGGAGCGGTCACACTGGTCAAACGAACTGGACTTTAGCGTTGCTTGGGCACGGTACGGATGGCCAGTGTGACCGCGCCCTGAGAAACTACAACAACAGTTCTCAGATAGAGATGCTGGCTCAGTCTGGAAAGGGCTCTGTCAGCTCACCAGCTACAAGCCTAAAACCCCCCACTCTGCAAGTGACCTGCGTCTGGCCAACAACCTGAACGAGTTCTTCTGTCTTCTTTGAAAGACAATGGGACAGCCCAGAAACCAACGACTCCACTCCACAACTCACCTCCCTCACCACAGACCAGACCAGACCAGACTCTGTCTCTCCCTCCACCCTGAAGCACTGGTGATGATGTCTTTTGAGCGCCTTGTGCTCTCCCACCTCAAAGACATCACAGACCCTCTGCTGGACCCCCTGCAGTTTGCCTACAGAACCAACAGGTCTGTGGATGATGCTGTCAACCTGGCCCTCTACCTCATCCTCAAGCATCTGGACTCAGCAGGAACCTACGCCAGGATCCTGTTAGTGGATTTCAGCTCTGCTTTCAATACAATAATCCCGGCTCTGCTTCAGGACAAGCTCTCCTAGCTGAACGTGCCTGAGTCCACGTGCAGGTGGATCACAGACTTCCTCTCTGACAGGAGACGACAGGTGAAGCTGGGGAAGAATGTCTCGGACAGCACTGGCTCCCCTCAAGGCTGCGTTTTTTTCTCCTCTGCTCTTCTCCCTGTACACCAACAGCTGTACCTCCAGTCATCAGTCTGTCAAGAAACGACACCACCCTCATTGGACTCATCTTTGGTGGGGATAAGTCTGCCTACAGGTGGGAGGCTGACCATCTGGTGACCTGGTGCGGCGAAAACAATCTAGAGCTTAATGCTCTGAAGACAGTGGAGATGGTTGTGGACTTCAGGAAAAATGCAGCCGCCCCCAGTCCCATCACCATCGATGAATCCACGGTGTCTACTGTGGAGTCTTTCCGCTTCCTGGGGACCATCATCACCCAGGACCTCAAGTGGGAGCTGAACATCACCTCCCTCATCAAGAAAGGACAGCAGAGGATGTACTTCCTGCAGCAGCTGAAGAAGTTCAACCTGCCAAAGACCATGATGGTTCACTTCTACACTGCCATCACTGAGTCCATCCTCTCCTCCTCCATCACAGTCTGGTACGCTGCACCCACAGTAAAGGACAAGTGCAGGCTGCAGCGCATCATCCTCTCTGCTGAGAAGGTGATTGGCTGCAACCTGCCATCTCTCCACGACCTGTACACCTCCAGGACCCTGAGACGTGCAGGGAAGATTGTGGCCGACCCCTCTCACCCCCTGGACTGTTCGAGACTCTCCCCTCTGGCAAGAGGCTGCGGTCCATCAAGACCAAAACCTCTCGCCACAAGAACAGTTTCTTCCCCTCTGCTGTCAGCCTGATGAACAATGTCCCTGCCCTCCCCCCTCCTCCCACATAACCCAGACTCTCATCAGCCCCACATTCAGTAAAACATCAAAGTAATGTAAATGCTGAACTGTTCTTTATGCGTTACGTTAACACCCACTGGACTTTAAAAATGTATCTTCCTTACATGCACTCTGTGAGTAGTTACACACTATAAGATTTTTTTTCTCATAGTCCACTGCACAGCTCCTACATTGCACCTTTTGTACGTTTTGTGTTTTATATTTTTTATATTTGATATTTTACATTTTTAAATTGTATTTTATATATTGTAATAGCTTCTTATACTGTATTATTTAATTTGTTGCTAGGTCTGCTTTATTTCCCTGTTAATTGTTTAGCGTCAAATTCCTTGTATGTGTAAATGTACTTGGCATATGGGTTCCACTTACCTGGAACCCATATGTCACCTTACAGTGTGACAAAATGTAATTTGCTCGACATCATACCCAAAGCATGTGTCATGGACTGTTACAGTCAAGGTCACTGTGAGCGGCCCTCTGCTTCCCCATACATGGTGTGTCCTCATGATTTGTGATATCAGGTCATGAGTCACCGGCAGGAAGGTGAAGGCACTTTAAAGATTAACAAATTCCTCTTGAAACATGTAGTACGTATACTCAGAGGCTGCTGAAGATCATCCTTTATTTTACTCACTGACCTGTTTTTGCACCCCAACAAGATTTTGTGGTATAAAATTAATAAAATGTGTCATGAATGCCTTGAGAAAGAAGCTACTGTCAGGTGTTTAATTTGCTGACTTAATTATCTTATGGTCTTACCTGAGCCTGCAGAAAAAGCACTATATCATGATATACACTGTATGCATAATGCAATACAAAAATTTTTTTGATTGATGGAAGATTTCCTCTTATTTTTGTCAGTCTTTTTTCTGTAATTTCTTTCTCCACTTTTTCTCTTTTCCCACTTAAATTTCTCAAACTTTCTCTCTGTGCAAGATGTTTGACAGTGGTGATTCTAGATTCTGTCGGGGCCCTAGGCCAAAATTCATTGGAGGCCCCTCCCTTTCATTGACAAACTTTGGTTTCCACAGAAATAATGCATGCCACGCTTAGCAGGGCAATGAGAGGGAGTGCTGTCAGATGGGGTCCCCTTAGGGAGGTATCTTACTGTCATTGCAAAATTTGCACATTTTGAGACACTGTTGTGGTTTTAAGTTTGTCAGCCCTTGGGGGGGCCCCTACTAGCCCGGGGCCCCAAGCAGTTGTCTGACTTGCCTGTTGACAAACAGTGCCTCTGATGTTTGATGATTGTGTTTAAAATACCTCAAAGTTTCACTTTTAAGGGGCTGATGTCATTTTTTTACTTGACCCTGAATTTAAGTTATTTTACTGATTACTCAAAAGCTTTCATTATTTTGCCTACATTTTTAAACTTGATTCTTATATGAGGTTAACAACGAAAACCGACAGCAGTGACAGCTCTGACTACAAAGGTGGACGGAATAAAAAACAGATCTTACTGATTAATACAGAGGTTCAAAACAACAGGTATGCTGTAAACAAAAACAGCTTTGCTTGACAGGCTGCAATCATTTTCTTTTTCACTACAAGTTTCACACGGGACACTAAGGACTGAAAGTGCTGTCACCCTGTTTGACCAATTTCATCAAAACATCAAATTTAAACTCTGTATACAAGATTTGAGCTGTCTTGTTCTATTTTTCCAATCATTCTTGGACAGGAGAGCTTCTATGTTGACCCCCTTTTCAAAATTAACTCCTCATCCAAATCACACTACACACACATACAGTACATAAAAAACTTTAAAGCTACTGTGATGAAATGTAGCTCTGTGTCAATCAATCTTATTCCTGAAGGTCTGAATTGCTTCTTTAGGTGAGAAAGAGGAATCAGTCTAAACTTTCGTCTGTTTCATGACCAGCAAAGCTTCTAAAACATTCAATAGCCTAGAACAGAGCTATGATTTTTTTTGACTTTTTAAAAAGTTTTGATCCCACTTTTCTGTCTTTGTGTCTATGAAAAGATTTTTGTTTTTCAGTTTGTACATTCGTATTATGTTGGGTTTTTTTCACAAGCTTGTCTCTTTCTGAAATTGCAGAAATAAACAGCTCTCCACTAGAAAAACGTGTTAGAATTCCACTATCCCCACCCTCATCATGTTTTGTCTCTCTGTAGCGTTTGGGAGGATTTTTTTTTTGTTAATAAGAAGGCGGCCACACGATAAATAACATTGAATATCCAATCCTCCTGGTCTAAAAAACCCCCCTAGAAAACATGGTGTACAGCGAATGGAGAATAATTGCACAATGTATCCCCAAGCTGACACAGTGCCATGCAATTCCACCTTATAACAAAAGCTATACAGTAGATCCAGCAGCTGCTATTTTCACAGGGAATCCAGCCATGAAATGTGTTATGGACCGTTATAATGACTTGAGAGGAGTGGACAATGCGGCTGCATTTGATGTAGATAAACATTACAGTTGTGAATACATATAGTAGTGTGAAGCACCTGAGTGAGCAAACACTATGTTGTGCTGCAATTGACCTCAATTTCTAGCCGCATACTTACATATTATCAATTCTACCATAAAATATAAACATCTTCCTGTCTTTGAATAGTATATCCAGTAATATGAATTCCCATTTGTTCCAGTGAATTATTAACCTGTGACTTTTTTTCTTAAGATTCTTAACAGAAAGTGGAAGAGTTCTTCATGTTTGTTAGGTAGTAGGACGCTTGCTGTGGTTAGGTTGTACAATAGCAGCATCTTCCTTCTCGAAACACAGCAGAGCATGATGAATCCTCATGGGCTTAGCAGAGCTGTCATGCTTTCTTAACACCTTCATCACAGTTTTTCCTCCCATAGCTACAAGGTATAAATGGGTCACAGGATCATCATATTGCAGGGCTGTACATTTAAATACCTGCACACACGCTGAGAACAAGAATAGGCATTTTTACAAGTCTAAATGTGACGTGATTAGTGTTTGATAAGACACTGCATCTTTAGAAGTAGAGTTGATGATAATAAGTGTGAAAGACTTCTCAAATCTCTTTCTTCCATGACAAACAAAACAATGTCTGTATCATGTTTTTATCGATTTAAATTTCCATTTTAAACTCATCACTGTCTCCGATTCCTCTTTCCATCTTCTAGTACAAGCAAGTGGAGCAGTACATGTCCTTCCACAAACTCCCGGCTGACTTCCGACAGAAAATCCATGACTACTATGAGCATAGATACCAGGGCAAGATGTTCGATGAGGAGAGCATCCTTGAGGAGCTTAACGAGCCACTGCGCGAGGTATGAAAACACCCAAAGCATCCCGTATAATGTGCTCATTCACCCTCAAATGCACATTCCCTAATTCTTCAGCGAGTAAGTGGAGTGGAATAAATTCATTATGGTGCATGGTTACGGTGTCTTTTTTCATAACCAAGTGGTTAATAGGTCATTCCCAGCCTTTTTATCTACGATTAACTGTTTTAACAAGTTTACTTACTTGGGAGAGAGTCAATTAAGTGTCTCCTGAAGATTACTTAATTAATCTATTAAACATTAATTATTAATGTAATCTTGGACGGCAACCTAAGAAAACTGTAGCTACACTAAGTGAAGTCCTCCTGCTTCAAATAATGAAGAGAAAAAAATGTGCAGACTCAAAAGAGCTTCATCAAGGTTACTAGAAAAAGCTAACCGATTCAAATACAGTGTTTGCTCATCTTGATTGGATAGAAATACAATGACCTCTAACCATCACTTGTAAAATTGGGATTTATTGTTCGACCCCCAAAACAAATAAAGCTTAATCTTCACACATTTATCTGATGGTACTGATGTATGAAATAAGGTAGTTTAAGCGTTTAGCGATGATACAATGCTGTAATGTGCTGTAATGTTACAATCCCTTGCTTTATTCCTGGCACCATTCAGGAGATCGTCAACTTCAACTGCCGTAAGCTGGTGGCCTCTATGCCACTGTTTGCCAACGCCGATCCCAACTTCGTGACGGCCATGCTGACCAAACTGAGATTTGAAGTCTTCCAGCCCAGAGACTACATCGTCAGAGAGGGCACCATTGGCAAGAAGATGTACTTCATCCAGCACGGGTCGGTCACCGTCCTCACCAAAGGAAGCATCGGCATGAAGCTAATGGACGGCTCATACTTTGGAGGTAAACTGTCACTTTGGGATCTCAAATTACTTTTCTGTAAATCTGTTCTGCAATCTGGTATTCTATTTTTCATATAGTAACATTTCAGAAGATATCGTCATAAAACTGAATCAGAGAAAATATTAAATATTCTTCACAATAAGACCGAATAGAATAAAATAAGAGGATAGAACAGATTTTTTCTATCTTGTAATTTGAGTCTGTTCCATTCTACTCTGTTCTTTTTACTCTGGTTTGTACTCTAGCTCTGTTCTTTAGCAGACATTTAGCAGGCTCAGCAGATAGTAGTTACTGTTTACAGGCATTAAGAATGACAGTATTTAAATAATCAATCTTCTTATAAAACTTGTTCCTTTCTACTCTGTTCTTAATAACACTTTGAATCTCAACGGAATCCAACCAGTAACATCCCATATATGCATTTATTTGTCTAGTTTCAGTTGTTGCAGTAAGTGGAAAACCCAATTAAAGGAAAAAATTAAATGTATTTTGACATATTATGTCTGGTGTTGCCTAACAGCCACGTCTGTTCCACTTTCTCAGAATGTTATTCCTCTGTGGCTTGATTAGACACATGTGTGTAGAGGTAGAGGTGTCTCGACTGACTTCCCAACCAATAAACCCAGACAAACATGTACACACACACGCACACACACACACACACACACACACACACACACACACACACACACACACACACACACACACTCACACCTGCACACTTATTTCAGTCTTTGGGCTTTAACATCTGGTGTCCTCTGCAGCAGACCATAGCTCTCTGTCAGTGATGTTGATTTGCCAGAAGCCCAGGGTGCCAGCAGAGTGGCGCAGATACATGACACACTGAGGCACATACACATTACACATACCCACAGCCAATTAATAACAGCTAATTAGCACAGCGATGGTGGGGCCATTTGTAATGTCAAACATTGACTGTTCAGAGTCATCCTGCCAACATGGAGAAAACTGCAGGTCTCTCTTCATAAACAAAATTATTAGTGGTTGTGGTTTACAGGGATAGCACAGTTTGTCCACGGTGGCCTCGGGAAGTGCCATGTGAATTTGTGGTAACATTTCTGAATTAGTAAAAAGAAAAAAGTAGTGTGCGCATATCCAAGCAAAATGCATACAGGTGCAGGACAAAAAAAGTACAAACTGCAGAAAAAAGAGAAAGGTCTGCACACTGTTGTAAAATAAAGTGGCTCATTGGGAGCTGAACTGTGTGCGGACCTTTCTCTTTTTTTCTGCAGTAAATGTCTGAATTGGTAATAAAAAAGGAAATAGATAGTAGTTTCAAGCTAGAGAAGTACTTTTCAATATTCTTTCTAAACTCAAATACATGTTTACGACTTCAATAACATTTTAACATTCGATCCCATATTTGATACGTCAACTTTGTGAGAAGATCTTTATGTACTATCTCTCCCAGTCTGCAGCTCTGCTACAGCATGTTATATAAAGTGTCTAATACTACATTAATAGAGTGACATGATGACCAGCAGCCACAGGTTCCTTCTAAGGGGCTATATGTAGTGCATCCTAAAGCTTTTAGATTCCATTACACAAGCACAGAACAAAAACACATATATAGTAGTGCATCTATCTGTACAAGCTATTACTGTATATTAATCTACTTAGTAAATATTAATCCCATATCAGATAGAGAGACAGCATGGTCACAATGAAGGTCTTACTTAAATACCCTGTATAAAATCTCATGTAGTTATAGTACATCCTGTATGTGGGTTTGAGTGTACTGTATGCATCTGTTCCATAGAGACAGTGTGTGTGTTTCCAGGGATAGACACACTGATTATGTCTGGCTGCTGACTCCTAGATCCTATCTCTATGGCCCAATGTTCTTTTTTCATTTTTGCCTTGAAGGAATAGATAAACCTTTTTTGGGGAACTGTTTGTTGTCATGCCATGAAATAGACAAGATACTACTGCTCTCATGTCTGTACACTAACTCTGGAGCCAGAGCCAGCCACCAGTGAACTGAAATCAGTTTAGAGATAAGAAGAAGGAAACAGCTAAGCCCGCTTGTCAATAGCAAAATCAATATATCAGGAGCTCTACTGGTTAAAAAAAACCTTGTTGCACATTTTTGAGGAGGGAATTTTCGTTCTTTTTTGATCATTTACCGTTACAATCTTCTTCAGTTTTCTTTGGCTCTGCAATGATGTCTGTTCCTACAATACTTAGTGAAGACCATGAACAGGAGAAGTTTGTTAGCAAGCCTTCTTGCCTTTAAATCCATAAACTGGTGCTCACTTCTCCAGGGAGATCAATTATGTTTGTATTCTAGTTACATAGTGCATGAGCAGTTGATAAGGCTGGTATTTTAAGGTTGAAAAAAATGAAAAAAATGATGCTTTTATCAGTAGAAAAAAAACTAAATTGAAAAAAAAAAGCAGAAATCTCAGTAAGTCACTGACGCCGGCCAAGAAAGCTTCCAGCACATAAACCAAATTTAAACCAAAGCTTGACATTTTTACATTTCAGTCTAGTGTGCCTTAAGGCTGACTATAGGTAATTATCACAGATAGACCAAGGCAAGTCATTTACCCTTCTCTCGCCTTTAGTCTAAATTAAGCTAACCAGCTAGTGTTTTTTTTTTTTATTACATTTTTACCCAATAGATATGAAATTTGTATGACTCTTCGTTTCATATGGTAATGAAAAAACGAATTCTAAAAAAAAAAGTCAGAACCCCCCCCCCAAAAAAAAAATGTTTCAGTGGCCCTAATCCTCTTTTGCACTGTAACTTCTGATTAGAAAATGTTTTTATTTTTTACTGACAATTGAATGTATTCATGTCTAAATTTTTTCTCGTATTCCTTTAATTTACTTTTTATTTTTGCATTATGCAGCAACCGTTTTTTCAGACAGTTTCAGTCCAATCCAGCACATTGGCCCTTAATAGTCTGCATGTTCAGAAAATAGCCTCCTTGGGTTTTTCGGGTTTTTTTTCTCCCTTTCCCAGACAGAGTCAGTGAAGGCGGACCTTTCAGGTAGGGGAAAAGGAGGTCATACGGTTGTCAAGACAACAGTCAGCCCTGGCCCATTGAGGAAAAAAGCTAGAAAGAAGACTATACAGAGGAAAAGGAAGGGGAACATCTGAATGAAATGAAGCATAGCGGCACATCTACAAATATAGAGTGTGCTTCCATCGCACACCTGTCATTGCTTTACTAGTGCTCGTGGAAATACTCTGTTTTACCTTCAGTGGCTCACACTGGCAACACACAACTGCTGCATGCATAAAACATACTTATCAAACATTGGCTCACTGTCGGACGATTTTACAGCCCATAAAACAGTGGAAAGTGAATCTATGAATTAAAACATCGAGACAACTGCAATGAAATAGAAGAGGGGTTCACTTGGAAATATATTTTTCAGATATGGTTTCCAGTGATGTTTAACCTATAGGTGGTTATTTCGTCAGAGTGTGATAGCAGGGGCCGATTAAATAACATCATCATTTTTTATAGTAGATTGTCTTATCTGTCTGTGTGTCTAAAATCTAAAAAAACACCCTAAAATCTGTCAGTCTGCCATTTTGATCTCTATTCGGGTCTTTCTTTCCCTCCAACAGAGATCTGTCTGCTGACCCGTGGCAGACGGACAGCCAGCGTGCAAGCAGATACCTACTGTCGTCTGTACTCGCTCTCTGTGGACAATTTCAATGAGGTGCTGGAGGAGTATCCCATGATGAGGAGGGCCTTTGAAACGGTTGCCATCGACAGATTGGACAGGATAGGTAAGACTGCCACGTGAAAACTGACAGAATTGACAGAAAACTCCACCAATTACCTTTACTTGAAGTATGTATGTTTAATACTAAATTATCATTTATTATGACCTGTCTGTTGGGATGTTAAAACTAGACCTTTGTATAACGGTCCCAAAGATTTTGTCTGGTTTGATTTTACACACACTTAGAACATTGTTTTATTCTGACCTTATGTCTCCAGTTTGATGATTTGAAATATGGTCAGATTCATTTGTCTACAAAACAGACAAATACATACAGATATCTGATATCCTTAATTATTTAAGAGTCTTTTTTTCAAATTGTTTGAATACGAGCATATCCAAACCATGACACCATGGAGATTCAGATTCACTCTCTAACAATAACAAGTCATCAAGTCTCTGTCCAGTGTTGTTCATGCATTTTAAGCTCTTTATTGTTTGCAGAGCAAAACGTAAGCTTCCATCCTGACTAAGCTTATTAAATGTGTCTTGGAGATTTATTCCAAGAAAATAAACTTTATGCCTTACTGTTAAATACAAAGGTACGGTTTCTTCATAAGCGTAAGTCTCCGTCATAAGATAAAATGAAGTGTAAGGAAAATGTATTCATTCATTAGCATGATGTCTCTGTCAAAACACAGCGGTAACTGACAGCTGTGATGTACTGTTTGAATTATCCTAGCAGTGGCAGTGTGTGGAGGAAAAGAGTAGTGGCTGAAAATGTATTCATGGCTGAGAATCATTCATTATGTCTGTTCAATGTAAATCTCTCTAGGTGGATACCTGTCACTTGTTGTTTGACATATTAACCCTTAGAAATAAGGTGACAAAAGCTCTTGGGAAAGATTGCTCTTTGGTTTCTCTGTACCTCCTCTAGATTAACCCTCACAATTTAATGATTATTTGAAATGACTGCTCATTAGAGAACTTTTTTTGGATTAACCAAAGCACCCACACAAACATGCACAGAGAATAATTTGCCTTTGCAAAGCCTTGGGAGTCGTTAGTGAGTGAATAGACATTTTTGTACACAATGCAAATACCTTTCCCTTCTCAACATGCCCCCCCCACCCAAGGTCAGCAGTGCCACTGATGTCACATCACCCGTGACATGACTACACTTCACATGTTTACAAAATACCCACATCCACCACCTGAAAAGTGTTGCCATAGCAGCCAGATTCCACACATGAACAGCCTTCAGTCAGTAAGCTCACATACTTGGAAGGAGTCTAAGGCGACCTAACCTTCAACCAAATTGTTCCACTCAAATGTATGCACTTGATAAATGTTAATCAATAATAACATTTCTTCATGGCTTATCTAAAATATACAGATGCAGAACAAAATCCATGGTAAGAATATAAAATGTTAATAATGACTGATAAATTATGTCACAAGCTTTGACGACAGTTTTTGCCTTTATATTTATGTAGGAAAAAGAACATGCTGGCAAGCAGAAAAGATTAATGCAGCTTCATTACATTTACATTTGTTAGTACAGCGGTCGCAGTATAGAAACATCATCAACCCTGCCCATTCGCTCAAGGTTCATTTTCCAGAATAGTACCTGCTGTGTTAACACACCTGCTCATCCTGGCTTCACTTTACACTCGAGGGCTGGCAGGAAAAGGTAGGGGTAGTTGCTGGTAACAGTCTGGATAAAATTGGGGTAAAAAAAACTGGGTGTTTGAGTTCACACATGCAGCTCACCTCTAAATTGCATTCAAGAGTGCAGTGCATGTGGGGCTCAAGATTGACATAACTATGATGATGCCATGCAAATGATTTTATGGGAGGAGTGGTGGTGGGTAGGCACAGGCTGCAGCTCAGTGAATGGCTATTCCTCCTCCTCATTGCACACTCTGACAAAGGACCTCATTATCAACTGTTATTGTTTGACAGATGCCTACCGTGCACGATTCTAGGGGCACAGGAGTTACCACAGTTTTGATCTGCCTCCACCTATTCGTTCCTTAAGATCAACAGTTGCCTGTGTTGAGTAGAACAAGTTCATAACCAGCCTTTTGGACCTCTTAGTTACATGGTGTATAAGACAGGCTGATAGGCTGACTTAGAGCCTGTCTTCCTTGCCAACTTCCTTGAATACATGCTGCATCAAAGAACCAATCTGACTGTCAATGACTGAAGTGCACAAGAGCAATATTTACCACTTGAGTTGCCCACAGGCACATGCATACTTCTCCTTCATCCCCAAGGGAAAGCATATGGTAGGGCATCTGGATTCTGCTAAGAAGGCCATCAAGCAGCTGAAATCTTCTCTTAGGTCCCAACCTTCTTATCCAGCAGTGAGCAAAGGCTGACTGGCCTTTAGCATCATCATAAACATCAATTAGCATCATCTCCGTCATCGTTATCATTATCACATTGGCTGCTTCAGACAGAAAGCACTTGCTCTGCCACCTCTCAACAGGAGTAGAAGTCCCCTTGACACTGAATATCAGAAACATAAAATGCATTGGTTTTCAATTATAACTTAAGAGCTCTCTACAGCAGTCAGTAAGAAAAAAGCTCAGTTATGTGTTTATGTTGTCACAGTGTTGTCACAAAGCTGAGATGGTGATATATCTATTTGGCTTCAAATCAGTTGCCCATCGACTTCTGAATTTGTGGCAATTGCACACATGGTGCATCCAGCTGTGGTGTGAACTGCTAATGCTTGATCGAGTGTGCTGTCATTGCCAAGAGTTCACTTTCCTGCACAGATAACAGTAAATTACACATCTAGACCTGCAACCAGGCAGCGTTGGGCGACTGATGGTCAGTGTTAGAGAAGGTTGTTTCTCAATTGGAAGGTTGGCGGTTAAATCCCATCTATTGCGGTTCATGTTGAGGAAGTCCTTGGGCAAGTCACAGGATCCTAAACTGAATGTGTGATTAGTTAATACTGATATACACTTTAAATACCATTCTCTGTCATCAGTGTATGAGTGGGGGAATGTGACATGTCAAAGTTTTTTGGGTGGTCAGGAGACTAGAAAAGCTGTCTAATACAGCCCATTTACCATTTATCTCCATTTACATACAGCTTTTCACTGAAGCACAGTATATATTGCAATTGACAGAAAACTTTAAAAAGGATGGAACTTTGACAACTTCCTGTAATACATGTATATTTGACATGTTGTCAGTACTTAAGTAAAAGTGGAGCTGAGCTGAGGAAGTTGTGCACATTTGTGAGGCATACACCATCTTATTCAGAGGGCCGTACATCAGGTTGTCTCTGGTATTGTACACTTACAGTACTAGGGTTAAGAATAGAAAGATGACTACACAAAGTAATACAGCTGTTCTTTCATTGGAAAAACTCTAATTTTCTCCATTGGGGCCGAATCACATCAAGCAGCAGCGGTTTTAAGTTAATTCACGCGCGCGCACACACACACACACACACACACACACACACACACACACACACACACACACACACACACACACACACACACACACACACACAAGAACAACCACACAGATCTGATCAAATACAGGTAATAGACCCATAGAATAAGAGCACAAATAAGTTCTGAGTTGATGGCAAAAAACACCGGCTAGCAAACACACTAGCCAATTCCTCTTAACAGAGGATCAGTGAGAAAGATCAGACACTCTATTTCTTGTTCTATCTGAGTATGTTTGTGTAAGTGTTTGTCAGTGATGGATTTTGCACGTAGAGGGAATGACAGCTCGTTCCATTTTTAGCCTACTGTATCCACTTCGCCCAGGAATAGCTAAAGGATATAGTCAAAAATAAAAGCCATTATAAGAAAGACTGGCAATAAAAGATGGTATGCCAGTGCCCCACTGAGAAAGTGTTGCTTGTACAGGAATACATGATTCATTAAAAAATAATTAGCCTTTACTTTAGCAACAATGCTAATCAATCAATCAATTTTTATTTGTATAGCATTAACTCATAACAAGTGTTATCTCAAGACACTTTACAAAAAGCAGGTAAAAGACCTTACTTATTACTATATTACAAAGACCCAGCCTATCCATCATGAGCACTTTAGCAAAGCAGCAAAAGTTACAGTGGTTAGAATTTTTTTTATCAGACACAATAATAAATAAATTAAAAAATAAAATAGACGTGTGAACGTCCGCACATCGGAGAACAACACAGAGAACATGACAGCTACTTTGTGGCTTATATTGTGTCATTTTAGTCAGATACAGCCATGAAACTCTGGATTTCTCCATAATGAAGGCTGTCAGCTTTGTTTACCCGCGTGCTTGTGCTCGTGCATGAAGTGTACCGTGCTGAAGCACACCTCTCTGAAGTGTGTCAAAGCCAAGGAAGTGTACCGTGCCTGCGCACGATACGGAGCAGTCACACTGGCCAAACGAACTAGACTTTAGCGTTGAAGCGTGCTTGGGCACGGTATGGATGGCCAGTGAGACCGCGCCCTAAGAGAGCTCAAGAGCTCCCAGGAAAGTAGGTGGTTAGTGACTAAAATTTACAGATAGATACATGCAGTAGTATGATGTACTGTATAAGCACAGGAGAGAGAGAGAGAGAGAGAGAGAGAGACAGAGGAGCTCAAGGTGCCAGTTCCCCCGGTAGTCTAGGCCTATAGCAGCATAACTAGGAGCTGGTCTACACCAGCGCCAGCCCTAACTATAAGATTTATCAAAAAGGAAAGTTTAAGTCTATTCTTAAAAATACCTCCCGGACCCCGGCTGGAAGATGATTCCAGAGGAGAGGAGCCTGACAACTGAAGGCTTTACCTCCCATAGTACATTTAGAGACTGTAGGTACCACTAGCAGGCCTGCATTCTGGGACCGTAATGTTCTCGAAGGTTAGTACGGTACTAGTAGCTCCTTAAGATAAGATGGTGCCTGGCCATTTAGAGCTTTGTAAGTGAGAAGAAGGATCTTGAATTCTATTCTAGATTTGATAGGGAGCCAGTGCTGAGAAGCCAACACAGGAGTAATGTGGTCCCTTTTCCTAATTCTAGTCAGTACACGAGCTGCAGTGTTCTGGACTAGTTGAAGAGTCTTTAGAGACTTACCAGAGCACCCTGACAAAAGAGAATTACAATAATCCAACCTGGAGGTAAAAAATGCATGAACTAGTTTTTCTGCATCATTTTGCGACAGGATGTACCTGATCTTAGATATATTACGAAGGTGAAAATAGGCTGTTCTTGGAATTTGCCTGATGTGAGAGGTAAAGGATCAAATAGAACTCCTAGATTCCTAACAGTGGTGCTAGATGCCAGGCTGATGTCACTAAGGACAGTCATATCATTAGAAAAAGTCTCTCTAAGGTTTTTAGGGCCTAGCACAATAACTTCAGTCTTGTCTGAGTTAAGTAGCAAAACATTTCTGGTCATCTAGGTCCTAACGTCCTTAAAGCACGTTTCTAGCTTACATAACTGACTGGTGCCATCGGGCTTCATTGATACGTAAAGCTGAGTATCATCTGCATAACAATGAAACTGTATGGAGTGTTTCCTCATAATATTTCCCAGAGGAAGCATATATAATGTAAAGAGAATCGGTCCAAGCACGGAACCTTGTGGCACTCCATGGCTAACTTTGGTGTGCATCGAGGACTTATGATTAACATGTACAAACTGAGATCGATCTGATAAGTAGGATTCAAACCAACTTAAAGCAGACCCTGTAATTCCAATTAAATGTTCTAGTCTGTGTAATAGGATTTAATGGAATTAAATGTATGTCTCCATTCAATTGCAGGCAAGAAGAACTCCATTCTAATGCACAAAGTTCAACATGACCTGAACTCAGGTGTCTTCAACAACCGTGAGAATGAGATGATCCAAGAGATAGTAAAATATGATCGGGAGATGGTTCAACAAGTTGATGTACCAAGACAACGGGCCATGTCCATGACTCCTTCAGATTCCTCCATCCAGCCACCAAATTCCGCAATTGCCACTTTGCAGCAGGCTGTGGCCATGAACTTTTGTCCACCCATGCAAGGGAACTCGGTAGGATCAGGTAGCTTGCAGTCTCCTAGGATGGTTCGGAGATTTCAGGTATTGGAAAGTGTATCCAGCCCTGTCTCAGCCTCTCCTTTGCAGTCTCAGCTCTTTGCTTCCGGTGCCTTTGCTCCAATCCTGTCCACCCCTGCTTTTCAGAGTCCACTGGCAGTTGGAGGACGATCATTCCAGTATGGAGCTAGTGCCATGACTGGTCCAACCTCAGGCTCCCAGCTTTCTCTAGTGCAGCAGCACATTGCCAGCCCTGCACACCGGCCCAGTTCACATAAGAGTACCCATTCCTTACAAATGGACAGTCTGAGCCAAGATGCTAGGGCACTGTCTGCCTCTCAACCCTCACTGCCTCATGAGGGGGCACAACTAGGTGCCCTTAGTCCACCCCAATCCACACGAGTATCCTCCACTTCCATTGGACCCACTCAGACCCCATCAGCTCACACTGGCATCCGCAGCGCTATACCACATAGGGTGGTACTGCCTCACCAGATGTCCTTCCCTGTAGCGTCTCTGCCTGGTTCTATGCAGGGTTTTGGGGCTGGTGCAGGACTGGCAGTAGGGGGCTTGGGAACAGGTCTTGGGGACTCGGGGCTACCCAAGAAAGATTCTGTAGTGAGCCTTCCTGAGACAGAACATGTCAAAGTTAGATCCAGGCTATCTTCAAACTTGTGATCTTAATAAAATTATTTTGGAGAAGTGACTCAATCAGGGGCTTGACTGCTGGAGTGGTGATTTATGTTATTTATCTTACAGTTTTTCTTCTCTGTACCCACTCCAGTTTGACTATCCGAATGTATGAATGTTGAGTGAGTGGCAGCAAGGAGTATCTAAAGGGAGACTGTTATTACATTATTAAGTCTGTATGTTGACTTTTGAATCTGCAGCTTTGAGATAATTCTACTTACAAAGTAATTGCACAAATCAGTAGTGATAGAGTAGCATCTTCCTTACTCTGACCCCTTTATGTAGTTTATTTCACAACATAGTCAACAACATGTTGGTACATATGCTTCATTAACCAATCATTCTCCTCATTTTATGAAAACCTTGGGTCAGATGGGACTAAAAGAAAATCAGGGACCTACTTTAGATACCAGAAGTTGATACGTGAATGCAGTTACATTTTGCTGTGGGAGTTAATAGTCTCAAAAAGGCGTGGTCATTTTGGTTGTCTAGATTATGTGTTTTTTTTCTTTTGCTGTTTAAGTGTTTCTATCGACCAAATGTGTAAGCACAAAATGTAGTTATATTATCTAAAATAAGATATTAAATAATTAAAGAAAAAATGGTTTCACTTCGTTCCCTCAAAATTCTAAGCCATATTTCCCACTAGACTTTATAAACTATAAATCAAAATGGTATTTTTAGAATCTAGTCTTCCTGTCTTTAATACCCCCAAAAGATAAATACTTCAGCCCACTTGAAATTAAAGCTGTGGGACAAATTGTCTGGTTCCAGCCAGGCATCGATGTCTTCAGGAGAGGCCTTCATTTTAAGTCAAAGCTACAGTAAATTAAACAATTTTTTAAATTTCTTAAAAGTGGTTCAAATAACTGAGGATGCTTTGTGATCTCAGAGAATGATCACTTTAATTGTTATTTTTATGTAGGTCTAAGCAAAAGCTCACCGTAATCCCCAGAACAAAAAGGCAAATTACCAGACTAACATAGATAGGTAGGTACTTTATTAATCCTTTGCAGGAAATTACATTGTCACGGCAGCAACTGCAATCACAGTCAAGACACACAGAAAACTAACAAATAACAAAAAAATATATATATAACATAGAACTATATTCATTTCACAAGATCAGAGACAATTAAAACTGACTTAAGACACTTCCTATCAACAGCATAACTGCTAAAGCAATTGTTTTACAGACTTTATGTTTATTCACTGCCCAAACATTACAAAGAACTTTATTTGACTCAAAATCTGAATCCATTAAAACCCTCATATTCAAATTATAAATCCATTCTTTGTGTTTCACTATGCTGGTCAGTAGATAATGAGATTACTGTCAAGTTCAACCCCAACTGTAAATGCTACAGTTTGATCAGAAGCCAAGGACAGTGAAGAGACTTTGCAGGATGTGTATTGCAGTGTGCCTCTGTCATTAAATCTTCTATAAGAATTCATCGAATGCCAATAATTTGTGTCCAAAGCATTAAGAAGGGAACCTCTTCTCCCAGACCTGACATTCTCTCGCCTCATCGCATTGAAGCCTGAACCATTACTGGGTAATGAGAGTGGAAATTGGAATCCCTATGGCCTGTTTAAGACTTCTATTATCGTCCTCTGATTTGATTTTATTATACAGTGCCAGTGATGAGTTCATTCTCTATGATAATTCTGTATTTGTTTTGTTTCAGTTCCTGCTTTGCTATCCACCTTAACATTTCAAAATGGGATAAAGTTGAAGGTTTTTGCACAGTATTTTTACCCAGTTATTAGTGTTTGGTCTATTGTGTTCTGTTTTATCACCAAATTATGTTGTGTGGAACCTTTTTAGATGGCTAAACAGTGTTAAATACACATTTTGTGTAAGACAGGAGCTGAAATTAAAGTGACATAATAAGATTAGAGATGTGTTTTTTCTCCTTCAATTAAAAGCTCACAGCAGACGAAAACAAATGGAAGGAGAAAGGAGCATGAGGTTGGATGGATTGCATCACTGCCAATATACATTATAGATAACAAGCAGAAATACAAAAAATCCCTGATTAACTCCACAATTTTTATTAAAACTGAAGAAAAAACAGGTATAAAGGCCTAACCTTTTTTGGTATACAAATATTTGCTATGTTAATGACATGACGACATGTCACAGACTTTATAATTAATTCTTACTAAATGTAAAAATCAGAGAATTCTTCACTGCACTGCGTCAGTCATGGTGTGTCAAGGGAGGTACATCAGACAAAGCAATAAATGTATCAAAAGGAGAGTGGTCACTCTATGCAGATGATCTGTCGTTTTCTTGACAAGATGCAATATTCCACCTTTTTGATAGATTTCCCAAGCTGAGAATTTGTTTAAAAGTCTGTTTTCTGGAAGATTTTCAGATTTTAAAATACATTATTTAATGACAATAACTTGACTGACATGACTGACATATCTAAGTATGAAAGTAGTAAACCAGACCAGACTTTTGTTTTTTATTTGGCATAGTTTACTGTTGTAAAAAACATACTGAATAAGAAAATGTTTGACAACTGGATGTCTTTTTAATCTGTGACTAAATGCACGCTATCATCTGGAACTAATAATTCTTGAGCATAAACAATAACTACAGCAGAACACAGATTAGCATAACAAAGGTTTGAACTTCTTTTCCAACAGTTGCTCACAGTACCACCCGCTGTTTGTATATAAACCTGTGCTAGTTGCTGTGAGGTCTGCATGGTTCCTTTTATTGTGTATTTTCTTTTGTTACATCCCAGTCTATTTTTCAAATCCTGGTGCTTTAACCAATGCTGCTTCTAGACCCCTCCCCACTTACCTTCATCTAATTAGCATGTAGCCCAGGACTCTGTAAATGCCTTCTACCCTCTTTTTGCAACTTTACAAACATATTAAGTGTTATGTAATTGTTACAACAACTCAGCTGTTCAGCTTTCTCCAGTACACCCTCCAGGCTTTAGGAAAACATCTGTGCCACACAAATGCAGCAGCTGCAATATTTACACAAGCATATGTTTTTTTCAAGTTGTGTGCTTTCAAAATGTTTTTTTTTTTCCTTTTCAATCATTTGCAGTCCAACGGTTTGTCGAAACAATTTCCATCCCGATTTTTCTGAGGATAAAACATGAAGATGAACAGTGTTTCAATGTTTACATTCAAGGGCTGTTTTTGGAGAGAGCATTGATGTCTCTGTCACACAAGTACATTCATGCCAGTGAGTTCAGTTAATTTCTCTCTTCCTTACCAGTAATGACCACACTAACACTGACATATATAACGCCGATTTTATTTTAAAACATTATTTCAGAATATACAATCATGTTGTTCCTTTGCAATTGTCTTTTTTTTTCTTTACCTAATCCTTTCCTGTTTTGTTTTCTCAGTCCAATACCCTCTAATGTGTGTAATGATGAGTACAAAGACCAAGACCAAAACGTATCTGTAACTAAGTACTACAGGAAAATATAAGGTTACACTTCAGTGCAAGTATGTCTGCATCAGGGACCTGATTTTCTTTTAATGAAGTGGTCTTCAGTTGTCACATCCCATAACATGTACTGTGCATACCTAGTGCCTAGCATATACTGTAGTCTCCACATACATGTACTACGTATATTGTTTATGTGTGTAGCTGTACAAAAAATGCAAGCTCCTCACAATGAAAACATCACTGTTAGTTATATCCCACTGCAATACATGGAAAAAGGAGAACAAATAAACTGTATTTGAATACAATACGATTCCACCGCTTTATGTTGAAGTCACCCACTTTGGACTCGAGTTTAAATGAAGCACCAACAGGTTACTGGTCAATCATTTTGCTTTTTATTTATAGAAGTATAACCTCTTAATGCAATAAAGGCATGTGATGGTACATTGTCAGTTTGTTTTTCTCTCTGTTATGATGTTATTGGTCATGTTGTAGACCTTTTCTAAATAGCCCTTAGATAAGGAGAAACAAACCCACCGCTGCTGAGCTGCTGATAAGAAATGCTCGTGTTTACAAAGAAACCAACAGGCTCGGTCGGAAATTCCCAGAACCAATAAAATCCACTTGTAGAGCTACCGGAAATAGTAAGCTAATTAAGTAGTGCTTATACAGAATGACACACTTCTAAAGGCCACAAGAAACAAAGAGGGAACTTCTCACTCATCTCTGATGTTGTTGTTCACTTACCATGTGGCATAATGGGGGATCAGCGATAACAACCAAGTCTGCAGTACCGTACATGAAACTTTGCTTTTTTTATTATCATTCCACCAATCACCAAAACACACACTCAATATTAAGCTGTTTGGAACAAGGACATTTGAGAACAGGTTGCCTACTTGCAGTAATGTCACCAGGTCAATTGAATGGGCCCTTGGTTGTAGAAGAAACATTAAAAACCAAATATCTAACATGACAGTAAATGGCAGTGACATTTCTAAAATTTTCTTACATTTGTTGGTATCTTTAAACAGTAAAAAGACATTTCCAAATAGAAATAACATTTCATTTTATAAAAGCTGCAATTTAGAAATTAATCCACATTTCATCAAAACTCTATTATTCCCCTTTACTAATGATTCTTGATGAGGCATTTCAGGAGAGTCTTTTCCTCTTTGGTGCTGGTCTGGCAACCAGTTTTCCCTGCACAGTTGGGAGAGCTGGTCAAGGGGGAACTGAAAAGACTTCACACATATATTCTGTGAGTATGCCTTTCAAAGAATCCAGTACAGATGATTAAAAAAGCCTTAGTAGATCCAACACTTGCAGCTTGTAATTTAGAGGCTATTTAAATCTATAGATCTCTTTAAGAAACATGCTGGCAATGAATTTGAATATGTTGTATTACATTTAACATGTAACAGAAGTGTTGAACGTTTTTAACTACCTGTGCTGCTTCCTGTTGACATAAAGCTCTGGGCCTTTTTGCTCTCTCCATGACTGTCTGCACACTGCTCCCCTGCTCATGCTGCTGAGTGCTGGACTCTCATGACACCAAAGGGCAGCAGATAGACCAGGAGAGCCCAGGAGCCTGGCAAGGAAATCAAAGTGCTCTCAGTGAGAGTGAGTGGTCCACCAGCTATCAAAAAGTGGTTTCCAGCTCTGGCATGCCTCGCCGATAGTGACCAACACTTCCATAGAGTCCAGAGAATCTAGATGTGATAAAGGCTACTCAACTTTTAGTGTAACTAAAGTGTGAAACTGGCTACATACCATATTAGAGAATGTTATGTGAGATATTCATCTATTTTCTCTTGAAAGGAGCATTTGCTTACCACTTGTTCAATTATAATTTTACAACAACTAATTCTCTCTTTTCTGATTTATGGTCGACTGTAGCCTATCGCTTTGGATTTGAGAAAAGGATTAAGCCTCTATCAACTAACACCCAACTCAACACTCAATAGGTTCTTGCTATGACAATTTAAGGTGCTCATACTGGCTATTTAAAAAAAAAAAAAACATTCAACTGCATCTCACAGACTTTTAAAGGAAGCAAACTTTATCCACTGAAGAAAGTGAGATTAATTTGAATCATAGTAGACTCCGACTCTGACAAACTTGAAACAGTCAAAAACTTTTGCAAGGCCTAACCAAAAAGAAAAGAGGAAGAACAAGAGTCTTATGCACAAAAGTGTGTACTTCTCTCAGGAGCGCATTCAGCTCTGTAACAGTGTTTCATCAATCATATAGATAATTTAATGAAGTATTTTCTGTACCAAAGCTTACAGTTAAGAAGATCTTCTGTGTACTGTTATGGTAAATGGATTTCAGCTTGTATAGCGCTTATCCAGTCTTCTGACTATTCAAATCGATTTTCTCTCTCTCTCCCCCTGATTTATGGCTCTCTCCACTGTCCTATCTCTAAAATAAAGGCATAAAAAACCCAGTGCTCATATTTGCTCTTGATTTGTGAATGCAATACTAAATGGAAGCTCTCTTACATTAGCTAGTGCTTTATTATTACAAAGGTATCTCCCCCTGCTGACAGTCAACATTCAACGTTAAAAATCATCTGCTTGAACTAAACATTTGTAGCAGAAGACTTACAACAGCAGTGGACTATCAACATCTGAGGCCTTCAATTGTAGGCCTCAGGAGGACACTGAGGCTGGATGTAAACAACAAACTGCTCCTGTGTGACTCTTTCCTGTTATTGGTCAATTGATTTATTTTTGTATTCCATCCAAACACAATTTGAGAGATTTAAATGTCTATGCTTTTGTTTTGAATTGAAACTAATTTCTTCTAAAGATACCTAATATTATGTACATACTCATTTACTTTAATTGTAAGGCCATTTTGGAAATAGTTTTTTATGGGCTTTAAGACCTCTGTCAATCAATAAGCACAACAATGGTGGCAAGCATTGCATAATTCTTAATATAAAATGACTCAAGTACAACTACCAACTAACGTGTTTTATAGAAGTCATACAGTGTCTAATCACTTAGGCAGGCACAAAACAGACTGTTCAAATCTGACTGTTCACAGGGGTAAAATGCATTAATGAGTGAATGTTTTGTCATGCAAGGTTGCATTGTCTTATCTCATGGCACGGCCCACAGGTTGTTTTATCAAATGTAAAGGTTTTTTTTTACCTCCTACAGATTGCTCCCCTTTGCACTTAACATTTCCCTCACAGAATCATCATCATCAAGGCATGTTCATCTCTGGAGAGGCCCCATAATGGATTCTATCTGACTATTTCATCTAGAAAAAATCCTGTTCTATTGCTGCAAGCTCTCCGATCTGCTGTAGCAGCAGACATCTTTGGAATCACCTCAGAAAAACTGAGACAGGCCCATCAAGGACATCAGTAGCCAGTATGCTCCCTCAGCCAGAGAAAATTATACTTACTATCTGTAAAAAAAAACACATCACCTCAGCAAAGAGATGGAACGTGGGCTTACCCTGCTACATATTCTTCCATTTTTTTTGAGTGTTGTAGATGCAACATCTGAAACCTTTTCATGGCCGAATCCCTGTTGAGACACCTAAACCCTTAACATCCACCAATCAACTAATGGCTACTCTTTTGTGTTGATCTCAGGTCATTAAGTGCAGAATGTGTTTTTCTCTGCCTGTCTGAATGATGTCACTCATTTGTTTCTGAAGAGGCATAATTAAGCTCAAAGATGGCAGTTGCCGTTTGGAAAAGCAGACTCAAACTTACCTCTGGCTTATCGAGACGCAGGCAAAGGGGGGGAGGGGGGGGGGGGGGTGGTTGTGGGGAGAATGGATATCTTGGTTGCTGAGACATGCCCACCTAGTTCATCTAGCTAGCATATTTCAAATGAAGAAAACTACACAAAAGAAGCAGACAGTTCAAGGAATCAAATTAAGTATAGAGAGCAAAATGTTTTTTTTGTACCCAGCTGTTAACATGTTTATTTCTGCTGTTGAAATATTTGACTTACTGGGGATTCCATGGTTTTGTAGCCAGCCATACTGCAAGTGGACACTGGAGGAAATGCAGTTCTTCGCACATCCACACTGGCTTCATTTTTTGAACACAGGAGGTTACCGCTTGGCCACATCTTGAACTGTCATGGCAGGGAACACTAGCCAGGCTATGTCTTAGGTACAGTACCTTACAAGCTGCAATAATATAATTTGCACGGTCTGTGTAACATGATGATTTTAATCACTGCAACAAATTAACCGATTGAAGTCGCAGGTCATGTCTCATTCAGATCAGAATATAAATATCATCTTCGAGTGCATGGTTCCATGCAAATCATTTGAAAGCCAAAAGTGTAATCAGCACCCTATTTATGCCCCGTAGAAGATCATTTCCATTTCATCAGATTGCCTCTCAGCCAGCTTTGTTTGGCTGAGTCTACATTTGCCTTTGAACATCAACGGCACCTTTTGTCTGAATCTGCTGTAACGTTTCCAGCTATGATAAGATAACACTTCTGCTATTTTTAATCCTAGATGCAGCACTGGCCCAGAAAAAAAAAAAAAAAACTAGATCTGAGGTGATTAGTGAAGTGTTCAAACCCTTTGTTGAAAAAAGGAGGCCTTCGTCTCTTGATACACAATACGGCTGAAAATATGAATACGATTAAATACCAGGCTGCTTCATTCATTCTATTGAAAGAAAGTAAGAGCACAAGCTATTTCTGTGAACCGCTGAAGAAATAAGGAGACAAGTTAAGAAACATATTTATTTTAGGAAAGCTGCCAAGTGCTTAGTCACTCTAAGAAGCTAAAAATCAAGAGTATACAGCAGCACACAATGAATGTAAAGAGCTCCATGGCTATTTGCTCCTTGTTTCTCCTTACAGGAGAGTCCTGTATTTCATGTTACAGTGAAGTCCACTTTCATTTCTTTTCATAGTTCACAACGGGTTACCTCCGTTTAGTAATGTGATTGATACTTAGGTGGGGCAGCTACAAAGGCAAATGAGAACTCCAAGGAGGTCCTCACAGCATAAAAATATGCCCACACACACACACACACACACACACACACACACACACACACACACACACACAACACAAACTAACACATCAGTTGCTCACATTTACAGTTTTCAGTTGAGACGTTTTTGCTCAGTATTACTGAACAGCAGAACAGCTGCTAAGTATGAAAGACAGAAACAGTTTCATACATGATTCAGTCAGTATTGTTCATGTGTACACACTCACACATGCACCCGAATATAGCATAAAGTATCCTTTATAAAAGATGTATTTTCACTGATTGGGTACTCAATATTCCCCCCATGGGGTTTACTCCTCCATCTACTGCACCCCTCCTTCCCCTCCCCCACCCGCTTTCTTCCTCCAATCAGCCCACTAGTCAGTTAATCAGGCAGGTTCACTGTGTGTTAATGCGTCCAGCAGCTCCAGCCAGCCTGTGGACCAGGAGACAGGCAGGGCGCGGCTGGATCAATGTACTGATGTCTGAAGGAGACAAAGCCATTTGAAACCCCAGGACTTTGGCTTCCCTGCTGCAGTCTGTCAATTCCACTCATCTCCCTCCACTGGTTTCCCCTCACAAGCTTCTCAGCTGAAGAAATAAGTGGATTCTTTCACCTGCTGGAGATCAAAATCACCTAGAAAGAAGAGACGCAAAGTGTCCGTTAAGTCTTTCAGGTTAGATGAATTACATCAGATGTAGTGCAGCTTGAATCATAGACAAACATACAACCATGAATTAACTTAGAATATGGCAAAAAAACAAAAACCTCTAAAGCATGACATACGAACATAAAATGTAGATGACGGTGCAAACCAACTTCAGCTGTAACCCTTTTTTTATATAACTCCAGTACCTTGCTCTAGCTTTAACCAAATGTTGCCAAGCTAGTTCATAGAGTACCCTTTATGTAGGATATGAGGTCACATATACAGTACTTTTTAACATACAAGTAATAAGTGGATGTTTAGTCAATCAAGATTGTGAATCAATTTCCCTTGCTTTGGTGCAAATGAAAGAGACAAAAGGTGCAATGTAGAGACCAAAACAATACAACCCCTGAAAAGGGAATTGTTTAGCAAGTTACTCATTGTGTGTAATCCATTCTCACCTGCTGGATTACACCCATTTAAACCCAATTCCCCTTCTTAAGGGTCCTCCCTAGTGAAGATTATAATGGATTTGGCTTCAGATTCATTTGGTCTCATATTGAAACTGGACACGGTTGACATTTGGGGACACTTACAGATATACACACGCGCACACACGCACCTCAGGAACACACCTGACTGGTCTCAGCCACATAAGCTGATTATTCAGGGGAGGGACACAATTAACAGTAATCAATTTACACAGCACAGCTGTCAGTGCTAAGCAGACAGTGGGTGTACAGATGGAGATAGAGAGAGAGGTTACATAACAGTAAAGCCTCCGTCCACCTGTCTGACAGATGACTTTTATGAACCTTCACTTTGGACAACAATACACACTGAAAGAAAATATAAATAAAAGAAGCTGGAAATTGAATTTTGGCCCGATTTAGAGGATGTTTCTGTTTGATTCAGCAGTAAGAACACTATGTCCGTGCAAGAAAGACAGCTTGACAACCAACTGAGAACAATGGGATACCTTTAGAAACAATACACAACAACAATTAGGACTGATAAAATGGGATCGAAATACAGCTTTGTGCATTCCTATTACTCCAACTAACCTAAGCAGAGCCTCGGGACATTAAAGTCCTCAACCCAATTAGTATGTTGGCCCCCTCACACAGTACCTAAGCCTTGGTGATGTCGGGGTTTTGTGGCCAGCCCTTTGCATTCATACTGACCTGTCTGTGGAACTTTGGCCAGCAGCAAAATCAGCCTCCTGTACTCTTGGTACTTCTTCTTCTTGGCCTCAATCCTGTCACAAATTAGGGAACGAACACAAGTTGTAAAACTCCACAAAGAACATTTTTTTTGTTCATAGGTATCAAAGTCAATTGTCTCTCTCTACAGTTTCTAGAAACTCATTCAAAAGCCAAATATTCTGCTGACTTGTGATGCCACTTATACAAAATTCTGCAGGTTGCTCCCGCCTAGATGTCATATTTAAGTTGTTAGGGTAACATGTTAGTTCTTATTCAGATCAATGTTATAATGTTATAGATAATACAACAAGTACATGTATGTGATGTAAATATCTGAGCATTTACCGTATCTACAAAGTTGTCAACCTAATTATCCATACTGTAAATTAACAACATTTGGCTTTTCTGCACACAAATCTTTAGCATGTTTTCCAAAATGTATTATTACTCCCTTAATGGTTGAGTATAAACATATATTCAGCTTCACGTTGCAACAAGTGAAGGAATCAAAAAACTCCCCAAAGTATTTCTGTCCATTGCCTCAAATAGGGAACAATATGTTTGAAAGGCTAAGGGAACAGAAATGTGTTTGTGAAAAAAGTACGAGGACTATTGTGGAGTAAAGGCTGTAGAGAAGGTGTCCAATTATTGCAGAGAGAGAAAAACAGAGTGAGATGATGAGCATAACCCTGCCGCAGGGCAGTAAGACCGATACTGTGAGATAATAGGACAGAGACAGAGAGGGGGAATCATTCTGTATCTAATGTTAAAGTCGAGTGAAGGAGCACACACACTAATATAACTTTTACATTCATGGACGTGTGTCTTCCTTCTGTTTGTACTATAATGTAATATATGTACATGTGAGAGCTGCATGTTCAGTGTATGCTCACTTTTGTCTATACCATAAAAGACCATAAAGATAATGTGAAGTGAACACAAAAACACAGAGACAGAGGGGGGGAGAGAGAGGGAGAGAAAGAGACAGAGGGAGAGGGAGAGAAAGAGACAGAGAGATACACAGAGAGAGAGAGAGAGAGAGAGAGAGAGAGAGACAGAGAGAGAGACAGGCAGAGAGAGAGAGAGGCAGACAGAGAAACAGAGAGAGAGAGAGAGGCAGACAGAGAAACAGAGAGAGAGAGAGAGAGAGAGAAAGAGAGAGAAAGAGAGAGCGAGAGGCAGACAGAGACACAGAGAGAGAGAGAGAGAGAGAGAGACAGAGAGAGAGAAAGGCAGAGAGAGAGAGAGAGACAGAGAGAGAGAGAGAAAGAGAGAGAGAGAGGCAGACAGAGAAACAGAGAGAGAGAGAGAGACAGAGAGAGAGAGAGAAAGAGAGAGAGAGAGGCAGACAGAGAGACTTATGGCCATAATGGTTGTTGTGTAACATCAATTTTAAAGTGCAAGCAATAAAAGTACAGATTGCAGTTTGGGGTAACTAAATGTGAAATAATTACCTTTTCTATTTCACTAATTGTAGCTATCATGCAGCTGTACTTATTTATACACAAAAAAATAAATTCTATGAAAAGAAGGACAGCTATACCACTGATTCCCCTGAGAGAAACTGAGTTTGCAGATGTCAGCGTGTACATTTTGATTATTATTTTTTTAATATCCTTCATTAATCCCTGAGAGAAATTCAAACTTTAAACATGTTCCCACGTGCAGGTGTGAACACTCACGAGAGCCCACTGCAGTATTTCTGTAGCAGGAAGGTGGACAGCTCTTGAAGGATTGGCTGGCTGTGCAGGCTGACAAACTGTTCCCGACAGATCTGACAAAGAAGAGGCAGAGAAGAAAAAGCACAATTTGAGTTCTTGCCCAAACAGTAGACCCATCAGCTCCTTAGACTGTCCTGCTGGTTGACTGGGTAGAAAATAAAACGCATTGAAAATGAGAGCGAAAAAAAAAAAAGAGAACATAACATTGCTATAACACGAGCCATCCTGATGTTATTGGAAAATAGAAGGCTA
The DNA here is from genome assembly GCF_963930695.1 of Labrus bergylta. Lineage (NCBI taxonomy): Eukaryota > Metazoa > Chordata > Actinopteri > Labriformes > Labridae > Labrus > Labrus bergylta. The sequence goes on from NC_089200.1 coordinate 18,697,612, forward strand.
TTGTCTTTAAAGAAAACAGGTTGAATGTAGAAAGGAGGGATTAGAGTACATTTTATTTTCATGGCTGTTGAGGGATGACAGTTTAATAACTGGTCATTTTTATTTACTCAATATCATTATTAATGATCAACTGACATTTGAAATGTAAAAATACAAAAACCTGCTGAAAACCAGATACATTAGTTTAGGGGATTGATAGTATATACCTCTTATAGTGTGGTATAGTATTAATCAGTAGAAAACCTCAGTTGTTTGCATCTTGAAATGCACTTTCACATCCAGTATTTTTTTAAATAATGGGAATTTCCTTGGAATTACAGTTGGTGGCATTAATCCTGTGGTCAGGTAACATTGACAGCAAACAGGGAAGGTTTTTATTCTCAGAATTTAAAACCAATTGAAAGTTTTGACTTTTGAGGTGTCAGTGTTGTGTAAAACACAAACCATCCTCACCCAACTCATGCCTCAAAGTTTTACAACATCTCAGACATTCTGGTTGTTGTTGGTTTTTTAATCTGCACACATCTCACCATAACAAGGATCAGAACCTGTCTTTCTGGAAGCCTGGCCTTGGTGTACACTCGTACTAATCCAAGGCAGGCTGGGATAGCCTCCTGTCTACTGTAACTCTTAAAAAAAAAAAAAAAGGTTCATTACTAACATGGTGAAGCTGTTTGCTACGTGGACAAGGACAAAAGCTCGACGCAACGGCAGAGGTCTGAACACACTGCACAGCTACATGTTGCTTATTTGCTTCAGTTGTGTTATTTGGCTCAGTCTGAGTCACTTTGTTTCCAATTAAACCGAGCCAGGGCGGTGTGCAAACAATGTGTGTTTCAGCACACACAGAATGAACAGTCAGCAGATTATAGACGTATTTACTGCCTTTGACAAAAATGGTTTAAATTTGAATCATAGGCTCTGGATTCTAAAATAAGGACTATCTCCCACATATTTGTTGACTATAGGATATTAAAGAGCTCCCCTCTGCTGCTGTGTTCAGCTGCCTGTGTAATGAGGAAGGTGTACACAAACACATCAGGAGTATATGAGAGGAAATAAATGTAGCGAGAGTTAAGTACTCCTCTGAGATTTGTTGAAGACATAAAACAATGACTTTGTGTTACAGCTCCGTCTACAGAAAATTGGGACTTTATGGGCATTTTATTAGTTTTATTTTAAGCTGTGTCACAGTCTGGGTCTGGAGAAGCCAGTTTCAGAAGGCAGGAGCAGGCAGAAATTAATTCAGCATAACAGGCTGCTGGATTGTGCCTCCTGCAGCCAGCAGCCTAAACTTAAAGAAGTACTTAAAACAAGTTTTCATAACATTTACTTAAACAAGCTAATTTCACAGTGCTTTCAAAACTACCATTAAGGGAAAATTTACTTACAATAAACCTGTGTATGTGTTTTAGAAAACGAGAGCCAGTAGAATCATGAATCGTATGTACCCTGCTTCTAAACAATTAGACAACTCTGAAAGAACAATGCGGATGAGAAATGGTGAGATAATCTGGATATGTGGGGACAAAAATAATGTACTGTAAATGAATACCTTGTTCATGGTGTCCACAGTGAGGGCGTGGGTCCAGAAACAGTCATGAACGGAGACGAATGTAAGGCCAGCACTGAGAGGAAAGAGAGAGAGAGAGAGAGAGAGAGAGAGAGAGGAGAGTCAATGAGCACGGACTGAATCAGAGAAAGATTTATTTTTAAATTGCCAAAGAATATCTTCATAAAGATGTTATACAGCGATAGTGATCCCTCACACAGCGGTTCATTCATTCAAAGTCAGTGTGAGAGCCATAATGAACTATCACACATGTCAGGAGGCTGTAGTATAATACATAACATACTCGGCTTAGCTGAGGTGTTAATTGCATTCAAGACGGCAGGACATATTCCTAAACCGATATGAGGTCATGTATACATAATTACATACTGCTTTAAGAGAAGTCATTCTGTATAGGACGCTGAAGATAAAAGGAATGGATCTGTCTTTATTTGGAGGTGTATGATATGATCAATGATACCTGTAGCAGTGGAGAGCAGTCAGCATCATGTGCGTGGAGTCCAGAGAGTGGATGAAGTTTGGCGGGAAGGCGTTCTTCTGTTTAACTGTGTCTGGCCTCCTGGGAAGGGACAGAGGGCCATGCAAATACAGGTCAAAATGACAGTTCTGTAAGGTGACCTGTGTTTACAGTTTACCTGATTTCTAACCCAAAATGGGATTTTTGAGCCAAGTTATCACTTCAGCCCGAAGTGGCCTCATTATGAACCGTGATGATAAATCCCTGGGAGAGAGTGAGAATCAGAAATATTGTTTTGATTCCCTTTTTAGTTTGTGAAATGTTGTGTATTTCATTTAAAAAAAAAAAAACATCCTGGATGAAGTTTTTAGGTCTGATAATGATGCAGTTAACTTTTTGCCAAGCCTGACTGACCAGCAGCATTAACAAACAGAGGAGTGGGACTTACTGAACGACAATAATGTGTACAGATTTCCTCATTCATTTTTATTGAATTCTATGAGACAATCATGGGACACTGTGGCTCTGTAGTTTCTTCAAAATGTCAATATGTGAGCATATAAAATATAGGGAGAGATGGAGAACAGAAACAGTGTAAGGAAGTATCAATGCAGTGCTTCTGCTACTGGTGATGGAAAAAATATTCTGCCAATCTGTCTCTATCCCCATGTTCCCATTACCCTGCGCCTGAGCCATTCAAATCCTCTGGGCTGCAACAGACAGAATGCTCTTCTAATGGAAATGCAGGCGGAGAAGAGAGAGCTTGGCCCAAGCTAAAACATACACGGGGAACACACACACAAACTGGCACACACAAACACACTGTCATAGGCACACAACGCTTGGCTTGGAAATGTTGCACTTTTTATCACGTCGCTTTTAGTTTTGCATTTTTGGGCTTGAGCAGAAAAAACAAACAATATTCTTGGAAGTGTATTTGTAAAAACAGTCTACAATCCAAGCTCAGAACAAGATGTTCTTCTTTTTTCATTTCAATTTATTTCACACCTACACTAAAAAAACAATAAACAAATACGACACCTTGAAATCCCAGAGGCCTGACTGGCTGATAGGTGCACAGTCAGTACTCTGGGATAGCAACCATAAATCTCTGAAGTGTTAGTGTCCTCCTTATAGAGCTGACAGTTCTTTTCATACCACAAGACAGTTTGAAAGTTGGCAAAAGGCTTAGCCTTATAGTTTTGTTTTTGCATAGTTATTTCTCACAGAGAAATAAAGAAAAAAACGACGACTTGCCAGTTCTCCGTCTGTGATTATATTTACATATTTAGAGACTTCACATGTTTTTTCAGGATCTTTTCTCACAGCATGTGCTTTTGTGCATGATCACGCTTGTGTGTGTCTCTGCAGGGGGAAATGATGAGGAAAATCAGCCTGAGTGATTGTGTCAAGTGTAGCTCAGAATGTCAGCTGGTGAAACACAGATGCACTTTTTGACAGGGCAGTTTTATGTTTTAAGGAAGATGGTATTTAAGTGGCATCCGGCCCTCTCTTTCCTCCATCTCTAACTTTCTTCATCCCTCCCACTGCTTTAGCTGCTTCTCAGTATTCAAACTGCTGGATGTGTGTTGTACTGTAAATGTCAGACTGAGGAGGATGGCTGTCAGTCTCTGTCATCTCTCTGTCTGCAGTGCACTCACTCTGCCTGGCTGTCTCTCACTCTGTCTCTTTCTGTCCTCTTCTCACTTTCATCACCATTCCTATTTTAAAACTCAATCCAGACTTTTCTTTCTCACCTCCCCAAAATAGCAGTCATACAAACTTCCCAGACTAGCACTTATTCAGAGAAAACACATCGCTCTCTGCTTCATCCCTAAAGGTCAGGCGTACTCAGGCTGAAGCAGACTGCCAATCAACAGAGCAAAAAGAGGCCCATCTACTGTAATATATTGATACTTTTCAAATTTATTCACAAGTAAAATATCCTCGGTTAAACCAGTTTACGATAAAATAGTATTCTTCTCTGGCGTGAATCTCACTTTGTCATGGAACATCTTAGTGAACAAGCTATTCATGGAGATGATAGTACACTAGTTTAGTAAGTGTTTTTATTGTTCTAACTCACTGTTTTTTCTTTTTATCATGTTGATTCAGTCATTCACACATTCTTCTATGAAAACATTTGAAAAATATTTTTTTATAATTTCTGATCTGTTATTTTGCCGTACTTCTTATTCTTTGTTTTGTCTTCTATGTTACTAATGTGAACTATTTCTTGTTTAAACCTACTTCCTTTGTCAAATTGGGCATACTTTGGCAGTTATATGATTTGCTGGTGATTATTTTCTGCCAGAGCTTCTGAACAAAAGAGGTTAAATTCCCTTCTTTTGTTTTTTTGCTCATTTCTGTTAGCGAAGCCTCCCCAATCAGACACTAGAAGTCCAAAACTTCGCTTTCAAAATGTTAAAACACTTCTGATGGCACATGCAGAGTTACGGCCAAGTTTGAGTGGGCAATTAGTGAAATATCCACTGAAGACAGCGCTTTAGTGGAGCTGAAGGTTGTTTGAATGTAAACTAATTGCCTCTAGAGGCTTCTACTTCTTTCCACCTCTAAAAGCTAAACAGAGTCTGAAAGGACATTCTAAAAAACCTTTGACAACAAACTCTCTAAATTTCAGGACAAGAAAATGGCCTGCTGTACACAGAATTTCTCTCATCCAATATCTTCTACTTTGTGTCATGTCACTAACATGATAATTCAATTCTAAGGATAGTGAGCACAATGGAAGATGAAAGTAGAATCAAATAATATGGGTAATTTAGAAACAGATGTGAGCTACATAATTACTTACTCTTTGGTGTCATGGCTGATCTGGAGGTTGATATGTTGCATGGTACTTTTCAGCTGAAGAGGGAAAAACACAGACAAAACAAGAGAGGGTTAACTATCCTGAATACAGCACGCTGATAAGGTCCTAGACAAGGAGAATAATGCTAAAATGCCTGTTACTTAAAATGCAGTAAAAAGAAAACGTGCATTCAGATTCTACTGAAGATCAAAATGTTTCTAAAAGAACAACTATTTCATATTGAAGGCCAAAACACATGAAATCACAAGACACCTGAACATTTAGTAATGTAGCTTTTGTTTTTAAACATTGTACATACTGTACATTTGGGTAAATTGTTCCAAGCATGATACAGATCCATTAAAGTTAAAGAACCAAGAAACACAGCATATTTGTATATTTGAACTCCAATAGTTACTCATTAATGACTATACAGATGAAAGTACATCAGAGGTTTGAAAAACAGAGTCCTTCAAGGCTTACTGTCGCTTTTTGTTTTGGCCAAAGTCTAAAAATAGCAACATATTCAAAATACACATCCACCAATGCAGAGCCAATCCCACTGGAGGAGCTTAAATCAAAGATCTTTTGACATATGTACCCGAAAATAGCTGAAATTATTCAACAGTTTTCAAAATAAAGTTTTATTTGGAGTTTGGGGTCTTCAATCTCCTTCAGGGGTTTAAAATACTAAGAGGTTTATCATCAAATTAGCTATTTCAAATTGGACACAACATGGCTACATCTACAATGAATAAACACTTTTATGGATATTTCCAAAAAACTGGTTAAATTTAATTATGCACATTTGTAGAAATGCTTGTTCAAGAGGATCTTGGCCATGAATCATGATTTCAATAATCTGCATTGTGTGGCAGGTATCTGGCAAAGTGCTAATCCAGAAGAACTGTGATTTGGTTTAGCGTAAACTTTCTGCCAACAGCTGGTGATGTGTTCATTCATGACCTTACACCACAAAAAAGAAAGAGATGAAAAACAGAGGCAGTCAGGAAAATAAAGAAAGTTTAAGAAACATCGAAGCACTGAGTGTCACAAAAAGACATCTTACTATAAGTAGGTAGTAATCAATCACAGTGATTCATGACTCTATTAGACTTCATTAACTGAAGAAAAGTTAGAAGGAGTTAGACACAAATGAACGCAGTATATAACTTCATCCATTACACTTTCTCTACTTGTTCTTCTTAGATATCTACTTCAAAAAGTAACTGTTATAGGAAGTTATCAGTATGACCCTAATGGCCAACATTCAGTGGATTAATTAAGAACAGCAGGCAATTAGCCAGTTTATGCACACCGATCCTTTTGATCTCAGCTGTTCGCTTTACTCCATCATGGTTTTTTTATTTTACACACTGTCCAAGAGTAGCACCCCAAAGCCTTTAGTTCATGGGAGGGATGACTTAGCGCTCTAATCTCCTGAGACCTTGAGGGTCCCCCCAGTCTGCCTTGCCAAGGAAGGCATGTGAGGGAGGGCAGTCTTTCCCTGACCCCTGGAACCATGCCTGGTTGGCAACAGCAGGCTACTATCAGGGAAGAGAAATGAAAGGCAGAAAGCGGCCAAATGTTCATGGATGTGAGCACTTCGGATCCGTCTGTTTGCCTTGCATTTAGCCTGCATTAATGTATCTGTGAATACATAAAAAAAAAAAACCCTTTGATCCATCAGTACTCAGAATAGCAGAAGCACTTTTAAAGTCATTAGACATCATTATTGTTAGTTTCTGTTTTGAAGAAAATGTACCCTAAGTTGTATGGATGCATGGAAAATGGGTTTGAGTTTGTTTGTTCCCAATTATTAATGGGCTCACATGAGGACATGTTGGACACAGAACTGTTGTGCCATCACAATGAAACCATAATCAGAGTGCTACAAACACTGAGTAATAGAAGTGCTTGTATTGTAAAATCATTAGACATCATGCTTTGAAAAATACCCCCGCCCCCCAGTAATATAACTAGAAAATGTGATGGGGTTTGTTTTTAGGTGAGCTCTCACAGGACATGTTAAACTCAGTTATTTGTTTGTTTTTCTGGTCAACACATGGAATTATATCACAAACAGCCAAAGTAAAGAAATACATACATCAGTTGCTAGTTGGCTTCATAGTGCTACATTGGATTGACTTTGAATTTACTTATGTTTGCAGTTGAATGGGTCTTGAAATCAAAATTCTTCTTTGTCAATAATACAAATGACGCCACCAAACCAGAGCACATGTTACCACAGCATGATCACTGCTACCCTGAGAGGAGCCTTAAAAAGTTCATGTTTGGTACCAATTTATTGCAATGTCTTGTGGGCTCCATTGGGAAGCGGTTTCTACACCTTCCAAGATAAATGCCTGGTGCTTGATTTATGTGAAGTCAGTGTCAACAAGAATGCTGAGCTGGACATCTAGAACTCCATTTGTAATGACATCTTTTTTTAAATGGATCGGTGCACTCAGAACATATGTTTAGAATATGACATCAGAGGACTTGTAATTGAATGCAAGGGTAACAACTGTGAATGAATGTCTATATATTCTTGAAAATCACTGTGGGTGCTGTCAGGTGTTGTAAAATATGTTCCATTATTTAGTTGCTACAGAGCTGCGACAGGATGTCTCTCTGTTTGATCCTCTTACAATCTGTCTAATTTATTAATCAAATAAACAGAAGTACCTCTAAGGGGGAAATACATTTTTAACTATTGTCTTGGCAATTTTCCTCCAGTTGTACAAGACATTTTCAGTTGGACCCAACACAGTGAAACCACAAAGCGACGCTACACCAAACAGGTTTAATTGATAGTAATGTATACAGTTGTGAATGGCTATCTCCATACAGTATCCCTGTAAAATCTCTATAGGTGCTGTCAGGTATTCTGATATTTTGTTCATAATTTAGTGGCTACGGAGCAGCTCTAAGGTGTCTCTCTTTTTGTTGTTAACACCATCTGTCTTCTTGCTGTTAAGACATTTTTAAATTTAACAATAAGACAGACTCTACATACCAAAGCAATACTTCTAAAATGATCACAAGATTGTGTCCTCTGTATCATTTTGATTGTGTTAAAAAACAAGACGAAAAGATCCATGGATCCATGAATGCTTTTTGGACCATATTGAAGAATAATAATCTATCCCTTATGGAGACATTTTTTTATTTGTTTATTATTATTATTGGCTGCACACATAAAAAGCCAGGCTATCCAGGGATCAAAGGGACACATGTACAGTGAAGCCAATTTCATGGAGATGGCAAGCTACTCTGTTTGGTGATTCCAGGGAAAAGCTTTAAGGTTGCTCTATGATGAATGACAGAATCACACAATTATCAAGGAATGGCTTTAAAAATAGAAGTGTGATGGTAAAACCCCATTAGTCTCTGCCATGGCTGCTATCTCATCCATCATTGCTGGAGGAGGACTTGTGCAGGGGAATCTGTCCATCATTCCTATCTTTACATCACCTCTTTGTCTCCTAATGTATAGGCTAGAGGGAGGGGAAGGGGAGGCTGTGATGTAGAGAGGGGTGAGGTGAAGACATGGAAGTTATGTCTGGTTTGAGTAATGGATGGCCACACTATGAAAGAGGTCGCACCACTGTGCACTGTAGTCCTGTTCTTTATAATGCATAAGAGTATGATTTGTGTACATGACCTGACTCAAACCATGAGGCTGTGATGAATGAGACCTTGGTGAACCCTGCTGTGCCTTTTGGGAAGAGGCTTCCTGAGAGTTTCAGCACAAATAGTCATGGATGCAACAGCTCTCTGTAACCATATACTGTATATAAATTATATATATATAATCATAGTGCAATAGGGGAATCCCCATTCATCACATTGTCCTTGATAGCACGTCTCATCCCAGTTGTTGGGGTTACACCTCACACACCCCTTTCCTCTAATGTTCTAAGTCACTTGGTGATCTACCTCGACTTTTTCCTCTGAAGGCAGATGGGGACAGCTGCAGACTCACAGTCACAAACACCCCCGAGTCTCACTATGCTTCAACTGACCTTTTTCAGACTTACTTTATCACCAAACTTTCTTTTTCTACCACTTGGGGCTGTCCCCGAAACGCAAACTACATTTATTCATTCATCCCCAAAATGCCATAAGATTCTGCAAGATCCAGGAAAACACCATCCTACCCTCGGGACCGTCTCACTTCTATTCCGAGGCAAAAGGCGCTATGGAGGGCATAACTCTGACATTTAGAGATACATAGTTTCTCAAAATGAGAAGAGAAGACTCCTTCTGGTTGTTAATGCCCCTTGAACTTCTCCAAGCTGTAATCCTGCAGCTTTACAGTGGATAAAGACAGACAAATGGTGCTATCAAATAACAAAGTAGCAACATGAGATCGGGGACAGAAACACACCTCTTTGAAATTGAAGATACAAAAATATGCAAACCAGGATTATATGGATTATAATTATTTTCCCTTCTTGTTTTCTATAAAATGTATTATTCAAATATTTATTTCCCTGCCCTGCCCCAAAATACCCTTGACTTTTGAAAAGTACCACCCCCTAGCAGTTTTTTTTTAAAATATTATTTACCCCAGAACTAAATTTAGACCCTGGTAGATTTTTTTTTAAGATTTATTTTGGGCTTTTCGTGCCTTTAATGCAGAAAGAGGACAGTGGACAGAGTCGGAAAACCAGGGAGAGAGAGCGGGGAATGACATGCGGAAAGGGGCCACGGGTGGAAGCAAACCCGGGCCTACCGCTCGAGACGAGAGTTTCAATACATGGGACGCGCACCCTAACCATTGCGCCACCAGCGCGCCCCCCTGGTAGATTTCTTTCAGGTTCTTTAAAAAGACCGCAGTTCTGGGGGAAAGTGCCTCTGGTCAAAACTGGGCTAGAGAGAAAATGGCCACAATAAGGTGCATAATGAAATGTTATAATGTTACATGTTTAAAGGATTTTTTTTTTTAACAATTACGGAAAATCATAATTCATCCATGATTAGTAGAACATGTTTAAAGTATTCAATCAGAGGCCAAAAACTTGTTACATCAAACTTTGTATTACTGTTGGCAGTGAATTATTTTGTGTTGGAATAATGCCATGCCACTGGACTGTACTTCACGTTTGGTACTGTACATAATGAATTAATGCACCATGTTTATCTGCTAAGGGAAATTTCAACCAAAAACCAAGGCCAAACTGATTTTTTCCTCAGAGAGGACATCAGATCATAAGCTTTCAGTCACACTACAAATTCACAAATCCAGATGACTCCCCCTGTGTCAGCAGCCGCTGAGAGCGGATGAGAGGTGAAAGTGGAATGGAAAATAAACAAGGTATCCGAGTGACCTCTGATCTGATTAGTATCTCCAAATCCTGAAAAGTCACCTCTCTGATGTTTGTATGTTCCATTCAGCTACTCCATCCTTTTTAATTCCCCTATCTCCCAGCAATGAAAAATACTTAAATACACCATGGGGCATTTATACTCATCACCATGTGCCCACTGAAATGAAGGAAGAAGCATTAACACAAATTCTTACATAACCTGGACAAGCAAATTACTTATATATATATTATTAGATATTATGATGGTAATGTAGCTACTCTGCCTTCTCCCTTATTGGTTTTCCTACTGCACTTCATCTCCCTGTTCTATCTAGAGTCTAATTACTAATGACCCCCAGAAACAGTGTGGCCTTGGATTTAAGAGGCGGAGAGGAGACGAGGAGATTGAATTTAATCCAGCTATGCAGGGAAAAGGTGACCTTTCTGCAAGTTAGTTTCATTTTTTTTATGCACAATGATGCAACTGGATTAGAGAATTATAGCAGGGGATGAAGAAAGTTATCTGTGAAATGTAAGCTAATACCTCATTCATCCATGAGGTCGTCACTACATCCATTAATTTATTTATTAATCTCCAGGCCTTGAAAAATCATAGAAAAAAAGAGCAGAGATGCACCCTCAGGGGACCAACCATCTGTCACTATCGCCCTCTTGCTCCCACTTGTGAGGTGTTGCTGCCCCTCTAAGCCAACCCTCTGCTTGATGTCATCCTAAAAGAGCATCATGCAGCACCAGCCTATGAGCAATGTCAGCATGTGGCGTGTGCTTTACGCATGTAAGAAGTCTGCAAGTAGTTCATGTGCTTAAGGATATTAGAGGTTAAAATGTATTTCTTTAAAATTACATACATATAGACATAAACAGGACCTTCCTTTTCATGTAAACACACATACACACACACACACGTTATCTACAAATGTGCTGGCACACAGACATGTTATCTGTAAGACGTACTGCTGTCAGGATCTCCATAGTGACAGACAATTAGAATGACTTGGAAAGCACAGCTGGGAAATTCCACTTACAAAGCCTGCAGTACTTCAGCAGCTTCATGATAGGTTGGGTGTAAGACTGCTCCATGATGGCAAAAAAATCATAATCATGATTATTTTGATTGACATTGAGATCACTATTATTTAATCAAATTATGTTTTCATTTCACAACAACACTGTGTTTTGTGTATATATGTTCTTTGGTGGGAATTTTCTGTTTGGACAGTAACAGTGCTGTGAAAAAGAATTACATGAGGATAATATAGTCTAAAGTCTAACACACAACACTCTTAATACTTGGCACTCTGAGGCAAAAATTATGGCCAAAACGAACGCAACACGGCGTGAGGCCCGGCATTCTCTATCCCGTTTAATCTCTATCATCTTGTTTTCATGATGGAAGGAAGCTGAAATTGAATTGAAATTGAAACCTAATTAATTGCCCCGCTCTAGTTGTCTTGCATGAATTAAACAAATATTTTAGAGATTTAAAATGTTTTTTGGGGGAAAAGCATTCAGGGGTGGGGTGGTTGTAGAAACACAAAGCCTACGGCCAGACTATTCTGTATCTCAGAAAATCACTTACCGTGTATTATCTTAATGTTGAAAAAAACCCACAGCCATTTAAAGGATTGAAGTATCTCAATTTGAAAACTTGAAGAACAGAAATACAGGACACTTATTTCATTTGACCTGATTTAAATGTGGCTAAATCAGCATTTCCTTCCTCTATTCCTGTATTCCTTTTTTTGTCTTGATAGGACTGCTGGACAGAAATGTCAAGTAGGAAAGTCGAGGGTTTAAATGTGCTTTTCTTTGTGTTTGTTTTCAGTTATTGTGTATTATCTCATCATGGAGTTTTGGCGTGTTTTTGATAGCTTTTGATAGTTACTGATTTGTAAAGTGCGTAGTGGTTTATATTGACATGAAAAGAAAATATAAAAAGGTTCACTCTTTGATGTATTGCTTTGGGGGAAAGAATGACCCAATTAGCATTTACATTTGTCCATCAAAGGGCCATAACGAGACCAGTCATCTGTTTTTCTCTAAGATAGACATCTGAAAATAAATTTGAAAACCTAAATCTGATTAAAATCTGGCTAGCTCAGTTTTAGGCAGGTGTAAGAACTCACATCCTCTTCATGACATTATGGCAGGTCAGGGAAGTAGCTGCAGTGGATGGCTAATTTCTCTGCGCTGCAGGACTGAGAGGTTCAGGGGATCCTTTGTCCCCACAGCCATTAGGCTTTTTAACACACAGGCTAAGGGTAGCAGCTCATGACTGGAGCTGTGAGTGAAACATCACTGCCTGCCTTTTTCTTGTTTCTCTCCCTAACACCCTGGGGATTCGTACCATTATAAGAAGCATTTAGGAATATAAAAACTTCTAGTATTTTAATTTTCTGTAAATATCTATGCAGTTTTAAATTAATATTGTTATTTTGTTTTTTTCACTGTTCTATTTTTCTAACTTGTGAGCTATGGGACATTCCTGAATTTCCCCCAGGGGATGAATACAGTATCTTTCTATCTATCTATCTATCTATCTATCTTCAAGTGTGTGGTGAGTCATTCCAGTTATGTTCACATCTGAGAGCCAAGAGGAGCACTCATCAATAATCTAATGGTTAAAAAATGGCAAATCAAATCTATGTGCAGTGCCACTAATCCAATCACATGCCTGTGACGGCCTCGGCAGTGTCAACAAGTGAAGCAGAATTTGTGGGCTGCCTGTTTGACGACAACAGCTTGCTCTCAGTGGATTAAAAACACTTTAGTTTTTACAAGATTTCAAACTTTTGGTAATTTGAAAGCCATCATGAGAGCTGATATTGTTGTTGTTTTAACCGTTTTGTATTAAATATTCACCTAACTCACTCTTCTGTTCACTTACTATAAAATAAATTCCACCGTGATATAATGAGTTGAAATCACACGTTCAGTTATGATAATATTAAAAGTAATCAAAACAAAACACTCTAGCTCAAATCTATACAGTACATACAGCAATAGAGCATACACAGTGGGTTCCACTTAGCCAGTATGGCGTTTGAGATTAATGAGTTCTCTACATCCTTGTACTAATGTGAGTTAAAAATGTATCCAGTGTACACTATGAAAAGGTCAGTTGTGGGAGTATTGAAAATGCAGTGAAGGTTGAGACAAAGAGCAAAGAGGAGCGAGACAACCAGGTGAAGATACATGAGGAGAAGTTTAGAAAGGTCAGCCGCTGAATTTCTGAAATACAGAAAAATGAAGACAGACCGGGTATCGTTTGAGCTGTCAATCAATAGATGTATGAAATTATAGTCATCAAAAGTAGGTGGGGAGCTTTGCATTAGAATGGTAATGCCAGAAGTGGAGTTAAATACCAGTTGTACAAAAGTGGCCATAGAAATAACCCACACACTTATTTGCGAAATGATGTGTGAAATCACACTCCAGCTCTGCAGTGTATTGGCTGATCAAAACAATTAATCCTACACAACTCCGCTTTTAGGGGCTTGAAGAGAGCCACCAAACATGCCTGAGAATAGGACTTACCACTTGGTTGCGTGTGCGGTGGTAAGGTTGAATGACGGGTAAACCCAGGGGTGTCACCCACTCCACAGTGTGTCCAGACTTGGAGATGAGCCTGGCGCTTTCTGTCAGCCAATCCTGCAACACAATGATGCCAGCAGAGGGGAAGTGAGGGCACTGACTGGAGAGAAATGTTGACTCAGAAATATATGCTAAGCCCTTCAACAATCATATGGGTTACTTAGCCTGTGTTGTGTTTTCAATGTGTGTGTGTGCATGATAACATCAATCAAGCCTTCATCAGCAAATACGGATGGTCTAGTGAGGACATTTTCATGTTCTTCAGGGAGGAGGATTTAATAAGATCAGGATCTGATTATTAGGACACCATGGTGTATTTGGAACAAAAAAAAACTGAAAATAGGAACTTTTTCCCCCCAGTATTAATCTCTGACTTTATGTCTGCTGTTCTAGTTTGCGGTGCAGCAAAACAATTGTTGCAAACTTGCTGAGGTACAGGTGAGGAGTTGTTGCGTTCTCTAAAAATTGCAAGTGCAACAGTGATGTTTGCGTAAGTGTCTGGCACAGTTTATCTCCAAGAATAGAAGGCTTGTTAAAGTCCCACCAGAGCCTCCTCACGCATGCAGGCACACAGAGAGCTGTAGGAAAGATAAATATGTCCTGGCAACTCAAGGCAGCAGTCTGGCCCAAAGCTGCTCCATTCATCACCTCCCTCCGTCTTTTTTTTTTCTCCCCAGGTTCAACAAAATGAAGATAGAAAGAAAGGGAAGAATGCAGAGTGAAAGATTAACTAGCAAGATAGTTGGGGAGAGTGACTGATCAATCAATAGATTGATAGAAGGTAGGCAGAGGCAGAGTGAGAACATCAGTGTTGACTGAATAACTTGGACACATACAGAGAAAGTAGAGAGGTCAAGGATGACAGCGCCGCCGATTGATCAGCTTCCTCACTTTCAATCATACTTCAACTCCCTGCTGCACAATGTGAGAAGGTGTGACCTATTTAAAGGGCACCGGCACACACTCACATACAATCACGCACGCACAAGAGCATCAGGTCAGCCCCGAGGTCTGACGGGAAGGAGGGATTTTTCATCTCAGACTGGGTTGTCCCCACACTTTCCCCAAAGGACACACACAAGCAGTGGGAGGTGTTTCTATTTGCTCGCCAGACTCCACACTCTCTATGGAGATAATGTACAATCCCCTGTCAGCTGCACGGCCTAAATCTATAAATGGAGTCTCTGATGAATGGGTGCTGTTGCTGGGGTAATTGTGAAAATAAATAGTCATTAATAAAAAATAAAACATAAAAGGAGGTAGTAGTAGAAACGTAATAATCTGAAAAAAGAGTATACAAGACCCTGTTTACTGTTATTTAGAAATAGAGGACAAAAAAAAAAAAAAATATATATATATATATATATATATATATATATATATATGTGTGTATGTATGTATGTATGTATGTATGTATGTATGTATAGTTATATGAAGAGAACATCAAAAGAGTTCATAAAAGTTGTGGTAATTTGTTAGAACACAAGAAAACAGAAAAGTCAGCAAGCACAATGGGCCTCATTCACGAACAGTGCGTACACACAAATATGTGCTTTAACTG
Source organism: Labrus bergylta (assembly GCF_963930695.1). Lineage (NCBI taxonomy): Eukaryota > Metazoa > Chordata > Actinopteri > Labriformes > Labridae > Labrus > Labrus bergylta. The sequence goes on from NC_089200.1 coordinate 18,712,945, forward strand.
TGCGTACGAACGTTTGAAGCACAAATCTGGGATTCATCAATATATTTTTACTTGAATTTGTTCTTACTCTGCGAACAAAAATAGAACCTCCTCAGACCATGCATACGCACAAATGATTGACCAGCTTTCTCAGAAAATGTTAACATACACTCTTATACACTAAATGCATGACATGATAAAAATACATTCAGTAATGAATAAATAAATAAATATATATATATGTAAATATAAATATATAAAAAAACAAATGTTGAAAAGACACGCATTAAAAACGTGAATTAACTAATGCATTGACTAAATGTATTAAATAACCATGAAATATTCACCTTATCATCCTTTAATCTAAAATCTAATCGTAGACCACTCCCACCAATAGTGCCATGAAATATTGCATCTGTAACCAAAACCAGCTGATTAATCTGAGAATATTTAAGAGCATGTAGGGAACATACATGATTGTGATTTACATCTAAGAAAGTGTAGAGATCTAGCCTTGCTGAAACAACTAGCAGCCAGTGCCTTCAGAAGAGAGCGCATCAGACCGTCAAAACACGTTTGAAGAGTGTGACGAATGACTGATCAGCTGATTCCGACTGCCAATGCGCGTACTTCTGCAACTATGTAATTCACTGCAACGGCATCTAAGCCCCCAGACACAGCGACCTTTTTTACCTTATGGGGCCATCTCCTAAAAACTTCTAGCCTACGTGTCTCCACCTCTAAGCTCTCGTCCTGATACACCAATCGGATGTCCTAATATGGAGAGATGGGGGCGTGGTAGTATGCTGATCGCAGGTTGCGGGCACGCGCCTGTGGATTTAGGACTGTTGTTGATCTGTACGCAGCTGCTCTACCCAGATAATACAAACTTTAAAGAACAATGAGTGTGCTGCCTTTTCCTGTTACCTTGTAGTATTTTTTTCGGCCGTGCACCTTGATGTTTGAGTGTGCTGTTGTTGAACTGGTTACTTTAAAAACTGTAAATATTTGACTTTTTAAAGATCTAATGAACTCACCTGGATCTCTCTGGTCCCTGTAAACATCTCTTTCAAGCCACTGAACACCAAACGCACCAGGTAGTGAGATGCATCCCAAACGAACTCCTGAAAATACAAGACATGATTATGTTTGTGTGTATTCATCGCACTTATACAAACTTATCCTTTAGCCACAACATTTCTGAAAAAACAACAGAGATTTTTGCTAATCAATCTGATAAGATTTAAAATAGAATATAAACATAACTGATTGAACTCGCAGCACTGAATGAGAAGGGTGATTTCCTAAATTCATTAAGGCGACATAATCTCATCCTTGCTGGGAGTTGTCTCATCCCCGATCTATCCCCCTGTAATCACTCACAATTACACTACCCCCTAATTCTCCGTTTAAACAATTAGGGACATTATGCAGAGGTCATTTAGCACAATCTTCTGGCAGTGAGACGGTGGATACAGTGAGAGCAGGATCATACCAAACCAATCTATACTGACAATGAGATTAAGTCCACCTATTGTAAGGAACTATGCAGCTATTCAGCAGATAATAAGCACTCGAGGGCTGTGAGATTAAAAGCTTTTATTCTTCTGCCATGGAGTCATTTGACAGAATGGGTGTGCTTATCAAACAACCATTAATGTCCAACTACCTCTAAGTGCAATGGTCTTAAACTAAAAATAGATCATAATGACTATGCACTGGATACCAAGTGCATCTATTGTTGGAAGACCTCCTGATACAACCTAGCAATATCTCATTTCACTGCAGTGAGATAGTATATAAATAAACTTGACTAAAATAAAGTTTAAAAGCTTCTGATCTTGCTTGATGATGCTCACTATGAGGCAATAAGAGTCTTAATGTCAAGGTCAACATTTATAAATTCCCAATGGGTGTATCATCAATTGAAATGGTATGCATTCAGTCTCAGCAGTGTGATGAATGTCTCTATGCACATGCTGGAGACAGAAGAGCAAAATATACATGGAAGAAAAGAGACCTTGTACTTCATTAGGAGTCTGTCCATGATTAATGAGTGTAAGAATGTATAGCCTGAGAGGAAGGTGGAAGGGGAGCCCCATATAGAGGAGATCCTGTGCTGCAAGGCCACCCCCGCCATACCACATGGATAAAATATTTTAAATAAAACAGTATGCTGTGTGAGGGAAACCCCCATTCACCAGCAACCTCCACCGGCACTGTACCTTAGGGAACTCATCAATCTCCTTCAGCCTTTTCTCTATCTGGAGGCGTCCCCCATAGCGTGTGACCCCGTACACCACAGTCATCACGGTCTGTTTGACCACCTTCCTGCTGATGAAGCCCTCCAGGACCTGGGCGATCTTCAGACCTTGCTCTGCATCCCGCACTCGGAACTCCTCCACCTAAAAAAACATGGACATATATAAGATTTGTGTGTAATGTCCATGGAATACAAGCCATATAAAACATGCTCCATTAGCATTGGGACAAATATCGATTCCGCAATATATCGTCATCCTGACTCTTATGATACAGTTATCGAATCGCTGGTTCCAAATATCTGTATTTTCACAAAAGGAAAAATCTGCACTCTAAACAAATAATTGTTCTACTACTACAACTAATAATAATAATCTTATTGTCCAACAATAGGACTAATGCAGTTAGTTATTGTAAAGTTTTGTCATCCACAGTACAGACAACAAGTTTTATTAATCTATGTACTACCTGAGATGATCTACTGTATCCTGTAACAATACCTCTGCTGCTCTGAGGTAATATAAAACACAGAGAGAGAAAGCATCCTGCAGAGAATTGCACTCCATTTTCTGTCAGTCCTCACAACTCATTGATAACTCCACAATACACTTTTGGGAGTGGATTTCTTTCCCTGGCAGCACACAATGGTTTGAATTGAAACGTCAGCCTTTCACAATTAGCTTTAAATTGCTTAAAATATTCAGGTTCACAGCAGGCTGTGTCATTTGATAGATTGTATGCACACTTGCTCTTTATGCCTTTTGATATGGCAGGCAATTAACTCTCACCTTAATGTTAGACTTGAGAAACTAAGCCCTTTCAAATCCAGAACCTAAAGTAAGAAACTTGAAACAAATCATCAACACCTTGTCTGTCACTCTCTAAGGGATATACTGATTTATGAATATTAACAGCTGAGCAACTGCATCCACATTTCTGTTTTGTTGCGCAACTCAAAGTCCATGTAGTTCAAAGAAGGGACCAAAACACTGAAAACCAAAAAACACCCAGATGGTGCTGACCTGCTGTGCTACTCCGCTGTACACATCCTGGGGCACGGCACAGGGCATGAGGTTGACTGATGTGGCACCAATAACATCTCTGCCTAGAGCAGCATAGTGCTGGAGACCATTACAGGAGCCGTCCTAGAGGAGAGTCGGAGAGAAAGAGAGGAGAGATTAAAGCAGTGATTCGGAGGAGGAGAGAAGAGAAAACAGGAAGATTGAAGAGATCGGGACAGAATGAGAGAGGGCAACACAGAGGGAAGGGCCAAAGCTGGAACAGACAAAAACAGATGACTCTATGAATATGGTGAGACAATCACAGAAACTAAAGAGAAGAAAGGAACAAATATATTTGAGAGAAAGAGCAATATGAAACAGAAATAACTACATAGAGGAGGAAAAGATTTGGAAAAGTCACAAAGTGCCGATCGTGCTCGACTTTCACACCATCTCAAAGAATCTTAAATTAACTGCATCAATCAAAGCAACATCTGGAGTGGATTTCCCTTCAGAAAAAATTAAGAATTAAATCTGTACTGTATGCAATTCACTTATGATAAATTCTTAACTTGTCATACAGGATCAAATGTAATTGATTTTTTTTGCACTGGATTTTTTTCTGTCCTTTCATAACATCTGACAGGAGGTGCTTAGTACTTTTAACAATTACACAGAACTTTTTGTCAGTATATTTTTTTTATTATTAATCTGAATATGCATAAAGCCGAGCGTCAGGGAAATTATTATTACTTTCATTACACCTGAATTAACGTTCCACAACATTTTTCATAAAAGCCACGGATCAGTCCGACACATGGGTGCACAGTTAGTGAGCTACATCATGTAGTAAATATAAAACCTATACTGACACTGTCCTGGAGGGTTTCTCCATTGCCTTGGTGTTCATGAAGGGAGTTAAATGCCAGCAATCAGTGAGGAATGGCCGTAGCTGTGGTCTGGTCTGTAAGATTACAGCTACAGGTTTATGGTAAATAACAGAAAATGGCCCCAGATGGCTGGTGAGGTCTTGCCTTGTTAACTTTGATGTGCCCTCTGAAATAGCTCCATAAACCTGACTGAATGGTAGACCTCATTTAAAGGAGGTTATTACCTGAAACTATAATTGGCCTAAATTGGTGACAGATGGATAAATTTCTAATATTAATAATTACACAGATGAGTAAATCTGTGCTAACGATCTTGTTTTTTTCCACACTATGAATAGATTTACCTTAAAATGTCGAGTTTCCAATATAAATTCCTAAAAATGCATTAGTATGAGATCTAACATTAGACTTTGTAGACTTAAACTCTGTGAAAAGAGATAAATCAATCTTGAAGTGTTTTTATGGCACCTGATGAACGGGAAAATGAGAGATGAACTGAGTTGGATCGGAGGATCTCGCAGCATTGGCTATCTCCATGCAGCAGGCCAGAGCCTGCCAAGGCTCATCTGCATTCATCCACCACTTCTTACCCTGAGAAACACAAACACAACATGTTATCCTGAATGTATAAGCACTGGGCTGAAAGCATTTTCAGTTTTTGTTTTGCCCGATATTGAAAAACCCTTTAGGTTTTGTAACTGCATAAACTCCCAGTTCCCTTAGAAAGGGCAATGCTCTGAAATACTGTTTTCAGAAATTGAAAATGGAGCCACTTTTTGTGTCTGCTCAATGTACTTATAAGCTGTGAACATAAAAGTTACACAGTTCTAAAAAAGGCTACATGGAACTATGAAAGTGTGGTTGAACAGAACTATCAATGAACAGGACAGGACAAGAGAAACTGACATTGAGAGGGTTGTCTGCAGAGTCCAGGATGTCCTCCATGATAGTGTTGGCATACTCCAGCCGCCCCTGCATTGAGCTCTTCTTCTTCAGTCCTGTTAGATTTACTAAGTGGATCTTTAGCCAGTCCAGACCCTTGGGACCAAGTTTCTTCCCCTCTGCAAACACAAGGACAGCTCGCGTGACATCACTTCCTAGATGATTGAAATATGGAGGACAGGGGTAGGTACGTCCCCTGAAGTCCATATTGTGAGGGAACCAGAAGAGCTCATCCTTCATGTGGTTGGCGATGGAGAGTTTATAGAGAGCATCCATGCGCAGGCTGTGCATCTCACTGCATTTCTTTTTGGCGTTAATCACCTGCCTCTTCATGTGGGCTTTCTCAGACGCCGTGTAAGAGGGATCGTGGGGGTTGAAGTGGGGGATTTTAGGGGCCTCTGACAGAGGAGGAGGGATGTCCAGCCTTTCACTACCTCGATCGTTGAAGATGGAGATTATTATATCCAACAAGGGTTTGTTGATCTTCCAGGCACAGTTGCCAAGCTGATTAAGAGAGTCAAAGACTGCATGTAGGTTCTGGCATTTCTCCAACAACAGCTCATGCTGTGTGGCCCCTTCCACTGTGCGCATCAGCTTGGTGGGTGTCAGCAGGTATGCTCCAAACCTGACAGAAGTCCAGGGCATGGGAGGGCACAGCATGGGCATCACATAGGAGTCAAAGGTTAACGTGGTCTCCATGGCGTCCTGCTGCATCTGAGTCAGGATGGGGTGAGGCTTGATGAAGCCAACCTGGAGGGTGCAATATCATAGGACATCTAATTAGAAGTGTAATAAGATAAAGATAAGGATATGGGTCTTTATTGTCATTGTTATAAAATCTAACAAAAGGCAGTTTATCAGCTCATAAGCAGTAGCAGCGCAGTAAAAAAAAACAAAAAAAACTCAGCCTTAAACCTCATTAGTAAAGGCAATATAATACAAAAAACTATTAGAATTATTACACAGTAAAAGTAGAAACCTGTTTATTGAATTCTTCATTGTGCGAATAAAAAGAGACTTTTTCACTCCCCAATGATTACGGTAATCTAGTTTGGCTTCTTTCAAAAGCCGCCATGACCGCTTGAAACGTCCTAATTTATTTCTGCCATTTCTGACATGATTGCATTTCTGGTTAATACATAGCAGTCAAGGGTTAACTACAACCTCTGTTCCGGCGATTACGGACCAAAATGAGCAGGCTAAACATTAGTTTCCTTTGATCTGATTTCTCCAATCTGTAGTAAACTGTAGTTCCATAAACCATCAACAAACAGCTTTTCCGTTCTTATATTATAAAACGTAATCTCTGAAATGTTGCTTTGATACTAGAGTTTTCACACTCAGACAATCTGCTGGAACATCTTTCGTTTTCTTATTTACATTATGTCAGAGTTGGGAGTTAGTGATGATGTCTTGAAGGCCTCGACTTTGATAAAAGACAGATTGTGTAATGGGTTTTTAACTCATACTAAAAGCATATATGACCTGACAACAGTAATACAATTAAAACACCTCTGCATTGCTTGAATGAGTCAAAGCCTTCATGCTGTGCTGTAAAATCATTAAGATGCACCCCTGATGGGATTTCCACAGAAGACAGACAACAGGGAGAGGGGGAATGAGAGCAACAGAAAGTAGACAGAGTAAGACTGATATAAAAAAGAAAAAAAAACACAAGGACAGAATTCTGCCAAAGCAAAGTCAATTGCCAAAGTGCATGAAGTACAAAAGTCTACAATTTCCTCCGCCTGTGTCTGCCTCTCTCACCCCTGACACGGTCGGCTCAGCCTCCTGCAGGGTACCACAGCAGTGATTCAGAGAGCCAATTAAAGGGACACTAAAAAAGGGATTAGTCTGGAACCTATTCATCATACTCCACTATTGCCTCTTCCAACTCACACAAGGGGGCAAACGTTTTTTATAATTCACACTCTTTGGAGCTTCAGACTGGATAGGCGGCTGCGTGAGCGTACCAGGTAATAGGCTTTAGAGTGACAGACAGTCTACTTGTCCAAAGTGAAGGTCAACTTTTTCAGGGTTTTTTCACTTTGCTTCTGCTTCACTAATAGTTATTTTCCTAATGTTGAACATGTTAAGTCTTTAACTACTTTATCTTTTTGTTAGAAGTCTAAGACTGAAGCAGAAGTTCCACTAAATATAAACTTTGGATTTGAATGATGAAGGGTATTCATTATGAACAGGATATTGTGTTTTGTTTGTTTAGAACATTTTCACAATGTGTCCCAGTGAATATGTTTCCATTTAAAATATGTTTAAAAAGACATCAGACAGAGAAAGAGAACTTTTTGAAGATTTTGGTTAATCTCATCTCATAGTCATATATAGTGACTTAAATGCAGTCATAGGTGGAGACGTTGGATTCGATAATCACCGTCAGCTAATCATCCCAAGTTTTATCCAATTCAGAGTTGCCTTCAACTTTCAGACTACTACGTCAGCACACAGGGGTCGTTCTGCTTTCAGAGTCAGAGCTGCACAGCCTTACTCCCAGTGCATGTGCAGCTTTCTTTTTTCTCCTTCTGTGAGGAATGTTTTAAACTTCTTCCTCTACTGTCTCTGACTCTTCTTGTTAACATCACACAGCCCATAGAGCACTGTATGACTTTTGTAAGAAAAATAAAAAGTGTTGACATTCAATCTTTACTTAAACCTGACTTCACCAAAAACCTCTAAATCATCTAGAGGAAAAGCATCTAGAATCATGATCTTATCTCCCTTTCAATGTTAAATGAACTAATTATCAACACTATAACACAAAATTGAATTTTCTGACATGTTGATGTTTTAATCATATTTAACTGGTGAAAAATGGTTCCAAAGAGGTCTTTGACACTCTCATCCTATTTCATCCTCTTATCAGTCAGATTTAAACCTTGAAATCCAGGTTTGTGCAGACTGGGATGCTTTGAGATTCATTCAAGTCTAATCCTTGACCACGTTTCCACATAAAACACAGCAGAAAGGATATTTTTTGGTCTGGGTTAACACTCAAGAATCCTGTTACCAAGTTATAAATGCCAAGTCTAATTGGTGGTACCACTCTCACATACTCATTACAACTACAGAACAGCAGACGCCTTTTAAATCCCATAGAACAGACAGAGTGAGTTCTTTAAAGACTTGTGCATACCGTACCTGCCGTGTGCTGCGAAAGGTGTACATGTGGTAGAGAATAGGGATGAGCTTCCTGTCGTAAGCCGGGTTCAGGATGTCACTATTAATCTTCAGGTTCTTAACCATCAAATCCACCATGAAAGTGCCCAGCTCCAGAGTGACTATGTACGGCCAGGGGATCTCCCCGCCCTGCAGTGTCGGTCCAGAACTCTGCTCCATTTCCAGCACACACCACTGCTCCCTGGGAAGGATGGAGTAGGCCTATGGGGAGAGGAATGGAGTAGGGAAGGAGTGATCTTTTATTTATATCAGAAATTCTGTCATCAGTTATTACGATAAGCTACAGTGTTTGGAAGACATGTCAACATTTGGTAAAGATGAAACGATATCAGTTTCTAAATTCAGAACTATAGAGTTTGTTCCACAGGTCCCTGTCTCTGGTTGAGTCAAAAAATGTGTGAAGTACTGTAACGATTTCTAAATGCATTACAATTTTCTAAAAACAAGAGCCGAGAGCTTAGCAACTTTTGAGAACTTTCCATAACCACATACAGTAGTTGGATTAATGTTCAGTCTCATAACAACAAACACTAAAGGCAAAGTCACAGCTACCACTTTAACTACAAAGGCTGCATGTTAAATAGCTTGCATAATGCAGACACCTTAACTAACTTCTTATTTAACTAATGCAGTGTAATGAGCTCCTGCTCTAAAGCTGTCGTTTACTTCCCTGAAATGTCCATAAATAAACATCTGAAATAAATTAAACTCTGTATTTTCCCAGGATGCAGCCTGATTAATAATAGTACAGTTTTAAGTTTACCTCTTTTTTTTTCCGTGACAGATTTCTGTTGTGTTATTGCATGTAACAGGAAATATAAGCGTCTTTTAATGAACATACAGAGAGGTGTCAGATTTCTCTACCTTGCTATCATTGGCCAGCAGCTCTGTGTAAGCGTTGTAAATGTTGCCCAACTTCTCCACTGCCTGATTTTTATTCTTCTGCCGCACAGAGTACTTGGTGTGGACCCTGTTGCCAAGTTCTCTGGCTAAAATCTTCAGTGACTCACCGCTTGGAGGCATGTTGGCAACACTCTGGAGGAAGAACAAGACACAGCTCAAAGGGTCAAAAAAAAATAAAGAGGTCAATGACAACTCAAAACAAAAAGCCAATCTCTGGGGAGACCTGCTTTGGTTTAATAGTAAAGACAATCCTTCAGTCAGAGAGGGAAATCAAAGTGAGAATGGTCTCTTCATGGTTAAAATCACATCCTGTGTATTTGTCTGTGTTGGAAGCACAAGGTGTCTGATCAAAGCAAGCTCTCCTTTGCTGCCAAAGACAAAGCCTGATTCTTTTGCAGGTGTTGTCACTGTCAGCCACTTGATTAGATTTTGTGGTTTCCCAGATTGGTTGGGTCGTATTGCACAACAAGAGTGTCTTGAATACTAAGTAGCATAACAGTGACATCTCTAAATATGTGTTGTATAATGTAGTAACATCAAACTTGTGATCAAATCTATTTATTTTAGACAAAGGCAAGTTGTTTTTTGTTTTTTTAAATCACTGACTTCCAGCATGTCATTGAGCCGTAGTTTGGGTAAGGTGGTTTGTATTACCTGTATCATGATGTCAACATACTCCCTGTCCTCCAGCAAACAGAGGTAGGGATAAAGGTTAAGCCTGTAGTTCTTGGTGTCAGTGTTAGACAGGATCATCTTGCTCTCCTTCAGGGCCTGGAGGAGGATCTTCTGCCACTGTGCCCGCTGATGCGCAAGCAGCTCCCTCTGAAAAGACAACACAACTGAAGGTACAGGAGGTAATCCATTTCCTGGCTGCGCCGGCCGGCCAGAGTGAATCTCTCAAAGGATGTTTGGAACGAAATATAATTATCCTGCAGTATCCATTGTTTATCATGTACTACATGGCCACAATGGAAAGTCGTTATAAGTTGTGAAGCAGTGACTAGATGAGGCCAGCTCTCACTTGACATAATATTTATTGTGCAACATGAGCCTGCATTCCATTTGATGGTTAGACTTGTTTGGTTCAGTTACCCTCAAGATGACGAGAAGAAAACAGACTTTCCTTCAGAGAGAAACACAACTGGGTCACAGAGTTATTAATCAGGGACTAAAACAGGAAGGAGGAACCTGTTTTTCCCATCTTGGCTCATCACAAAGGTTTGCAGATAGTATGCATTCTTTACATACTTAGTAGTCAGGGGGATTCTCTTCCTTTGCCATTCAAATTAGACAGCATTCATTACTTAAAATTCTTGGACTCTTCATTTATGGTTCATACATTGATTTGATGTATTTATCTAATCCTGCACCAACAACAAGCAATCGATCCTGCATCACTGGTTCTATATTAAGTGGTGTTTTTACAGATTATAATGACTAATGTGAAACAATTAAAGATGAACCATGAAAAGTGAGAATCAGTAGATGGGTATGAAGTTTTGTTCATGAAGATATTGAGGCTATACGTACGTTCCCCTCACCACTGTATGTTCAAATGTTCACTCTCTTCAACTGAAGAGTTTCACTGGGTGTGACTGAATAAGAGGCTAGTCTGGATGTGGATGGAAAGGTGACTCTGCATTCTCTCCAGAGGCCTCCATTACAATACATTATTATTCTGTCCTGTCTGTCTGTAAATGCTTCCTGACCACCAGGGACTCTCAGCCTGCTCTCTTCCCACGTAGCCCATCTGCAGAGGCAGATGAGCCAGGCTGGACTGTAAATGCCAGAGTTAGAAAGAAGGCACGGCACAGGAATAATAGATTCCCTCCTCCAACCTGTCAGGCCTTAATGCATATAATTTCAAAGTTTTTACATGAGAGGAAAAGTGAAACTGAACTCAACCTTAAACTGTTTAAAATGTCAAAGTATCATCAATAATCATGGACAGGGCACTGCCAAGATAATATGCATCTTCTACAGTCTGCAACACTGCTTCTTACAATGCATGCAGGCTGGATTTTTAGCAGTTTAAAGAGACCCTATTATGGAACAAAGCAGGGAGATGATCTTTCACCTGACAATACTATACTATACTCACAAATGTCATATATTTCACCAGTAGTATTTTATACAATTATTGGTTCTGTTCAGCTTTTTAGCTCAAAACCACCTGTTATTGACAACATAAAATGTAAAAAAAATACACAAATATAAATAAATAAATCATCTTTTTTTTTTACCATTTTGGCCATGTTTTCAGAGACAGGCTTAGACCCCTCCACGGAGTCGATGGTGATAGTGCAGGCCTGTTCAATGCTGAGCTGATGTTTGAAACGCTCCTGAAGCTCAGCATGAGTGAAGTTCAGTTTGGGGTAATAGTGGTCTTCCCTCTAAAACACATGCACAAGCACACCAATGAGAAAGAAACAGAAGGAGATAAACCATCAGGACATCATACTACTACTAAAATACATACATTAGAGGCATGTGCTTGTCCTGTGCTTAATCTAAAAAAAAAAAAAAAAGTAAAGATTGACTGACTTTAATCACTCCTCCTGACATAAACGTCAGGAGGAGGTGTATTGCATTTGATTGCTAGAAGTTGCAAGTGGAGAACCTGGCTTTAAGCTTTTACTGAAGTTTACTTCAGACAAGAGGTACAGAAAACCATTTAACAACAGTGAAAGGTGAATGGACTTCAGCTTGTGTAGCACTTTTCTAGCCTTTTGACTACTAAAAGCTTTTTACATTGAATGTCCCATTAAGCCTTTCCCATCACATTCACACACTCAGGCAGAGGCTGGTAAGTGTCCATTAGTATAAACTAATCCCATTTATACACATTTACATGATTTGGGGTTCAGTGTTTTGCCAAAGGACACTTGGACATCTGCAGTAGCTTGGGATCTTCTGGTTGAGAGATGACTGAATCTACCCCCCTACCTCTGAGCCACAACTGCCCGCAGTGATTGACAGAGTTTCAATCCATTATCTTTGGCACAGTATCAATAGAAAGCAAGAAAAACTCTGACGTCTTAGTTGCATGGTTTTCAAGATTCAACTGATAGCAGATACCGTAAGTAGACCATCAATGTCTATGATTATTAAGGCCTGAGAAGTGTTGAATTGTTTGGTCAAACAAAGCCAATAAACATTTGAAATAGTCCGAACTAAAATGACTAGTAGGCCTAGAAATGTTTTTGCTAAAGTAATATATAGTGATGTATTGTAAATGCATTTTACGTCACAGACTTACTTAGGAGGACTTATTGCAGCTAAGCACAGTTACATGTTTTTGTGTCTTTTTTTTTTTTTTTAAAGGAACACATATGGGCAATTGTACAAAAAACAAATCCTATAATAGAAAACCAAAATGTGTTTGATGACAAACTGAAACTAGATCAAACTGCATTTGGATGAGCATCAGCTTCATCAAAATTCCATCTAACCCCAACAAACATTATTCTAATTAGATTTGTGTCTGCAGCTAACATTGACTCAAAAACCTCCAGAGACTTTCCAGTCTGCTCCTCTGTTATCTCGTAGAGCAGTTATTTGGACAGCCTTTCAGTCATTTAATCAACCTACTAAAAAAGCCACGGTCAGATAACAGACCGGATAGTAAGTCAACTGTTCAAAATGCAATGAGTGGCAACAGTAGTACAGCAGTGGAACAATAATTGTCTTATTTTCACTTGTACAATATACAACCTGCTGTTTGCGACCACCCTACATACAGTAAAACAATAACCTAGAAGAGACCAGAAATATTCCACTCAGATGAACACTAAAGTGAGTATGGTGCAGTGATTGAGGTTGTGAATACTGCAATTCTACAAGAAGCTGAGAATGAATCTTGAGAGACCAGGAGGAGAGGTGAGAGGTGGAGAGGCAAAGAAAGCAGAGGGCCTATTAGAAAGTAGAGTTGGCTCCCTATAAATAGGCCAGTGTCGGTCTGGCTGTGAAGAGGTGACAATCAAATCTTTCGTAGTCCTGCTGGAGCCTCCTGACAGCTTACATAACCAATTTTTAATACAACGCCCATGAAGATTGGAAGTTATATTCCTTATTTAATTCATTTCCAAGTTTTTTTTTAATCAAATCAATTATACTTGGGTACAAAATTACAATAAAAACATTTGCTACCCAAAAATAGCAGTCAATCAATTGCACTTTTCTTCTTTAACAATAATGCCCTATAAACTTAAAATTAACTTGTGGTGTACCACAAGGTTTACTGCCAGGTCCAATTATATTCTCTTCAAATCATTAGATTGCAATTCTTATAGAATTATCATTTCATGTTATACTAGGCTGACGATATTTCAAAATATATACAAGTTAAGACCGTTGAAACTTGATATAAGTCAGCTATCAATACTTTGACATATCAATGGCAAATTAAAACATTTGCAATCAGTGTGCCTCACAAAGATGCATACCATAATACAATTGAAGATTTGTATTAATAAGTGTATTAGACTCTTGTATTTTTCAGTGAGAAAAAAACAGTTATGATACCTGTATGTAGTAGTCCTGAACCAATGGTGAGAAGCAGTCGCTCGTGGTGGGCTTGAGTTTGGGCTGATAGTCTGGCTGGACAATGTGAACTGCCTTCAGCACCATGTCTCTCTCATCTTGACGGAAAACACACTGGCTGAACAAATCGTCCACCGATAGACAATCCTCCTCCATCTGAATCAGGCACCTGGATATACATGGACACAAAAAGTAGGTGTACCAAATGTTTTAGAACCCGTTTTATCTATGGGGTCCTGGGGAAACATACCAGAAGGACTGACAAAGAAATTACTAAGGTTCTGAAATGTTTGGACTATTGGAGATTATTTGGGAAAATAACATGTTGTACAGTCACTGCCTAATGACTCTTATTGAGTTCTATATGTAGGAATTTCAAACAACATAATCAATCTGCAGTTTTACAAGTGGCAGGAAAAAGTTCTTCCAGCATCTGGTTAAGCTGTCAAACGCAGAATATCAAGAACATTTAATAAATGATTGTCACATGTGCTGCGTCTAAACAAGAAAGGAAAAAAAACGAAACGATATCTGTGGCTTTCTCAGGCCGGTCATAAGCCCGCCCAGTCATCAAACTCAGAATTAATAATTTGGACAACTAACATGCCTGTCTCTCTGCTTAAATACACCCACTCTTCAGGTGGACATGTTATACATGAACCACATCTTCCACTAGCCAAAGCTAGCAAGATAGTTCCACATGAATTTTGACACAGTAAGCAAAGTTAATCTGCTAGGCTTTTCTCCCAATTGTTTTCCTTTGGACATCCTTTAAACAAGCAGCCAGGTAGCGCACGTTCATGTTTTTCTGAGGAGAATTTTTTATTTACTATTATTTTGGTTCGATTAAGCTCACTTTTGCTGGTTTCTCCAAAGTTGCTTTCCCAAATTTCAATTAAAAATAAGTAATCACAATACTTTACCTTTTCATCAGATTAGCTCTGTGTTTGTTTATATTTAATGCAAAGTGAGCCAGAAAATAAAACAGTCCATTGGTCAACACAAGAAGTCCATTTTCATTACCGTCAGAGATTATGGTTATTATGACCGAACAGACTTCTGAGTCTGATCATAAGTTCAGAGGTCATAACATCCTGACCTGCTAGTTGTTGTGGGAATGAGACTCATAATCATAGGAATGTCTATGCTTCTGAATAATTCAACTTAGAAAAAAAAAAAAAAACCTCTCCCCAGTCTGTGGGATCATTGTATATGTCTCCCCTTCCCTGACTGACAGTCGCAGAATATTAATTTAAACATTTGCATTGACAGCTCTTTCTGCCAGACACAAAGTACGAGTTTGATCCAAAGCCAGATGAGCTCTGGCTACATCAGTGAAGTGTTTATTTAAATCTCCAGAGATATCGTAGACTGATCAGTGTCCATGAGTGGATTGCAGAATGCCGTAAATGCCAATGTGTGACCAGTCCCTGGAATACAAATAAAATGTGTAATAAGATAAAAATGCAATAACTCAATTTGATAGATGCTACCTAACAAGGCTTGGGATTTAATATTTACAGCTGGATCTTAACTGTTCTATGATTAGTGAGACTAAGGGAGTAAAGAACTAAATATTTTGTTGCCTTCCATTAAACATGAATGTTGGTATTTTCAGCTCCAAAGAGGAACTTTTGGTTTGAGTCCATTTTGGCGACTTTGGTGACAAAGCAAGATGTTTTAAATAATTTCTGTTCTTGTCCTGAGCATGTTTTGGTATTGTTTCCTTTTCTTTAAACAATCAACGTATTACTAATAATGAATATTTGCAATGGCAAGTGAACAATAGGCTGTTAATCGGCTATGTTACACCTACCCAGCCGAGCATCGGAAGCGTTTACAGGCAAATGATGTGCTGTATAGAAATAATATCCTCTCTGATTGTCTTGTTTGTTTTTGTAGGTAATGAAGAGGCGTTAGACAGATCTGAGTCTGTTTCAAAACCTGCTAAAAACAATTCAAAGAAGCTTTAATGGCATTAAGCTGTGCAGACATATTTTTGGATTTAAAAAAATATATGCAGTACTTTTTTATATCCTTACTTTAGATGGAAACAAAAATAATGCTTGTGACGTGCAAAAGAAAGTACCAGTAGTAAACTTTAGATTTCATGATTGCTCCATTGCATATTGGCCCAAGTAAATGACTGAATTTAAGTCCTTGTATGAATTACAGTTAATAAAATGCATCATTGTCATTGGTGTGTTTACAGAAAGTGAATGTAAAACTACTATAGTCAGTTTAATGCACATTTTAGGGTAAGAAGCTTCTACCCAACAAAATAAAGGAGCCTGAAAACCATGTTTGGTTGTACTGCTCTCTAGAGGTTGAAAACAGAACTATACGACTAAGCCAAAGGACAGAAGTGAGAAAAACCCATTTGTCATCAAGGACAATGGATGAAAGAGCTCAGCTTCACCCTGTACACCTTTTCCTCATGACATTTATAAATAACTGCACACTAATTTCCATCTGGAGGAAACCTTGGCTCAGCAACCTCCACCGACTTAATCTTATCAGAAGCTAGCAGGGGTTCTGCACAATAATTAATCCAATGAAGAAACCATTATATTACAATTTTCTGTTGTGTGTCTGTATGTTTGGAAATACTTCTAAAGCAAGCCAAAGAGGTTAAATGTCTTAGTATTTTCACTCATGCCCTGCAGTCTCTCGTGATGCAATGTGCAATTTGGTCTGAGTACATGAGGGAGCCTTGAACAAAGAGAGGATTAGTCTGGGTGCTGGCAGTGTGGTCCACCAGAACAAAGAGAGCAGAGAGGTTGAAAGATAGAGCATAATCAGCCTGGTGACTGCTCTGCTTCACCCAAGGGAGCAAAGAGCTCTGGAGGACACAGCACTTACTAAAAACTTGAAGGGATAAAAGAGAGAAAGAGAGAAGGAGAGAGCGAGAGCACGCAATATGAGAGGGGAACAGATTGGTACATTGAGGGCGAGGATACGGTAGGAGAGACTTCAGAGACAAGTGTGATTTAAGAAAAGTACAGCAGTCAGGCCATCGTAAAGGATAAAGGGGGAGACAGGGCAGGACAAGTCAGACAGGAACAGGACAGAAGCATGAAGAAAATGATGATGGTGAGTGTTGAGGAAATTATTAAGACTTGACTCCATACAATAAAACTCAGTTGACTCAGATGGCTTACGTTGATGAAAGTTCATACATAAGAAGAATACTCATGAGGAGAAATGATTCAACATCACACTTCTGTACTCGTGTCTTGCTCAATCACATCTGCCAAACTTTTCGAAAGGCATCGCATATATCCCAAAAAACATTACCATTATCAGGGTCGTGTCACATTGACCCACCTAAACTAAACTGTGATGTCACACTGGAGCAGACAATAAGTCTACAAAACATCCTTGTAGATATCAGGAAAAACAGTTGACACTCTCTAAACTGTACTTGGTGATTTAATAACAACTGAACTCTGTCAGGTCTGACTAACATTAGAGAACAGTGAATAAACCTAATTACGTCTGTACATTATAATCTAAATAACTACAGAAATTCCACCACAGTGAGGAGTAAGATAAGAGGGAAGAAAGGCTGCCTGGTCAGAGGCTGGGCATGACTTCAGAACAACAAATGTCATGTAAGCATCAGCTTACAGTGATCGATTGTCCAACCTGATATCTACTGCCAACCCTCCTGCCCGGTCACTTGTCCCCTCTATTGGACCATGCTGTACGGGGTGATATGCTTTCTGTGTGTGGGTGGTTTGTGCAATAGCAACCAACGTGACTGAGGCTGATCAAGGTCTGTTACATATAATCAAGCCAGCAAGTAAGTTACATAGGGAACTAATACTATATGATTTCCATGTAAAGGAATGAAGAAGGAGTGGGCTATTTTTGCATTGGTTTGATTAGAAACTAGCTGTGCCCCAGTTCACGAGGGACCTATTTCAGAGCAAGTCGTAAAACTCAGGTTTTGTTACAGAAGTCTTGCCAATATGTGTGTGTAACTGAAAAGGCATGCAGGTGTTTGCTTACATTTATTGTTAATTAAAAACAAGAAAATAGTCCAAAATACGATGCCTAGGACTTCTGTATTTGTTGCATTGTTATTGAAACATGTATTGACATGAAAATGAGTAGTTTTGTATGGAAGTGTAACTCTGGTATCGTGACACCTCTACCAGAAGTCAATAAAAAGCAGCACGCAATAGAAACTAGCTGGTTGTTAAAATAAAACGTACAAAAAATTAATTAGGTTTTTTAGTTTATTATATAAGACAACTAATTAGCAGTTACCAGAGATGATATATCACACAAAACCAGATACTGAAGATACACTTTGTCTCATCAGAATATTATGTGAAGTCTGTTTGATAAAACATGAGCACAGCATGACCCCTGCAGGCAACTCTTTGTATCACCACTCCCCTATTTTAAAACGGTATTTTCTGTCCAATTGGCTTAAAACTAAAGTCCCTTAGGTCAAAAGAAATAATCAACAACTTTTAAGTTATATTTAACAAAGAGTTTGACGTATACATGTTTTGATCACAAAGCAACAGGTTTTCATGAACCTGACTCATATAGTGGTGTGTGTGTGTGTGTGTGTGTGTGTGTGTGTGTGTGTGTGTGTGTGTGTGTGTGTGTGTGTGTGTGTGTGTGTGTGTGTGTGTGTGTGTGTGTGTGTGTGTGTGTGTGTGTGTGTGTGTGTGTGTGTGTGCTGCTGAATGTGCGAACATACCTGGTGACGACCTTCGGGGAGCAGTTGGGATTGCGGCCCATACTTTCCAAGGCAGAACAGTAGGATCCCAGATTTGGCTTCAGACCAGCCTCTTCTAACAGGATAAACATGCGTCCAATCTGATTTAATGTGCCCTTTAAACAGAGAGGGAGACACTGGAGGGTAATTAAACTGTGCTTCCACTCACACATAACCCTAATGTTTATTCCAGAGATGTCTTTTGTTACCAGGGAAACTAGTGGTGATCCAAAATGGCTTGTGTGCACCAAAGCTGGGGTTCCCAAACTTTGCCATGCCAAGGGACCCCCCCCATATAGCATCAAACTCTGGTATGGACCCCCTCCTGCTAAATAAGCTAAATTCCTTTTAGCAAGACTTAACTTCTTAATAAGTTTACTTACTTATTTAGTTAGCATTTAAAAATGTAATTTTTCATCCATTTCATTCAGTTTATGGTTTTGTAAACAGTCCTTTATAAATTCTGTCCCAACAACAATCAACAGTCATTGTAACATAACATGTTTTCTCCCTTGTTAATCATTCATTACATTCAATAAGTATTTTTGTTGTTATTTTACAATACTGAAAGACTGTTGTTGAAAAAGAATACAAGTATGAATATGCAGCAATCAATAACATCTAAAAAGGCATTTATCAAAATGGTATGTTTAATATTAATAGAAGTTGATTTTTATTCCAGTTTCCCCCACTTCCCTCCAAGTTTCCCTGACCCCACCTAGAACCCCCTGGCGACCCCCACTTTGAAAAACTGTTAGCTGCTGTAAGGATGTGCTAAAAGGATGTTACTAACTGCTTTGGTTGGGGCTTTGATTTTATTTGTTGAAATAATTTATATTTTTCACTCCAAAGTAACTTTACTTCTAAAAATATCTCACAACATTCTTTCATCACAGCAAACCTCTTTGTTGGTAGAGCGTCAAACGTTTCTCTTCATCGTTTTTTTTTTTTTTTTACTGATTTTCCTCATGACAAATGACATTAGAGGCGCATGCTTCTCACACACAAAAGGCTCAAAATACACATGTACACAAACAGGACCTGTGGACATGCATTAGTGGAGAGATGTAAGAGTGGGGCTACGCAGGGAGCACCTTGGCAGAATACTCTTGGGAAGTGCCATGGCATCTTTTCAGATACCAGACCAACTTCTCAATTTTGGTCCGCACTGGGATTAGAGCCGATTTACCAACCAAAGTCCTCACAGACTGAACTACTGCCGCCCCAATAGAAAGTGCATACAAAATTACAAATAAACTGATGCTTTTTTTAAACTTTTTTTTTTTTTCTTTTGTTGGACTCACCTTCTTGGCCCACACCCTCATCATGATGTTGTAGATGTCTGTGTTAAGATGTTTACGTCGACTCATCACTCTGTGCTGGCTGAGCAGGAAGCGGTGTGCCCTCTCATTTTCCCCCGCAAACACACATGCCTCAAGGTAAGAGTGAATGCTCATCTGGAGGTCCCCACACGCAGTTCCTACAGAGTTCTCCTGTTGACGCTCAGATTTACTGGAATGCATTGCCTGGCCTGCTTCTAGATTAAGCCTACGCTCCAGCTCCTCCAACTCAGCCAGCTCGTTGGCCCTGCTCTCAGCATCAGTAACAGTTTTCTGTTGGCTCTCTTCAGTAGGAACCTGTTTTTTCAGCCTTTTCTGTTTTCCTTCAGCAGCTTTATGCGGCATGGCTGCCATCACTACTGCAGCAGAAGCAGCAGTGGAGGAAGCGGTTGAAGAAACTGCAGCCTGAATCTCATCAGCCAACCTCTTGTGACCTTTGCTTTTCTTAACCGAGGGTAAAGTCTTTTTAGCTGTGGTAGAAATAGTCTTGTGCGATGTGCCAGGGAGCATGGAGCTGCCTTTGCTACCTTTAGATTTGGCTGTAGGCTTATTCTGGATTTTCTGCTGGATGTGTTGCTGTTTCTTAAGTTTGATTTTCTTCTCCCGAGATAACTTTTCCATCCATCTGCTGGGCTGAGATTTAGTGGCTGCCTTTGAAGCAGTCTGTCCTGATTTTGTAATGTCAGTTTTTTCTTGAGAGCCACCTTTGGGACCCTTACTGGGTAAACTCCCTCTCCCAGAGGAAGGGGCTTTAACAAACTGCACCTTTGCATGCTGGAAATCTAGAACGACATCCGACTGGAGTTGGTGTATCCTTGCCTCAAGCACTGACGGGAAAAACAGAAAGGGATCTTACATCAGTAAACACAAGAAACGACTAAGCGTTTAAAAATCAACACAGAAAAAAAGAAACAATATGGTGCAACAGGCCTAACAACTCTTCACATCTCACAGGTTGGTAGCAAAAATAGTCTGAAACAAATACAACAGGAACCAAGTTAGGAACACAAAGACCCTTCATGAATCAAGGAATACTCCACACACAATGAGCACAACATGAGGTCCATCAGGACCTGTGTACTGTCTCGTTTATCATTAGGAACCTTGGACAACCAAATCTGAATTCTTTCTCAGACCTTACAGAAAGCTGCAAGTATTCAGACTTTTTCTTGAAATTATCTAGAGAGTGCATTTTCTCTGTTGCCATCAGGACACTCTTACGTTTCATCTGCTTGTAAAACTAAAACTACAATTGTTCATCCTCTTCTTCAATCAGATCACTTACTGCTTCTCTGCTTAATAGGTTTAATATTTCATGACAGACTGATCCGATTATCCTTGAATTAAGACTCATAGTTTATTTTCTAATCCAAATTGTTCATCTACTGGCCAAATCATCAGGATTCATTTCAGATCTTGTTTCATATATTAAGGTTTGCTTTATTTGTTATATGAAACGTTACAAATGTTGTCCAAACATATTGCCTTCAGTAGGAATAATAAAGATTTATTGGTTGTAAAATAAATAAAAGGCTAATGCAGTTTTGGCTGGCAAAAACATAAGCAAGTCAGAGAAATTGATATAGCAGAACTTTAGGTGAAATTGACTTTGAAAAGGATCATTTGTGAGTTCAAAATGAAAAGCTGCCTAAAATAACAAACCATCTAACAACTGAGACTGCTCCAGCACACGTTTCTTTCCATCATCTGCCTTCGGGAGAACAAATGAAACATTTCTTCTTTGGAGCTGAAAGGGAGACTCTGAAAAACAAAATCAGTTTTATACATTAGTAAAGTATTTAAACTATTACTGTTTTAATTCTATTTGTGAATTTCACTGTGGATTAATGAAATGTTGTTGTAAAGTGCACTGGTTATGTATTGTTGTCAGATAGATGTTTTCTTTTTTAACAAAGAGGTTGTCTGTCTCCTGCCCAGGGACTACATGTGTAAATTAGCTCAGAGCAAACTCTGGCACAGCTAAATGGTTGTACACTGTCCCTGTCAAAATAAACAATACAAAAATAATATACAATAATATAATGAAATATAATAAATAATAATTACGTCATGCATTAATACAACAAGAAAGACAGAATTCAAAGCTACAAACAACAGTGATCTCCCTTCACAAACTTTTACAGCTCATCTTTTATAGTCTTTACATTCAAATGAGCAGAGTTTTGGTGTTATTATGTCAACAAATAGAAGGAGCTCTTTGCTACACCTGGGTCACTACCTGAGCTTCAACCTCACAGTGCAGCAAAGTGGACTACAACAAGACTGTTTAGGATGAGTTATTAAGAAAGGTCTCAGGCATGGACTCAATAACAAGTCATTTAACTAAAAGTTACATGAGCTAATCCAGCAATATGCTCGTCAAACTATTCGGCACATTGTGGATTTTAATGCACATTGAAGCGTTATGACAGTAAAACATGTGCATCACACTGTCACTGTGCTGAGATACAGACAGTCTCCTTCTGCTCACCTGATATTCTCCTGACTGAACTGTTCCTTAATGACACACACAGCCGACAGCAGTCCGCAAAAGACACGCGAACAGCACACTTTTCAAACAAACTGCGACGGTTAAGGCATTTAACAAAGGCAGACACTCTCAGAAGTGACATGTTGACATGTAATGATCCATAACCGCGTTACTACCGAGCACTAGGCAGCCATCTTAAATAAGACCAAGCTAGTCGCTAGTCGCGATCGATGTAGGCTTAAAGTCGTGCTTAGTAGATGGCAGATAAATCGAGTTTCAGTTAGGCTAATTTCTTTGTTAATGGATTTCATTGACATTAATTGACATTAGCCAACTTGAAGATAAAAAAGCCACACTTAAGGAAGCCTGGCTTTTTAATATGAGGTAGGCTCTATTTATTCCAATTCCTTTGAATATTTTGTTACTAATCACTCGACCTATATGTTGAACAGAGCCAGTAAGAGTGAGAAAAAGTGAGTTGCAAATGTGTTTTATTTTTGTGCCATTACACAAAATTGCTAAACAAGTTGTCATGTCCTTTCAAAAAGTTTCAATTTCACAAGGTCATATAGTGTTGGATTTACAACTTCTAAAATCAACTATGGCTATATGAGACTTAAGGTGACAACATTTTTTAATTAAGCTTTGTGGGATTAATGTAGGTTAATGGGTTGAAAGTGAAACTGAGCATTTAGCAACAAGGGAACTTGTTGTTTGATACAAGGTATTATAACTAATTGTATGGTAACTGAAAGTTTCAGACGTAAAAACTTTGAAAGTTGGTAGCAAAATGCCGAGGTCATAAAATGTTCCACTTGTGTCTTGGGGCTTTTTAGTTAGTTTTAGTTATCAGGCCCATTATGTCAATTAAGTCTCATCTTTCATCAGAACTTAACAGGCAGGTATCCAATTATTTAATGCTAAACATTTCCTAAAATATGTTTTATTTTTATTTTTCTGTCTTTACAGTGCAACTGAAATGTTCACTGTCTGCATCTTAGGGGTTTGAAATGAATGTTGAATTTTCTTTTGGCCTGCAGATGGCAGTCTCCCCACATGAAGGCCCACTCAAAGTTGAATAGAGGTCAAACGGTCCAATGTGAAAATTAGACTTACATTGATTGGTACATGCAAATGTTTTATATCACATGTACCTGTTTGTTAGTTCACTGAGATGTTGAATAGGTAAATCATGTCATTTTAAAGACACAGGTTCAGTTGAATTTAGCAAGGACATATGACCATGCTCTTGTTTTTTGTTGTTGTTGCTTTTTTAAGATTTATTTTTGTGCTTGTTGTGCCTTTATTGTAGAGAAAGGACAGTGGATAGAGTCAGAGATCAGGGAGAGAGAGAGAGGGGATTGACATGCGGGAGGGGAGCCACAGGCTGGATTTGAACCTGGGCCGGCCGCTTGGAGGACTATAAGCCTCCATGCATGGGGCGCGCGCACTAACCAATGCCCCACCAGCGCCCCCATGCTCTTGTTTTCGGTGTATGTGCTTTGTTCTATTTAAATGTGTTAAACACACATCAGTCCTGCAAAATTAGCTACTCTACGTTTTTGTCTCTGAACAAAAGTCCTGTTTTTTTTTTCAGCCGGTAAATTTGTAAATAATTTTTCCAAAGACTTTCAACATTAATTGTGGAGTTTTTGTAATGTAATGTTTTCACAGTTTTAAGCTTGTTTTAATGAGTAGAAGTTTTCTAATACACATTATAAACTTCTTTAAACAGGTGAGGGTATGTTGTCTCAAGAATTGTAAACCAGTTACTTTGATACAGTTATTGTTACTTCTGATAAGAACCCCTAATCAACTGAGGAACAAGACTGCATCCAGTCTGAACTCTGTTAAAAACAAATGCTGCCTGAGCACATGCTGGCTTCACCACAGTACCTGTTACAGTCTATTGAAAATGACTGTCTGCCTCCTTCAGTCTGCTTTTGAATTTCAAACGTTTTACAGTCCAGAACAAGTGTGACTCTGCTCCAAATTCAATGTAAAACTGTATCTCATTCATATCCTGTATGCTCTCTGACCCCCAGTAGTCTCAGCCTTCCCTTGTCACGCATCCATAAAGCATTCTAAAACACTCTAGCGGCCCTTTTTTGTTTCGGCAGGCTGGAGGTTAACACAAGCACTACTTGACAGAGAGAGAGGATGGTGGTGCTGGGTGAGGGGAGGGGGGGCAGAGAGGGAAATGAGGTCCAGGCAGTACATCTTTTCTCAGTGGAGGCAGTGGCTGAGAGCACAGCGGTGGGTGTCTGCTGCTGAGCTGTAGGTGAGGATCAGGAGGTGTTTGTTGCCACGGTTCACGAGCAGGGCCCCTTGACAGCCTCGTTTGATGTGGTTGGCCCCTGTCGGCGGCTGGCTCTTTGCACTGGTGTGACAGTCATTGCCGGGTGAGTGACTGTCAATGCCCTGGCCGACAAAAGAGGAGAAGACAGGCATTCATGGGGCCTGATAATGGCCAGGCCGGGACAAGGCTGCCATTCTCATACACTTTGATCATGGGGATTCTTTTGCACACCTTTGTAGGGGCTCCCTATTTGTTTAACAGATGGAGAGAGAGCTTGTTTTTGATGGAGAAACTTCTCCGTGAGATGCTTGTGTTGGTAAATGCATTTGGCATGTGTTTGTGTGCCTGCGTGAGTCTCTTGTGTGCGTCTCTGCATCACTTACAAGGAATTAGTAACCTGTCACCATGTGGAGGGGGGCTGCTTCTTAAGAAACTTCCTTTTGAGGCTCCACTTCTGTGACATCTGGGAATACGTATCACAAGCGGATTGAAAACTTCTGTTAAATTCTGATTAAATCTGCTGTTAAATTATTTATCACTGATACAAACATTAATTATGAAATATTAGTCATCATATAATTCACTTTATATCCATTACTGTCCATTAAAAGACTGACATCAGAGTGATCCACTAGGCCATTACTGGATGCTGTGACTCACACAGCTCTTACAGGATTCCCCCAAACAAGGATGCATCCAATAAATGAGGCTGTTATGATGTCTTAAGATGTGTCATACTTACAAAGTGAGTTCTATTGAAATAGATTGAAAAGAACGATGTATACTTCAAGCTTTAATTATGCTCAACCTCAACATTCAAAAAAAAGCTCCTGCACTGAAAGGAGAGAGAAGAAATGCTGAGTCAGCTGAGATGTAAAAGTGCTTTCCCATCCCTACTGTATACCACCTCCATCCTGTCCTGTCCTCTTCCCCTGCGTCAGATCTCTCAGATTAGCAGTGTGCGGATGTTAAATCACCTCTGACAAGTCACATTTTTCATCAAGCAATATCAGTGGTTTTGATCTCTGCTTGCTATCCTGTGAAGAACTGGGTGGCTGGATCTTTCAGAACTCTCCACAGCATCAGATAGACGACCCACTTATCACACTGCCTCTTACAATAGACAATGGTCACGAAGCAGGATATGCAAAGGGCCATGTTGTCACTGGGGCTGAAGTCTGGGTGATCTGGTCAGTTCCTATAACCACGTCCGGATGTTTGTCAGCCAAGCACAGCACCCAGCTTGAACACTTCAAGCACACCTGTGATGTGGCTAACGCTGCAACACACGCAGCATTGGACGTGCCGAGAGGCTAAATGACAGAACAGTTGAAATTATAGGAATTTACTACCCATGAATATTATGTGTGAGGTAATTTCCTCAAGTGATAAAGAAAAAGTATAATGCTGTATTTCTGGAAACACTTTCCTTTTAAAAAGAGAAAAACAAATAAATACACAGGTCAGCACACTTAAAAGCACTAAGTCATGGGTGATCAGCTGAAATACATCAACAAGAGTGAGAAAGAGAAAGAGGGGACCAAGGACTTAGCAAACAGGGAAAACAATTAATAATAGGGAGCTATTACTGAGGGGATTGTCAGTGCTAGGAGGGAGGTCGGGTTTCAGACCCTTTTGAAGACTTTGATGGTACAAAACAGGCCTCATTATAGAGATATTATCTCTATTCATACACTTACAGAGCCGCTTGGATTCCTGCTGGGACAGATTAGGTTCCCCAACTTGAGTACATCCTCCATGGGTGCCTGGCTCAGAGAGCCCTGTTCTCAGCTCAGGGCACACCCACACAGCATAACTCAACTCAAGTCAGCTCAACAGGGGGATAAAGATCCAGTGTAATCCATGCTCTGCACACAGGCATCATCAGGTATGTGGAGGTACCCAGAGGTCTCATGAAATCGCAGCACCAGACCAGTCATGTTTTTTGATAGTATGGCTCTGCTAATGACAGTAGTGGTCCATGCCTGACCTGACAGAAAATGTCTTTGCAACTATTCCAATTTTGGACAAACATTCATGATCCTCAGAGGATAAATCTCAATAATTTGTCAGAAAATGTGGAACAGTCATGTTCCACCTAGCAAGTAGTATTATCAATTATTAATCCCCCAACCATTTGATTTGTGCCATTTTAGTCAAATGTCTAATTGTATCAATACCTTTGTTTGTAACTAAATACATTTAATTTAAAATGAAACTGTGTTTCATCATTTTATTCAAATCATGAATATCATCATCAAAGAGCTGCTAGCACCAGACGTTTCTGTTTCTGATCGGTCATGAGAAGTTAAGCAGCAGTTTACAGTCTGACTTGATTCTAAACAAAAATGTAGTATTCCTTAGTATTCGCTAAGCCCTTGAAACCTACTAAAATAAATAGTTAAATCCCTATGATTTTGAATGTCAAAAGCCCTTTTAAGATTGTGATTTTGCAACAAGCCATAAGAGATTTACATTTCAGGTTTTGGCGTTTGACGACTTGGTCCCACCATTACACCTCCGTTACATTTACACTGAAGGCGAGACTGCACAGGGGCGTAAATATCCCGCCTTGAACTGACAATGTAAAAAGGCTAAAGACGCTGATGGTAAAATAGAGACAGATTGGACATTACAACATTTAACAAAGAAATACATTATGCTTGTTTCCACAGGAACACTGAGCTCATAGACTTAACATTTGCTTCCAAGACACCACAAAGCAATCTGCCGCCACATCTGACACTCACATGAGGCCCCCTCTTTGTTGTTGACCTCAGGGGCCAATCGGATTTTTGAGAAGTTACAGTACATCCAATGATTGTATGATTTTAATTACAGGGAAATTCGGCAAAGCAAAAAGGACCGGAACATCCCTGGTTTGTTTGCATGTGTTTGTGTGTTTGGCAGAAAGACAAGCGAAACTAAGTTGTCCACCATTACACGAAAGTTAAAATTATTTTACAAAAGAAAGACATAACCAGATACAAGTCAGCGGGGAAAAAAGCATTTTAATTACATCCACGGTGACAATGCAATCCTCTTTCCTACATTGTAATAATATTATCTGACACGACTGGTTGGAATACATTTAAGTTCTTACTGACTTAGTGTTCAAAGTAATGTATCTTGAATATTTGACAAATAAGCAGTTAACTGATTATTTCTTTAAATGTCAGTATATATTTACTGTTCCTTCTAAAAGGATCTTTATCCTAAAAATAAGTTTGTGCTTTTAATTTTGGGACAACAGATTGATTTGTTTGACCGGCCTCTCTACATGACAATTAGGTGATCAAAAAAGTCACAAATTATAATGTAACTTCAATGACTGAATTTTAAAACAATGGCATCTGTTCTTAAGAAATATGACCTACTCAAACAGAAAACACGGCATAATAAATAACCAAGTAACCAATAGTTTCATGCAGCATCATGGGCCTCACATTATACTCTTTATTAAAACATTCTATATTTTTGTGTATTTACAAGCATTGCAGCAGCTGTTAAAACACCTTGTATAACTTTTGGAAATTTGACCTATCACACTGCTGATGGAGACATGGAACCTACAATGCAGCTTAACTCTGTTTACTTTACAACGACTTAGATGTCCTACAAATCATTGTACATGTTGGGATTTTCTTAATGATCTGGAAAAAACCTTCCTACAACACTAACAAGAAAACACATTTTCTTCATCTCTTTCTCTTAATCCCACCAGTTCGTGATGTCCTCATGTCCTTATGTCAGAAAGTTCAGAAGGGTTGTGAGTAAAAGCTATGAAGAACAGAAGACCAGAGAACATTATTAGCCACTGTAGTGTGGTTTAATTGAGGGTGAAAGAGGGAGATTTTTTTTTACGAAGGTCCCAGCATAGATCTATGCTGAAAGTGGCTTTGATGAGGAGCCTGGTGGGCACCAAAGACCAGAACTTAGTGGCAGGAATGGCTTTGGGGGATATGGGGGCTGGAGCTGAGAGCTTGGAGAAAGAGGTGAGTGGTCTTTTTTTCACATTTTTTTTTTTTTTTATGATGTTAGGGTTTAAATAGGGGCTAGGGGGACAGCAAGTCTCTGGGGGCAGTTAACAAGCTAAAGAGTGTGAAGTGACTGTCACCCTCTTTGAGCACATACTTCTCAAACACACTTCTAGAGCCAGAGCCGGACAAGCTTTGCCTCAGGGTGGTACTCGTAATTGAAACAGTGACTCTTTTAAAAGAGAGGCCATTGCCACTGCTAACTAGACAGGCCCAAGAACCTTTGCATTTTCATGAAGAGTCAATCTCTCTTTTTTGGTCGCTGCATTTGCTTGGCCTTATGATGTAAATTGTATCATCTTCCTCGGTCCGAGAAGACGGAATGAATGCACCAACACCTGTTTCATGAATTGTTTTTTCCATCCTCTCAATAAGCTGTCAGACACTCAATTCTCTCTTTTGGAAACCTTTGTTGTGCAGCCAAATACAACAAATGTAGGGGCTTCTTGCTGTTGGGAGGTCACATGTGGATTTCCTGAGCACATTCACAAAACATGTTTGCTGACCGTTATGTGAAAAAATGAGTGCACATCTGTTGTCTGCAGCCAATTCACTATCACTCATGATGTGCAGTAAATGGAGCTAGATACAGCAGGCAGTTAGCTTTGATTGGTACAAAGACAAGAACAGTGGTTCTCAAATGGTCTAACCTCAGGACCCAGTATCAACTCCCTTGGGAAAATTGCGACAAATTCCAGATACTTTTCAACCAATCAGAATGAGTTAATTAAAAAATTTACAGTTTGGAAATCTTGGAACCAAGTGACTATTGTCTGAAGAAGATGAATCCTTTGTGGCCGACAGACAGCATTCCTGGACTTCTACTGTAGCCAGAGGATTTACAGAACTGTTGGACTAGCTACTTGTGACATGAGAGAGGAGTTGAAGTTGAGGGATGATATCTGCGACCAGATTATTATTTGTACAGGAATCTATTTATATAGATCTATAAAAAATTTATTTGTCAGCTGTAGATAGATTATAGTTACTTTGATTACATGTTAACCACTCTTGTTTTCCACACTCACTTACATACAACTGTTTGGTGCTGCGACTTGATTGGTCGGTACTACTCAAAAGTAAAGTCATAAAAAGTAAAGTCATAATATATCTTACACCAAAATCTTTTCTCTGGCCTACAAATGATATTATTATTTGCATCTGTTTGGAAAAAGTAGAAGGAGTAGAAATAGGATTTCTGGTTACTTGCTGTTGCTTAAATTTAAAGACAAGTATGAACAGCAGTTGCTTTCGAATTTTCCAGGGAATTTAGGGGATAGTTTGGTATATTGCTATTTTTATCATAAAACAAAATCATGACTAAGATCACTGACAGACACATAAGTAATAGAGCCTCTTGTTGGCTGGATGGAGGAACAAAGCTTCTGATTGGACATCAGACTAAACTCAAGGCTGCATGGGATGATTAGGTGGACAGCTATTGTTATATTATAACAAGGAAACATTAAGTATTGTACTGTACCTGTTACTTACTGTATAGAGTTTATATAGGAAGATATATTTATATATCTAGACACCAGATAGCCTAGTCGTTATGTCACATGCCCCATGTGCGGAGACTGTGGTCCTCATCACAGCAGCCGTCGGTTCGAAACTGGCCGTCGGTTCAAGTCCGGCCATGGCCCTGGATGCATGTCATCCCCCACTCTTTGCTCCCAACCTTTTCAGCTGTACTAATAAAGGCAAAATGTCATTGCGACTTCTTATAGGGACTGGATAGTGGTATCATGCCTAATTAACTTCAAGCAATAAAAAAAATATACTGCTCACAAACATGTCAAACCTGATATTTTTAAGTATCATTTTTCACGTTATCATCTGAAATAATTATATATCTTAGCTAATGTCAAAGATACAGATTCATCCCTGCTAACTGGAATATATTGGCGGGATTTTTATGTTGATCCTAATCAGGTTCACCGCACAGGTTGTAAAAAACAGACAAGAGTGCAAAAAAGTCACAGAAAAGGGGTTCTTCATTTCCGTCCCGCACTACCACATTAAATAGGAAAGATCAGAGAGGGTGTTTCATTGAAATATTAACAAAGGTGATCAGAAAGTCTCTCAGGCTTCATCTGGACTAACTCCACCGACACTCCTGTAACCTGCTCTGTGTTCGCGACCGCTTGATGATTCAAACCAGGAGCCGTAAAAAAACGGAAAGGCTCCCTTAATGTGCCCCACGTGTCCAGAGAGAAGAAAAGAGAGGCAAAGGTGTCCAGAAAACGTCTCAGGGGTTCAGTCGGCAGCAATGGAGCCCATTTACCCATGTTAATAAAATACACCATTGTCACATTGAGGGGATACAGTAGACGTTATGGGACAAGAAGGGGATTTAACGTTTTTTTAGGTTTATGTGACAAAAAAAAAAAAAAGAAGGGAGGAAAATAGATAATCCTCAGGTGAAAAGCAAATGACTCAGAATAAACTTTTCAGAGAGAGGATAAAATGAGGACGGTGCTTTATGGAGGCTTTTTCATTGTTTGAAATGTTTATGAATGAGTGCCGTGGCCCCACCCTCCCTCCACCCTTCTCCTTTCAAGCCCCTAGATGCTGGCCCTGCCCAGGATAAAATGCAGGACAGCTCAGCCTATGCCTCCACAGAAGAGAGGACTGACTGACTGCACACAGCAGAGCGTGAGGCTGTTCACTCACTGCTTCACTGCCCCGTGCAGGCTGACACACACCCGCTGACTGCCGCTCACTCTGACACTTCCAGGCACACTCTCTCTCTCTCTCTCTCTCTCTCTCTCGCTCTCTCTTTCGCAAACGCACACCAACTCCCTCTCCCTCCCTCACTCTCTTGCTCAATCCCTCTCTCTTTCTCTTAGTGTCACACACTCATACACGCGTGCACTCTCTCACACACACACACGCACACAAACATACAGAGTCACTCATTCAACTCCCTCTCAGCCACGGGTCAGCAGCTCAGACAGACACCTTGTTCCTATTCAGCTGGAAAGCTTAGAGCATCGCAAGGTGCACACACACACACACACATACTTGAATACACACTCACACAGAAACACTTATACACATATAGACACACATGCACATCCTCATACATCCCAGGACTTTATCTCTGGTACAGGAAAGAAGACCTCAGACCAAGGAGGAGAGAAAACAGAGAACAAGGAGGACACCAAAGACAAACTTTTAAAGATGGGTTTGTGACATTACAGCACTCTATGAAAGGACCGGACAAAGAATTGAAAACCAGCTGAAGATGACAACTGGAGAAACTTTGACAAGCTAGTTTCAGTAGGAAGTCCTGCTGCCAACCCAGAGTGAAGATCGGTGACATCTAGAGGGTCTGCTCTGAGAGACATTTCCATCATTTTTCTTTCTAGGACTTGCACCCTCCTGTCATCACCTCCATTGGGGTTGTCTCCCAATCACCAGCATGCCTACAGCTTGCACAAGGTGCACCTTGGGAGTCTGACCCACCATGTGCAGATGGACGCCGTCCCTAGCTCATCTCTGTCCTGAGCCTGCCCTTGGCACCACCTCTCCTGGGCGACCTGTCCCCCTGCCCAGTGCAGCCTCCCTGTGCCTGGCATGCCTCACCCTGCTCCTGGCCACCTCTGGCACTGCCGCAGGGGCCTGTCAGCCCGGGGTAGGGCATGAACCTCTTCAGGTGCTGGCGAGTGGCATCAACTGTTCATGGACTTTGGAAAGGCACACACGCAGTTACAATCACCTGGAGGGCGACGTCCGACTACGGCGGCTCTACTCTGCCAACAAGTTCTTCCTCTGTATTGACAAAACCGGCAAGGTGGACGGCACACGGCGGAAGAACTACGCAGACAGTAAGTAGCCGGCGCAGCTGAGTTCTTTATCTCAAATGGTGTCACTGAGCAGACAGAATCCCCTGTGACGTTTGCACTTTTATTTCTTATAGCTGGACTTTCTTATCTTTTCACTTTTATAGCTGTTCACAGGGATATCCCATTCTATCACTGCTGAGCGTTGTGTGTTGTGTTTGGAGCATGAGAGGCGCGTTGCTAGGTGAAGAGGGAATACCCTTGAGTGGATTAAAGCTCCTCAAAGGGCAGACAGTACGGGAGAGCTGACTTGAGGAGAGATGTTGAGCATCAGTTGCTGATGCTAATTTGGTTTGGAAAAAAAAGCTTCAATGTTAGTGTGGATTAACTTGTCTAAACTTTGCTGAGAGTGCATGCATTGTAGAAGCAGCTGTACATGCTTCTGTAACAAATGCTAACAGCGATTCATGTGTTTTTTTTCATTTGATAAGTCGTGAATAATGCTACTGCAATGCAAAGTGCTACAAAAAGCCTTTTAATGCAGGTTTTTGCTTTGTTTTTCTAGCAATAATACGTCCAGTCTCTTTGTAGAGTCTCTTTTTATTGTTACTCTTCCTTCCCCCTCACTTCGTGCATCATATTAGCATCAGCATTTATTTCCAAAGTGATCACTTTGGTTAGCATGCAACAAAGCAGGCCAATCATATTTTAATTTGCTGCAAAGATTGTAGTCTACACATAATCTGTTGTTAAGGGATACCTTGGAGGTGCCTCTACAGCAGTAGTTCCCAACATTTTTTCCTTGGAGCCCCCCTCCCTACTTGTATCCAAGAAAAGCTGAGCCCCTCAGGACCCACAAGAAAGAAAAAGTGGTACAATGGTGTCAAAAGCTAACATCAACAGGAGAATCCTTAGAGACATATGCCTTTGACTGTATTATTAATGTGACCAACATGATGAATGTTGGTCATGACTTTTTATATAAATGAGTGAGTCAGAGTTTTTCCATACTGCTACTGGGGGCCAGAGTCCAGCTATAGGCCACCGGTCTGTTTCAACTGTTTCAATAAGCTCCAAGCTGCAGACTGGATGACATTTGTTAACCTGTCGGGATTAGTCACCTGACAGAATCTTTAACGCTTTACACAAAGGTAGAAATTCAAGTTGAGATGAATTATGACACTGTTAAATTTGGACCCGCGAGTGTATCCCAGTTGGGGCATTATTCTTGCATATTAGTAGTAATATGTGTCAGCTACCATAACAATATATTTCACCCAGACTTTGCCTGAATTTAACACTTCATATATCATGCTGGAAGACTAGAATAGATCTACTATGGCTGCATGAGGAAGTTTGAAGAGTTGTTCAGACTCTTTGGAAAATAGCGAATGCCAGAGGATTATGAAATGTGTGTTTATTCTTTTTATTGTAGTGTCATTAATGCTAAGGTGTTTACTGTAGCTCTTTATGAAAAGAGCAGCCCCCTTTAATGTAAAGTTCTCATACCATTCAGCCATCATCATCTCATTTCCTTCGGTGGAAAGAACGATCCTCTCTGTGCTCACACAGAGCGAGGGTGTTTACCTGTGTCCTGAGCCGAGCACTGTGCCAAACCTTTGCTCATGTAGAACTTGTGGTCAGTCTGTGGTTGCAATTTACAATGGGGGGGATCTGGTTTAAGGTTGATTTGAGGTCTAGTTCTGTTCCTGTATAAGGGCTACCAATCAGGCTTGAAGCCTCCTGACCCTGACCATTTCTTGATACTGATACGGTTGCCATGCGAGTGGCAGGACAAGCAGGAAGTTGTACATTTTTAATGACATGAGCGCTGACAAAGAAACTGGAGTGCAACATCAGTGTCTCATAAAAAGGACTCATTTAATTTAATTTAATTTGAAACACTTAAAAATATATTGTATGATCTGACATAAACCCTAAAAACAGAGCTTAACGTACGATAGCTGAGCTCAGAATGCTGTCCTGAGCCTTCAGAGCAGCTTCCACAAACTCGACCCGGCAGTCTGCTTGACCCCTCCTCTGTCCTCTGTGTTGCCCTTACACTCTTGTCGACACAGCCACATTACCCCGACAGCTCTTGCCTGCTACACCCAAGCCCCGTCCCTCACCTCCACCCCACTCAGTTTTTCCATCCCCGACTCCCAACTCCCTCTCAGGTGCAAAAACAGTTGGAATTAGTCAACAGGCTCACTGCTAATTGAGGTTGGAAAATATTGTATCAATCCCAGCGGAGCAGGGGCATGGAACAGCTGAGGGAAGAGCTGAAAGGGAGAGAGGCTAAGTTTGAGGGATGGAGGGTTGAAAGGATAAGACAGTGTTAATGGGACATTTTTTTTTTTTTTTTTTAAACAAAACACATATTGTAAAGTATTTTCTTTCTCAATCAGTTGGTTAAAAGAAACATATTTGCTAAGCTGTGGCATGCATAAATATCACACGAAAGTCACACAACATGCCCTGCCACGTTTTTAAGGACTGGCAATAGACACTCTTTAAGTGATGTAATTTAAGACAGTCATCAGCAACAGACAGGACAGGTTGAATGTGTTCAAGTAACATGTTCAAAGAATTCTGAACAAAAAAAAAGTCCTGCCTTGTAAGCACACAAGCAGAACTATACACAAACACACACTCTAACACACACAAACACTAAAGTTTCAAGTATCCATTCCTGAAGTTTGTGATCAGGTTGAAGCGAGTTGTCAGCTTACAGGCCCGTTCTTCATTTGTTAACCAAATCAGAAAGACATGAATCTGATAAGAAA
Organism: Labrus bergylta; assembly: GCF_963930695.1. Classification (NCBI taxonomy): domain Eukaryota; kingdom Metazoa; phylum Chordata; class Actinopteri; order Labriformes; family Labridae; genus Labrus; species Labrus bergylta. The sequence continues at coordinate 18,748,138 of NC_089200.1, forward strand.
ATAACTCTTATCAGTCTACAGCTTGTAAAACTGTATCTAGAAATAGATTGAACTGATGATCAAAGTTTTTAAAAATAGCATCAAAATCGCCACATAGATACAGTGCTTTGAGGCACCAAAGAGTTGGGCCCCAACATGTTTTTCTTTTGACCTATTGCAAAGCAGAAAAGCATTGAGGGGAAAAACACACCCAAGTGTTTAGAAAAGCTCCAGAGGCAGGTACGCATCATATCCGGTCCTGGGTCATCGGTCAGCGCCGGCTCATTAGACAGAGCTGCGACTCAACAGCTGTGTGGGCACACCCAACGACCATCTCATGATCAATTCAAACAGCAAGTCATTGAAGTCAGTAGAGGAAAGGACAAAAATGTATCTTCTACAGCCACTATTATGAAATGCAATCACTACAATGTTGTGGATTTTATGGCTACACATTCTCCAGGTGTTTTTTTACATGCTGCAGTGGATACATTTCTTGAATTGCTTTATGGGCTGTTAAATTGTGGGTGTGTGTGGCTAAACGCATCAAACCTTTGTACAGCCTCCACGTAGTGACAGCCCATTCACCCTTTAGAATTAAGGTGACTTCATCAAGCGGCTTTACAGTACAGAAGTCATTGCAATCATACTAGCATCATTCTGATTCTACAACCGATCTTACATCAAGGGAGTGTTGTGAATGCAAAATTTTCCCTGGTGTGCAACATTTTGCTGTTTTGATGTGAGAGTTTTCCTGGTTCATGTGTGTGTTTGACTTGGATAGGACCCACGGGAAGAAAATCTTCCACCCTGCTGAAAAATGTTGTGGAAATTATTCAAACTTGTTTGAGACAGGGGAAACTGTCACTCGCCAAGGAGAGACTGACTTGGATTTGAAATGGGAAAAGACAAGCAGAGTGCTACAGACAGATGACTAAATCCACCTGAATGTTTTGACAAGTTTGACAGCATTGGCAATTATGGCGATATTACCCTCCACACATTTATAGCTGAAAATGCAACACTGAGTGAACAAAAGTAGAAAATTCTTTAAATGTTACGTTTGACAGATTAATGAATTAGACATTTTGTCTAAAGTATCTAAAGTGGCTACAATAAATTGACTCAAAAAAAAAGTTATTAATGGTTTCAAATAAGTTGTTAGTATTAGGCTACAACGAGAACATTTTAGAATTTGGCTATAATACAGTGGCGGCTGGTGCGTTGTTCTACAGGGTGGGCACAATTTCTCACTGATGGACCAGGATGTTTATCTTAGTTTGTTAGCTTGATGCTAACACATACAGGACTAGAGAATGCCTTTCACTGCCAACAAGAATAAGCATTGCATCGTAATTTTTTTTTTTTTTAAGATTTATTTTTGGGCATTTTGGGCCTTTATTAGAGACATAGGACAGTGGATAGAGTCAGAAATCAGGAAGAAAGAGTGTAGGGAATGGAGCCACAGGTTGGATTCGAACATGGGGCACGCGCTCTAACCACTGCGCCACCAGCGCCCCAAATTGCATTGTAATTTTAACGTAACGTCTGGTGACATAAATTATTTATGTTTCCTCTCGTTTTTGGCTTATCTCTCTTTCTTTCTTTTCTCTCTCTCTCTTCACCATCTGCAGCTGTCTGTCTGTCTAGATCATAGGCGACCGCCTTTATCGCCTATGATCTAGAGCCAGCCCTGATTAGTCATAAGTAGCTGACCTTACAGCTTGCTCTTTACTCACTTTATAATAATAAATAATTGACAGACGACACTGAAGTTAAGCAGAGCCCTGAAATTATATCCTGCTTTATTTTTTAGTTTAGCCTCAAAACAGAAACACAACTTTTCTCCTTCGACAAATCTTTTCTGTGCTGTCTGCTACTTTAAGGTGTCAGAAAGTTTATTTTGTCCTGGCAGTTCTTCGTCCTCGCCATGACTCATCATTAATTCTGCTAGAGCTCAGACAGGGACGTGTGACTGGATCAACAGCACCAGGGGCTGGAGGAGCCAAAGAGGGAAGCACCTGGCTGAAGGAAGTGCTTTGGTGTTTTGAATCCTGAGAATACACATGTTAATGAGGCTAGGAGAAGGGCCGGGGCGTGCTCTGCTCAGTATTGAGGTGGAAATTAAAGGCTAGAGGAGTGCTGGAGTGTTTCCCGTTGCTCATTAGGCATTATATAAGGTCGCCTCTGGGTCGTCTCATCTAAGAGGGGATTCGTGGACATTTTGGATGCCAACAGGAGGGTAAAATCCCACGAATCGTGCATTTATTAGCTATAAGGACATTGCATGAACTCAGCCTGTGGGAGACTGATAAGAATTAAACCTTTGTCAGCTGTTCATAGGCCAAAAAAATGTAATACAACTACACTGGTACGTACATCTTCTTGATCATGTTTAATCTCTTTCTGAAACGCACATACGCTATCACCATCCTGGGAACATTGCAGGACAAGAGTGTCAGTATCACACCAATTAGCTGAGGCTCCCTGGTTTCTGCCACCAGGGTTTGATATCATGAATGGGGCTTAGAAATGTAGCAATTAGTAACTAACAACCTTTAGCAGTCTGGCTGCAGCTCCTCTCTGGGATTTACTGGGTTCATCAGCAGGTTTATAGAGTCTGACTTTGGCTCCAGCAGCCAGTTCTTTAATAGCATCCCACAGTTCTGGACATCCTGTGGGTGTGAAGGGAACACAAAGGAGAAGACTTCACAGTGCCAGTAACCAACTACTGGTAGCTTAAAGCCATTGATAAAAGATGTTCGCAGCGATGTTCTGCAAACCTTCGTAAAGGCAGAGTGACACTGAATACATGGTTTAAGTATCATTTGTTAAATAATGATAGAATGATTAATATTATTATTATATATAATATGACTTTTGGAAAATTATGAAAATGTCAATTAGGGTAAGATAGAGATTTGACCCTAATGAATTTTATATGTGCCCCCCCCCAAAAAAAACATTTTAAGTTCTATTTTCCATTTTTTCCCTTTTTCTTTTATCCAAAAGCTAACTCATCAGAGACAAAAGTCCTGTCGACTTGACATCATATTGAAGGACTGAAACCATTTTAAAATGTAAAATGAGGCTGTGGAGTTGGTCCATATCCTCAATGAGAACACATTATGCATGGTTATAACCATCTGTACCTTTTTAGTGAAAGGTGTAAAATGAGTATTTAGTGAGACAAGCTTACAAAAGTAGGCCAGCTAGTCTCACTCATGTGGCATCACATATTTGAAATCATTCACCAAGCAAAATTCTGACCCTAAAAAAACAGCCAAAACTCACATCTCAGATTGGACAAATATACGCTCCCACATGCACTGACATAATCAGAACATTGGGGAGACAAGTCAAAGATAGCCTCAGTCACAGATAGACCAACATAGATCAATGGTTTTGTTTTGACCCTTTCAATAAAGCCTCTCACCTCCCTGCTCAAACTGAGCCAGACATCATGTCTTGGAAGGTGTTTGACTACTGGCCTAGAAATAAAGAAGCTGAAAGAGAACCCCTGCCGTTGGGAGGAAAAAGAAACAACTTGGCATCACTTAATACAGCCATGGCTGACTGGCTAAAACTAAAGGAATATAAAGGTCTGGTGTAACTTCAGAGCAAAAGGAGCATAGGACTGGGAGGCAATAGTAGCAGGGAGGAAATGCACCTGCTGCCCTAAAGACAGATATCCCTCCCTGAACTATTTTGTCCAAATCATAAAGGAAGCAATAAAAAGCAATAAAATCAGGTGCCTCAGCCTTCCTTCTAGATGATAGTTTGGTAAATCTGGGGCTACCCACCCCTTTTCATGTGATGTTTATTTCAAAGGGACACATGGGGCGATCTGTGGAATTTCAGTAGACTTTAAACTCTTTCTCTCTCAGTCACAAACAACTCTCACACATACACACACAAATAGAAACCAACAACCTGCCCATCAATCCGTGCGGCTAAATATTGACTTGCTGTCAAGCAATCAAGTCATAAAAATCTATTTTTAGAGCTCCTGGCTATGTGTTAGACAGGAACAGTATCTACCAATGACAAATCTGAGGAGAAATGTTGCTGAACTGTACCAACCATGTCCTATCTGCATATATAATAACTTATCACTACAAATTGCTATAAAATATTGCCCAGCACAAAGCCTGAGAGGGTGTCACAAGTCCCATAGTGCAGATAAAACATAGTTTACTATTGTATGAGGAAATATTATGAAGAACAAATTTAAAGAAGACATGTCAGCAGTCCTGAATGCTGTAGTGTCATTCAGCAAAGATCTGGCTTTAATGCTCAGCAAAAACTATTTCTTTTGTTTTTGGTGATTAATGGATGACATGCATTAATGGCACTAGAAAAGAACTTTGGAAATCCACAGAGTCATTAGATACATCCTTTTTTGAACTTGATATGCCAGTAAAGATATCATTGCATTGTATATACTCTAGTTGTTGTATACACTTAAATATACACAATAAACAAATATAGAAAATAAAGGCACCTAAAGAAAAATACTTGCAAGTGAGTCCGATCGGACTTAATGCAGTCTGTTTGCACTTACTGACATTGTCCTCTTTAATAGATCTTTGCTTGTGTTGTACTTACTCTTTGATGTCATCGCTTTGGATCAAAGCGTCTGCTAAATTAATTGTATAATTGTATGACTTGATAAACAGTTATTGGAACATCCAATCTGTTGGATTTATCATATGGGGACCATGGATATCTTTACAAACTTTAATGAAAGTACACCACTAGTTTTCCGGACAAGTCTGCGAAGTAGAGTGCAGAAAAAAAAATCAGGTCACAGACAACAAGGTAGATATGCATACAATATTAACTGAATGCTGTGTTATAACAAATTCACAATGAAATCAGACAATGATTGCCTTAGATTGAGATGAAAATTGTGTAAACATAGATTCATATAATGTGTCAGAATGTGTCCTTCAGGTTTACAACCTCAGAGCTGTTGTCATTTGGAGATTAAAGGTAAGAACTCCTGGTCAGACTGAATAACTGTGCAGATGCTTTGAGACCATATTGTGTCACTTTTCCAACCGCATCACACATCTCTACCCATACCTGTTTTGTATCTGTTCTGGCGAAGTTAATATGAGTGGGATGTGAGTATCGTGTCAGGTCTCTTTGAATGTGTGCACAGTTAGAATGCATGTGCCTGTGTTTATACTTGTGCCATTGAGGGAGCATGAAGTGGAACCTAAACTGAAAAAGATGTGCATTTGCTTTCCCTAATGGGTAATATGAACCAGACGTGCGTGCATGCGTGTGTGCATGTGTGTGTGTGTGAGTGTGTTTAAGCTTGAGTGCACATGGGTGTTTTCCTGTCTGGAACGTCATGCTCCTCATTAGAACACAGAGGGTGGCACAAGGGTTTGCAGTTGAAGCAGGACGGTATTGTCCGGACCAAACATCTGCATGCTCCTGTGTGATTACTTGATTGATGGATGGATCGATTAATTGAAAGGACTTTTTTGTCAGATAAAGTCTAAAATTTGACTTTCATGACAGCAGCTCCATTTACAACATAAATATGAAAGACAAGTAAAGACAAGACACAAAGATACATACATTTGACACATTTAAATCAATAAATAAATATTTGAGGTCTTCAGTTTACTTCTGATCCGGGATTCTGCTCCATTTTCAATTTAAGAATTCACTGTTCAAATGAGCGCTTCAGTCTTGCCTTATTAAAAATTAGACCCTTTATCTCAGATTTGATTATAATGTTTGTTATTCACTGTTTAGAGCATGATTAGGATTGAAAACAATTCTGTTAGGAAGCCTTAACATGTTTTTTTAATAGGTCAGTTCAGTCTCAATGGTTGGCCCACAGTCTTTGAGCAGATTTATTTGGTGGAACAATTTAGCGTATGTGATAATGAGGTTAACAAATTTAGCAGAAAGCTGCTGAGGTGATCATTGATTCATGTTTGCCTATCAGCGTTAGCTGCAGGTGCTGTTTCCAATGAGAGAGTAAAATAAGTAGCCAGTCACGGGAACTTGGTACTTTTTTTAAAGAGCGTTCTAAGAGTTTGTTTAGTTTTAATTAAGACACTCTCGGCGCAACTATTGATTCATCTAAGTCCGTATTGGTCAGTAAAGTGCTAAAAGTTGGCGCTACAGGCAACCAAATTCTACTAGATGGGGCAGGATTTGCCACAAAGGCAACAAAGAAAACAGATGATCATCGCAGAGAAAGTGAATTTTGGTTACAGATCGCCTGGATGTTAATAAATAGTAAGAAAACATTAATGATGATGAAAAAGCAAAGACAGACTGACTGTAATGTGATGTGCATTATTTTTGTAAATATTACCCATGATATTCTCTCTCTTCTATTGCATGATTCAACTTTTCTTTTTGTTGAAAAAGGAAAAGAAAATTCTAATAATCGACACAGTCAAACAGGTATGTCAATACCTGTTGCTTTGCAATACTTTCTAATTTAAAAAAAACACCCAAGAATTGTGATAAAATCAAATCAGCGTATCCCCCCCAGTCCTATTTTACAGTACTGAAGGACACTCAGAATCACTGAAGTACTGAAGTCTATGTAAAAATGTATGTGTGTGTTCGTATACACATATCCCTCACCAACATTATCTTGTTTCTTTAGTTTTATCTGTCTTCCTCTTTCTACCTATCACCATCTCACTTTTCTGCAGTCTCCATTTCACACTGTCCTCCCCTGCAGTGGATAGGATTGGGGTCAGGGCCCTTTGGCCAGTGGAGCAAGTGACAGCTCTGACAGGGCCCTGATTTCACTCTTGTGCCCTCTGTCACCTCCCTGTATGCCCATCTCATTTTAATAATGTAAATATGGGGCAGGCTAAGGCCAGGGAGAATATTCTGTGTCCTGCTGCTCACTCACTGGAACCCCGCTGCACACCTGAGCTCCACATGCACACACTTTGAGTTGGCAGTGTGTTCCAAACTGTCTTGGATTTGTTCGGTTTTCAACTGCTGTTGAATCTGTAACTAAAGGCAAAAACTACTACTTCACTTTGATTTACACTTTGAGTTAGACTTATCGGGGGAACTCACATTAGACAGATCCAAAACAGAGTGTTTAAAATCAAAGAATATATTCTCCTTAGATATTGTTTATCGTATGGGCCAAGAAATACACATGACCCAAAATTCCCAAAATACAACTGTAAAGCATTTTTACCTACTTCTTTCAATCATCTCACCTGCAATATTTAATTCATGACTAAAGCCTAGGTAACTCTATTGATAGTATTGGGTTGGCTTTTTTAAATTACGGGAAGCTCCATCCACAGAAGACAGTTATACAACTGAGCAGAATCTACTCGTGGTAGAATCTGCACCCGTTTACCAACTGGAGAAGATTTGAAACTTCAATGTTTGGTTGGTTTCAGGCACCACTGTAAAATGATGAACCAAGTCACAACGCTGTATTAAAAATAGGAAATGTTTGTTTTGTTGTGATCACGACTCCGAGGTTGGTGCAAATACTATTCACAAGTCCTCACATCGTAATGTCATGGATATATCTCTCATTGTGAGTGTATTTTCTTACCAGTTAAAGCTCTTACCAGTTAATATCAAACTCACTTGCTCACTTGTGCTAATTGGAAAAGCTGGTATAAATATGACTTGAGTGATTTTCAGTATCTATGTTTTGAGTTTTACAAGAAACCAGGGTACATATGAAGGTAGGAAACTGAAAACAAGTTTCTTGTTTCTTGTGATTGCGTTTCCATGCAGACTGGCTGAGGCTGGTATGGACAGCCAACCAAACCAGCCACAGATGCAATACAGCAGCTTACTGCAATTTAGTTACACAGGGGAATGACCTCAGTCTAATGTGGATCCCACCATCCCAGCCGACCCTCCCAGGGCATCAAAGTGCGGGAAACTGCAGAAGCCGTGAGTCACTAAGCTCTTGGTGGGCAGATCTGTTCGTAACTATCTGTGAAACCTTTGATAGCTTGCTGTTTGCTTGTTACGGATGTGATGCATGATTTGGAGGAAGTTTGCCGTCCTTGATTAAAGAAAAACCTCTTTTCTGTCGGTCAGACTGCGGCCCCTCGGTGCCACACAGGCACAGATGAGCACGCTGTGGGCTTCGTTAACCTTTTTCACCTTCGCTATCCCTCACCCTCACTAACACAGGACCTCCATCCAAGCAGTCGCCCTCTCCCTTCAGGTTCTCCTCTAGTGTTACCTTTCTGGGCTTGCCTACCCCCACCGTGCTTGTAAATTGGATGTTTGATCAGCGGAGGGTCTTTGCCTTCTGATTTAGCATCCTGGAGGTCCATAATTAAGTAACTGATGTTCCATTACATCCAATCACAGCTTAGCATGTCCAAGGAAGTTAGTGTTCAGTGGTGTAACTACCATGGACTGCATGCTGACAGGACATGCAGCAACACTAATCACTGATTGATGGGGAGAGTGTGTGTGGTAAAAAAATATTTCAGTACGAGAATTTTTGACCTTTTAACTTAGACACACACACACACTCACACACGCACACACACACAGATCCAGATGCAGATGTGGATGGTGATTCTGGACTATTGGGTCATTCTGTCTGGGGATAAATCAAAAGGGCTAATCTGTCCTGGGAGGGGATGGAGGGTAATTGTTTACATTTGACCCCCAACCTCACAGACTGTGGGAACGCAGCCTTTATCTATCAAACGGTAATTGGCTAATGAAACACTTCCGCAACTCCTCCACTAGATTATCATACATCAATTGGGATTTGGTGAAGCAATGAGTGTGTGTATTAGTGTGAGTGTGGCGGACACAAGTGGCCCAAAAGGCATCCGACTTGGCAAATGTGTATGTGTGTGTTTGAAAGTAGTCTAGAGAAAATGACAGGATGCGGAACTCCCTGTGGCCATCTCCACTGTGTTATCACCAGCATCAGTCCTCTGGTGCCTGCAGCGTACTGATACATTGACAGACCACACATTAAAGGTTGTGTGGTTGCCAGTTTAACTTAAATTAAGGTTTAGAAAAGGATAATGTTATTCAAATGAAATCTTCAGTCCAAGGCAGGGCATCTTGTGTGGCGCTTGATGGCGATGTAGCAGAAGTGTTTGCAACATCTAGCCAAACTCTAAAAATTGCATTCGTATATCACAGCCTAATGTGTGTTTTATTGAATTTTCTCATGTTTTATAGAAGTGATTGTTTTATCATTCATCTGGGCGAAGTCCTGCCCAAATCAATTGAAAGACAAGAAAACCCGGGTGGGGAGGGTTGAGTTGTGGTGGTTGGTGGGGGTAAAAGAAAAAAAAGGCTAAAGTTACGGTGGTGAGACAATGTCTCTGAGGTCCCATCAAGTGAGCCATTCATAGATGCAGGCCTACCAGTTTGTGCAGCCAGGGAGACACTCCGAACGATTGGGGCCCAGGGTGGCCTTGTCTTTTTGTCCCAAGCTGACCCCTGCTCTCCCGCCTGGCCTCTGCGCCCCTCACCTGGCCTGTCCCAGCGCACTGGTAACAGGATACCTGTAATTTGCTCTAATGGCCTTTGAAAGACCTGGCTGGGCTAATCCCTGGAGTGCTTCTCCCAGCAGCACCGTATGAAAGGGGGTGGGGGTAACAGGGGCCGAGTACGAGTCCTGAAAGAGGACTAGCCTCTGGATTGTATGTGGGAGAATGTCACCCCTTGCAGTTGAGGGAGTGCGGGAGTCAGTTTTCAACGGATCACCGCCGTGTGGCTTGTTCACAGGCTTAAAAAAACTGTTTGTAGAAGAGGAGATTCTCTCTCTGGTTTACACCTCCCTCAGTGGCTCAGTCTGACAGGCATGGGAAGCACGCTGGAGACAGGCATGCAAACAAATTTCAGACAGTGAATTTCGAATCGTTTCCAGATTCTTTTTTAAAATTGTGCAAAGTAGTTTTTCACGGATGATATTTGCTCATTCAATAAAAGAGGAGATTGGAATCTGCAGTATTGTAGACAGGCGGAAATGAAGAGAGAGTGGTTTGACTTGAAGTAAGATGCTTAAAATGGCCTTTACTGAAGAGCATGACACTGACAGACGAGGGAATATGATACAGCAGGAGTACATTATCTGGATAAAAGAAGATGAATTCTAAACTTTCAGTAAGGTTAAGAAACACATCGGTTTTAGACAGGCTGCAAGATGCCTCGTTATTTGTCCCTGTGCTCTCAACACCCTTAGTTGAAAAAAGTTAAATTTTGAAGAACATTGCCTGGCTTTCCCATTACACTTCTCCCTCAGCTACCAATCAAAATCAAGCAGGGGCGGGACATCCGTTATCAACTTTGTCAACAACAATGGCGGAGGAGAAGCTGATCCTTTTCCTCACACTGATCTTACATTGGCCAACTGAGACTCATTTTTTTAGTGGCAATTTCAAGGTCTTAAAGTTTGCATGAAACGGAACATTGAAAGTATCGAACTCACATATGAAACAGGATATTACCAGTAACATAAGATATAAAGCTGGATTTACCGTTAGAATGCATTTGATTGTGTCCTTACCCTAACCCTAACCCTAGACGCCAATAAGTACAGGATGTGTCATCAGACCTTTGAAACGTTTTACAAAAAGAGAAATATGGTTGTTTCATGTAAAAATACTCAGATATTGCTTTATTGAAAATTCTTTGGCAGATATTTGAACATTTAACACAGGAACGTTGGATTGGAAACAATAAAATATATTATTAATTTCATGGGGATTTTTAGCTGCTGTTAATGCCAGGATGTGATTCCTGTCCATAATTGTTAACTTTTTCTTTGTAAAATATCCCTAATACCTAATAAATATTAAAATTACTTTCATAGTAGTTCCAGTCTTCTGACTACTCCTAGCACTTTTACCATACATCATATACGTCATATACATCATACGTCATATTCACCCATTCACTCCTCTTTCACACACTGATAAAAGAGGCTGCTACGTAAAGTGCTCAACCGCTGAACAGTACTAATCCATTCACATGCATTCACACAACGCTGGCTGGCGGCCGGAGCGATTTGTGGTTTAGTGTCTTGCGCAAGGACACTATACATGACTGTGGAGCTTGGGGATCAAACCACGTTTGAGAAACAACCAACCCTACAACTGAGACACAGCCAAATTAGGCATACAGAGCAAATGGTCACTAGGGAAGCGGAAGTAGTCTAATACAACTTCTATAAATTAGCAACAGTTAGGGCTCCTGAGAATTACTCTGAAATTGAGGTTGTGGGCTGTCTGCTGGCTGTTAGACGACACAGGCCCCATAGATGTTTGCATGAGAGCAGGGCTGTACCTGGCACAAGTAACCCGAAGCAGAATTTGTTTTGGTCTCCCATTCAAGCTCACAAGACACACAAAATGTATGGTGCCCCAAAATAAAATTAGTGCACTCGATCAAAACCAACTTGATAAAGTTACAGAACTACATCAGGTACAAACCATGCCTTGACATTGTTGACATTTAACAGGAGACATTTAAGAAGAACCAGCATACTCACAGGCGGTACATGAAAAGGTTGCTTTTAGAGAATAGTGAGGTTGTCAGGAGCGAGAGAGGCTGGAGTGGAGGGAACGCTAACTGATTGATCGCATCGTCGTCAGACACGAGCCTGGTGTGAAAAATGTACTTTTCCGCAAACATGTGGTCCTCCATAGTTGATGAAGCCCTAAGCACAGCACATGTCCTGCATGTAGGTAGGGACAAGCCTGCATGAGAAGCTCTTTAATGAGGTCCAATGGCAGTACCTGATGCTAAAAAATGATAATAATAAAAATAGCAAAAGCATTGCTGGAAAAAAAAGGCATATGCCATTGAATACGGACTGAGATAAAAAAAAGAAAAAGAAGCCAGGAGAAAAATAATCTTATCAGAGTCATCTTCCCTCCAGGGATTTTGATGGAATGTGGGAACAACAAGTTATATTTGGGCAGGGAGGAGAAGCGCTCTGCCAGCCTTTTCTTTCTTTTCTTCCTGTCCTGCAACCTCTCTATCCATCGACCCTGATCTTTTGATGTATTCTGCCACATGCAAGGGGATTGCCTCACCCAAAAACACACACACACATGCAGAGCAGGTTTCTTTGGTCCTATTCCCTCAAAGTACATAGGACAGTTCACACAGTCGTAATAGAGTGACAGCACACATGCACACACTGTGTACAGAGTGATTATGAGAGTGACAGCATGTTTGGATCTGGGTAAGTTAACGTGTGTCAAAAAGAGAAAAGGCAGTGACAAAATAGCCCTGTTTCCTGTTTCCTTTGTTGTTACTTTAATTATGTTCTTTTTATTCTTTGTTTGATCCAATCAAACATGACTTGAGGTTACAGGATTCAAAGCTGTCCAGGAATACAGAAAACACTGTTCAGACTTCCAGATAGCACCAGTACTCTGCACGTTGGCTGGAATTTGTTGCTTTGACTCACATGAGTTGAATGATCGGGGACTTTAAAGTGCATTTCAAACTAACAATCATCATATTTTTTATGCTTTTTCATATCTTGCTTTTAAATTTTTTTTACCTTCAAATCTGAGACCAAAGGCAGGCTGAGACAGACATAGACCAAAGGGAAGAAGTAAGGGACAGACGGGTAGTAAAAAACAAGCCAGCAGGTGGGAGACAAGTAAGGAAAGAAAGACAGGTACACTTTGCTGCGACTGGACCCACAGCGAGTAACTCTGCAACTTGGGTCGACCCACAAACACACACACATTTGCACAAGACCCCCCCCCCCCCCCCCCCCCCAAACACACACAGACAAGCAGCAGAAATCCTCTGCTGGAACAGTGGAGCTCTCATAGTCAGTAGCAGTTACAGTTCCTGTAAAAGAGACTGTAAATGTCATACTGCTGTCCACAACTGGTTGGTCATTTAAACCCCATGAAGGGATTGCATCATGTGAATTTTGAGTCTGGTAGTATTTATTCAAACAAGAAATAAATGTAATCGTTCTGTCACTTAATGTTTGAAACATTATGGACAGTGATTCAACAATTCAAGTTGTTGTTTTTTGTACTTCCAACTTTAACCTCAGACAGAAGAGCATAGAGAGTGTGCTTCCCCTGACTTAAAAGGTCCATCATTCATTGCAAAAACAGGGCTAATGTTATTGATGGTGTAGCAGCACAGCATTATAACTAGAACTGTTCTGTGAGTGGGCATAACCTGCATTTGTAAAAAAGACAGAAGGGGGTAAACATGTGAAGGGGTACATAGAGATGAGCAACTTTTTACATACTAACTTAATAACATCATAACAAAAGTCGGAGTGCGATCAAAGAAGGCCTAATTTATGATATCACTTCTGATATAAGGCAGAAAATCATGATGGCAGCCCAATCAGTCACGTAAAAGTAGGTGCTCTGTCCTTTGAAAACAGATGCAACACACCTGCTCTGTTATTTCCTGGGAGGGAAAAGCATGAGAGAGATGAACCAGAAAATACAAACTGATTTATATCAAAGACGTTTACTCATTCTGTCCAGATTTATTGCAAGGTACAAAAGCATCACATCTATTTATTGCTATCAAATTAAAAACATAAGAACAAATTGAGATATTTTTCTCAGACAAAACTCAAGGAAATACCAAGAGTGCTGTAGTTACAGGAAATGTAACATGGTGCCTTGAAGTACATGCTGGTAGAAGGAAACGACAGGTGAAGGAATGAGTGTAACATGATTAAACTGAGGGGAAAAAAAGGGAAACTATAATTTACTTTACTTTGCAATTTTGGAAATCACTCGGGCTCATTTTTTTGCATATCTATCATTACTAAGATCAATTAGATTTCAGCAACATTTCTTCCCCTCTATTTTAACTCATATCAACAGCATTTGAACACCAACTGGCAACTGCTAATCAAGAGCTGTGTACTCCGAATGGAGCGGTCCAATGAGGGTTAAAAGTTTCGTTGATCATTTTAAACTTTTCCTGTAGAAAATCGTAATCATTCTCTAATTCACTGGCGCATCGTGAGACCATGTTTAATCTTGCCTTACACTCAATTTGGGCGACTTTTGTGCGTTTGTGTTGTGACTCAAACTCATCCGCTGATTTCAGATAATAAAGTTTGTCGGAAAGTGAACCGAGCTCTTCCTGTCATCGCTACCCTGGCGGGACCAGCTCGATTTTTACCTGCTTAAGATCAAAATGAGAATGACCTAAAAGACATGTACACTACAAAAACGAAAAAAAAGTGTTAAATTTTGTATTTGCTTTCTAGTTGGGGCTACAGTGTGTTAAACATGAACCTTCTGAACACCAACAGATTAAGGGCGTTGCTTTTTCACAACAAACAACACAGCAGGATGGGTAAGATGACTTAATCGGGGTAGATTGTCTATTTGAAAGGGAGTGGAACACTTCAACTGAGTTTCCTTGAAATCTTGACCTTTCCGTGTCTGCACTGTCATATTCCACAGAGAAATGTTGATCAGCTTTCATATTGGCCTCTTATTTCAATGAGATCATCTCTTACACAGTATCACAGGCCACACAGGAGAGATATCAGTGTGTTGTTAATGGTCAGGCTTCTGGTATACAAGCTTCCTGATGAGATCAATGTGAAGTGTTTAGGTTTTTATTTCATTCACACAAAGATAATTTAACAAATAATTTGCAACAAAAAAGTCATTTTTAAATTTTTACAAGCATCTTTTTTCAGACAGAGCATAAGGGCAGAGCCCTACTCATGCTGCTGACCCGCACTTTTTTGCTGACACACTATTGGACTTGGATTAGATCCGTCACGACTTGCTGAGAGTCATAATCAAAGTTTTTGAGGCACAACATTGTGTTGTCAGGGTATAAACAATGACCTCTGACCAAATCATTGTCATGATGATGCTTTATGGACTATTAAATGAGCATGCAGTGTGCAATCATCGCTTGTGTGTCTTTGGCTGCCTCTTTGGCTTTCCAACTCATCCAGCTTTGGTGACATTTTTAGGTCAGTTTTTTTTTTTTTTAACCCTTTCACGCATTACTGGTCACTACAGTGGACAGCTATTCAAAATCTGTTTTCTACTAAATGCACTGGTTTTGAAAAATTGGTTTCACATTAGCCACTCCAGTGGTCTCTAACAAGTCAGCCCATACACTTTGATCCTTTGGTCAGCAAGTGTACCAAAAATGTCTTCAAAATCAAGATGGCCGATGTAACTCACAAATGTCATGTGGTTCAGGAATATCTTGCATATCTTGTTATTCGAGAAGAGCCTTGCAGGTTATAATTTTTTGAACCATCAAGTAACAACTAAGGAGCAATGGTATTATGAATATATATTTTTTTAAAGCAGTAGGACACACGGCAACTTACATCCTGCTACATCCTACTCATCCTGCTTTCTTTTTACAGTAAAACACATCACACACTTTGAATCTTTGCTGTAGAATATGTTGTTGAAGCATATTAACTTCATTTGACGTGTCAGATGAAGCCAATGCCAGCACGTGTCAGTGACACCTGATGGCATTCTTCACTAACATCAAAATCATCATATAGATATTGTCTATCGTGTCACTAATGGTCTTGTTTGCTTTTGTAGGTCATATAGGGGCATTAGCGTTGACTTAAGTGTGTTAGATCAAACACAGGAAAAACAGGGGCTGGTACATCAAATCTTTTTTGTTGCTTTATACAGACAAGGCCAGTCCTCTTCAGGAGAAAAATATAATATCATACATTGTCACACATGGCTAAGACAGAAGCCCGCAGGCTGCATCAATCTCTCACACAGAAGTCATTTGGTTTGTATGACATTTTAGTCTTATCACAATGAATGGAACAAATCAAGACAACAGTGCGCATATCTCTACTTGTAAGCTGTCTTAGGATAGTATTTCACTCAGTTTTACACATGGAATGGAAAGTTGTGTAAAAAGCAGCCGCCACCTTGCTGGAAATGTCTCAATCTACCCTTCAGTCAATCTAACCTTCAGTCAACCTAACGACAGGCTTCGAGCAGAAGCTGAGGCGGGTTTTAAGCCTCCTGACGAACCGTTACATCGCGCCCACCTGTCAATCATGTCAGCTTCACGCCTAGCTATGGATAACATGTATCATCATATTCAAAATCAAAAAAGAGCCGTTTTTAAAAAATTCACCCTCCGTACAGTGTGTGCCAGTGATGACAATAACTAATCAGAACTATTTGTTTTTTTTGTACCAGGCTGTAAACATTTATGCTGTTAAAACTGCTTTTTTGCCAGTCGTATACGTGACTTCTTGTGTTCCTGGAGCCAGCCTCAAGCGGACACTCGACGATCTGCAGGATTTTGCTCTTCAGCATTGGATTCATTTTTTAAGACCAGGGGTTGCCGCTTGGTAAAAAGTGAGCAAAGAGATGTCTGCAGACAACACCTAAAAAAAACAACTTCTCCTTTGTAAAAAAAATACATGTTTATCAAAATCTGCTTACATCAAAATCTGCCTAATTTAATTCATGATAATTGACCCCTGAAGTAGTGCGAATCTGTTCCCAGTTCTTAACTAATACGTTGGCTGTATCAGTATCATAATCTTAAAAGAGTAACCATAGCAACAAGGATGCATGTCAAACCCTATTAAATGTTAATTTGTTATTTCAGGCTGTGGCAGACAGTAAACATGACCTGCCATTTGTTTGTGCGGTCCTGATATTGATTGGGGACAGTGACATGGCTGGTAAACGAGCTCCTCATGTCAAATTGTACTTTATGTCAACTGTAAGCAGTGTTACTGACTTTTAGTCTTTCTAGTTTACTGTTAGTAAGCCTCGTAGCTAAGCCAGAGCGTTCTATAAACTGTGCTGCATAGTAGAAATATCTGAAAGTCAAATCTGGATTATATCAAAACCATCCTTCTCCACAAGTCCTCTCTAACATCTGGTTGGTATTTTACTGTACATGCAAGGGTTAATGGCCAAGTTTCCGTATCATACCACCTGTGATGGCCTTCACCAAAGCGCCTGTTCTCATGGTAATCTTTCAAGGTGTTTAGAGCAATAGTGAGTGATGCAGCCTTTGTCAGCGCAGGCGGCTGCTTCACCCAGATCCAGACCCTTGGAGGGGGTCATGGCAGATCAAAGGTGCTGGTCACAGCCATTAGGGCCCAGCAGCCCAGACCCGACATGAAAAGCTTGTGTTTTGAAAAGGAGGGCAGAAGGAAAAAAACAACAGGGACCTCTTCGTTTAAAAAGCAAGCAAACTGTGAAATAATTGAAAAGGTATGTCAATCAAGAGCAGGGCCACAGCGGGAACTCCAAGATTCCCAGGCTTTGCTCTGGTCGAGCACTGAGCCATGGAGAGCTGCTCAAGGGTGCAACCCAAGAAATTAAAGACCTGGGAAAAGGGAAAAAAAGAAGACCGGAGGAACGGAGCAGAAAAATTTATTTTCCTCACTCTCTCTGTGCTCAGTCTTTCTCTCTTTGCGGCTTGAAATTCGGGATGAAAGGAACCATTTTGCCACACTTTGTAGAGGCCCATTCAAACTGCTCGGTCATTAATAAGATCTTGTCTAGCTCTTCACCTCTCAGGTGAGTAACAAAGATTTATTGAAGCTTATAACCAGCACCTTCACCCTGTACTTGCTCCCTCCTCCTCCTCCCCTATACCATGAATCTGACAAAAGAGAACCCCGTGAGAGTGTCTCCCTCTTTCCTTTCTGCCCCTTTTTTTTCAAAGTCAGAAAAGGCTTGAATGATCTGACGATGGGCTAACGTCCAAAAAATAGGGGATGGAGAGAAAGAAAGAGTATAAAAAAGACTGGGTGAAAGACTTTTTCTATGCTTTAAAAAAATCCCATAGAGGAGAAATAAATGGCAAGTCCACAGTTGACTAGACTCGTATAGTGCAGGATTTGCTTGTAATGGCAGCTTGGGCTTATTGACAGTCCCAGCCAAAACATGTCAAAGGTTAAGAGATCTTGCCAATTGCAAGTGGGAAGCCAAAAGTACCTTTTTCATGAGTTCAATAGGGCCATGAGTTGATACTTGCTCAGCAGAAAGCGGAGCAGGAGTGACCTTTGCAATGTGAACTCAGAAACAAATAGTTAATTTGTCGCCATTAATTCTCTTTATTCTTTCCTAAAGTGATACTTTTAAAAAACATTTTAAAGATTCACAATTTGGAAAAATACTAAAAAATGTTACCCTCAAATGACGTTATTGGTTACGCAAGATTAAGTAACACAAGGCTTGCCCTAACTCAAATCCCTTGATAGATTATTAAGTCAAAATTCTGGTAAAAAATGTTGAACCTCAGAAAAATGTTGCAATATTAACGCACATGTCTCCAAGTCTGTAGACTAAGCAGCTCATGAATCTTACCAACACTTCCAGTAATGTGACCTTGGGATTTCAGCAGTTAGGAAGCCCCTCTAATGGCCTGGAATAGCTCGCTCTGATTTCTCAGGCTTTGAACACAATGGAGTGACTTTTCAAAGGGGCGACTGGGAGTTATATGGATCTAACTGGTCTTTATAGATGTGTGGTCAAGCGTCCAGAGCCCAAGTGATTCCTCCAGACTATGTGAAATCCCCATTTCATGTGCTCTGATCTTTTGTGTCGTCTGGTTGCTACACCAGCATGTTTGAATGGAGTGACATGCAGGGTACCTGCAAGACCAGGAGCAGGAGAAAATGACTGTCCTTCTGTATTGTCAATACAAGTACACAGATATTACTAGTAGACCCAAAATGGTCCTTTTTTTTTTTTTTTTAATAAAGTGCTTTACCAACTCCATAATTTTTATGTATTTAATTCTATCTAATCATTAAGTTTTCTCTTTTCAAATCTTTAATCCATTTTTTTTTTTATTGTTCCACAGCCAACTGTTTCAAAACTGAAACAAAAATGTGTCCATGTGCTTATTTTACTTGTTCCTAAAACCAACCAAGTTGTTGTAGTGACCGTCTTTAACCAAACCTTTACCACAGTTTTGTCAAATCCTAAGTGATACATTTCTTCAGTAGTTATTGATAGGTTTTGTTGTTAGAACAAATGTCACAGATCAACCAAATCAACTTTAATTTTTACTCTTTTTTCTTGTATTAAATCTAGTATCTAGCAGTTGCATGTTTTTTGTTACTTTCAAAGCCTGATATGTTTTCTTTTATGACCAACTCTTTGAAATGTCTCAGTTGTGACAAACATCCTTCCAACACACCTACTGTGCCTGGAACCCAAAGCAGCAAATAATGGCAATTACCGCTAGCACCACTTTCAGGCACCAGCGGTTTTCATTGGCCTGGACTAATATCCCATAAATCCTTGCAGCGCTCCAATCACCAGCCGGGCCTCAACTAATTGCTTATGAGTCCCTTGCACGCTCCAGGTGCCACTGTAGCACACCCGGTGTTTGTAAACACAGCTCGTAAAGAGGAGGCTGCCATCTAAGTGTTAATGTTTCCTCGGAGGATCAGAGGCGATGCGGGAACGATGGGGGTGCAGCTGGGTTTGTACCTGGATTTCCTCGACTGAGGCATTCCCTCCTTCCCTGCAGCTGTGTGGAGCCTAGAGAGGTTTTCTTTTACACGCTCCTGTCAGAGAAGAAAGACACTCAACAGGAGTTTGTGTTTGTTTACCTTCCTGTGCCTTTCTGTCCTCCTCTTTACTCTTTGTACTCCGTTGTGTCTGTGCCTGAAGTAGATGACCTCACAGGGTAAGCATGGCTGGTGATGTTCAGAGCTGAAGAAAACAAAGGTTTGAGATAGTTGCGTGCTTAGAGAGATGGGGGCAGCAGATGTGTGTTTTTAAGTTTTAGAGCCCTTCAGATGTGTTCTATGAGACCAGAAACAGCAGTCTGATGACATTAACAGCCATCCTGTGGGAAACAGGTAGTTACATGGTAGCATCTGTGCATGTTGTTAGAATATGGAATAATATAGTGTTGGCATAATCAGGACAATAGACACATATTGTAAAATCGTCACAACATTTTAAATGAAATCATCACATTTTATAAGTCCATGAACGCCTGAATGCCAATATATACATTTAAACAGATTTGGGCGGCTGAAATTGGGACAATAACCATAACTTATAAGTGGCATTTTAGAAATCAGTGAGTATTCAGTCATCTGAATTAGAGAAATCATGTCAGTATAATTTACAGTTTTTGGCAACTGTTTTTCTTACTGCTCCTTGACTATTTTAACACAAACAGAGGGAGACAGATCAGAGTTCTTGGATTTGTACCCAAACAATTCATGTCACATACAAAATGGAACCTCTGGCAGTCAGTAGCCTAATGACAGGAAGTATGGTGAAAGAAAACATTAAACTCCTTGTCAGCATAAATGGGCGTCTGAGTCTTATATTCCGATTACAAATGACAGCACTGGCTATTTCAGCAGTAGCTGCCCTCAACTATTACCGTAATCCGCAGGAACTTGAACCGGGTGTTTTGTTGGTCCAAGTCCCAATGTGGACCAAAATAGTTGGTCTGGTTGCTGGAGAGGTGCCGGGTCACTTCCTGAGTACCGAGGTACATTCGAGCAAGGCACTGAACCCTCAACAGCTCTGGCACGCTTCCTGTGTAGCAGTGTGTAGCAGCCCCACTCACACATCTCTCCATTAATGTATATCCACAGGTCCTGTTTGTGCATGTGTGTATTTTGGGCTTGTGCGTGTGAGAAGCAGTATAAACCAGGATTTTCCTCAGGGATTAATAAAGTTTTTTTTATTAGGTTTTTTGACAAACAGAATCCTCCATTTTTTTTAACCAAATCCGTGGTTAATACTTCCAACCTAGTATTCTTTTTGTCCCAACCTTTACCAAACATTTGCCATAGGGTCTTAATGTCATTCATCAGATTTATTGATGGTCTGGGAAGGCACAGACAACAGATTTCATCCTGTAAATCAGCCATCTTAGAGCATTCGAATTTAAATAACTTCTCATCTTAAAGGCAAATTGTGTATTAAGGGTTACCTGAAAAAATGTGAGCTTTTCTTATAAGCATTCTGAGAAGGAAATGTTGAATGATTTTTTTTAAATATGAAACATAGTAACTTAAGTATTTGTGCCAATTTCAGCCTCACTATTCTCTCCAAAACAAATTTGGATTTGCACAAACAAATACGGCAGCACCTTTGAAACCCTGCTGTGAGCGTTTATTTTTCATTGCTGGATGGTTTTAACAGGCGAGAGCGCTGAGGAACTCAGTCAGGGCCTTGTACAGTAATGTGGTTGTATGGATGCAGCTGGGGATGGTCAGTCGGATGGCCAGGTGCCCGCTGTTACTTCTGTGACTTCTTCATTTCCTACCAGCTTTGGGTCACCCTGTCCTTCATCACCTTGATCTCGTGCTATGTTTACAGCATCTGTCCAAGGACAAGAGTCTCTTTTTTTGTTTTGTTTTTTTACAAACATCCAGCAGGGCCTTGTCTTTGAGCAACAACACTACATGTTTTCCCTGCACGGACTTGTTTCCAGGGGTGTAAAAAGAGGATATCGTGCACTGATCTGATAACAGGCCCCATCAGGGTGCTTTTGAAGGTGTAAGTGGGGAAATAAAGCCAGAAAAAATAAAACCATCCAAGAGAGAGCTTCATCTTCAGTAATTAGCAGCTATTCAGCACCCTGTGGTACGCCCTCGGGTCATCTCCAAAACATCTCCCTCATGTAGCCATGACAATGGCTGCATGCCTTTTATTTTTGTATGCAGACAAAAACCAGATCAAGAGTTAGCCACATGGGACTTGTTTGCAATCACTGCCCAGAGGAAACAATTAGCTCACAAGCTTGGCAGCTTTTTTCATGGGTTGAAGTGTGTTGGAGAGGATGCTTAAGAGTCCAGCAGACACAGGTTTTTATGTCCCTCAGTAAACAATGTAAGGCATCATCACATCTGGAGTCTGGAGGTTTAAGTGGCTGCAAACAGCAAGGCAGATTTACATTATGTTGACCAAGGATATTGTCTGAGACAAGGATGCATACTTCAATTAAGTGTCTATGTGAAAATATTCACAATTTCCCACCTATTTGTGTATAATTAACCTTAACCTTCTGTTTTTTCATGCATTTATCTCCCCAGGTCTTCCACAATGTAAGCTTGCTAAGGTCATTGTGCATGTTCTATTCGTCTGTGTGTGTTTTTTTGTTCTTTCTCCCCAGAGCATATGTCAGTCTGGAATCCTAATCGCTATTGATTGAGTCTCTTTTGATGGTAAAACTACCAATGCTAGATGTTTGTAACCCAGACTCTTGTTCTCTCCTTTATTTTTCCAGGCCTGATGGAAATCCGATCTGTCAGTGTGGGAGTTGTCGCCATCAAATCTGTCAGCACTGGGCTGTACTTAGCTATGTCCAAGAAAGGCACGCTCTTTGGATCGGTGCGTATACAACCTGGAAACAATGTTTCTGGGGTTCAAAATGGGAGGGAAAGGGGGAAGGGAGGTGAGCGTATGGGGAGGTATAGTATGTGTATAGGGGTCCCAAATGAGTGCCCACCCAAACATGTTGGATTCTGGAAATGTCAGGAATCTTCTGCTGTGAAAGTCCAGAAAGGTCAAAGTGCTACAATCCTTCATTGCTGTACACCTGGCTGGGCCATGTGGGATGATACCTTCAGCCTGAGTTGGCGTGTTCCACTGTCAAAATAGATATCAGTGTAAAGAAACGCAACCACAAAAGACAAAGAGCCAGCTGGACTCCTCAAAGTTCTTGCGTGCCATCTGCCTGTTGTTCTCACATGAAGCTTTTAAAAGAAATCACCTCTCTTTGTTAAAATCATCTAAACATCAGACCTGAGGTGTGCGGTATCTGCAGCTCATGTATTTATATCTTGGAGAATGAGGGACAAGCAATCAGTCAGCAGCAGTGATAACACAAGTGCCTTCAACAGCCTTACACAGTAAACATACCTGAAGACCCAGGTCTTTACTTAACTCCCATAGTAACAAAAAAGCAGTGAATCATGCCAGTCAATGCTATCTGATGTAGTCAGGACCTCATTAAAGCAGCTATGATAAGAATCTGAGAAGGAGATTGCGTGGAACCTTTTGTCACTTTTATCTCTCAGGAATCTTTGACAAACTGATAAGACACACTTTAGCTGACACTCACTCTACCTACATAGATCAACAAATCTCTACAAGAAGTGTGAGTGGTCGCCTCTCAACCAAAAAAAGGTAGAGTTCAATCCCCAGCTGAGCAACATGTTTGATGTGTCCTTGGGCAAGACACTTAACCCTGCATTGCTCTCGCTGCTTCGGTGGCGGTGTATGAATGGATAAGTGTTAAAAATGCATCCACAACAACACTTAACTCTGTAGCCCTCGTAAAAAGAGTGAACTGTTGCTTTCATTACTCACATTAAACTGAACATTTAAGTTAACCTCGCTGTTACTTTTCCACTGATGGTGAAGTAGAACACGGTGAAGAGATCTGCATCCTCATTGCAGCACCTGATTGAGTTTTTCTGCCCCATAATGTCCGAATCTGTTGACATTTCTTTTTCATTCAGCAGTCTTTTAATGCCACTGTATCCCATAGCACGTTCCAATTTTGTGTTAACTTTATGCGCTGTTTTCAGTTTCGTAAATTTTCTCTATCACAGTGTTAGTTTTGTACGTCTTTTATCCTCTTTTTATTGCATCAGGTAAACAGACCAACATTAAATTAAGCCAACTTCTAGCCGCGGATTGATATAATTACAGTTGGTCCTACATGATCTGTGATAAGAGGCACATCCCTAGCAACCGAGGGCTTTTCTTAGAAACGGTTTGTTCTCTTTAACAACTGTCTGCTATTGAGGGACAGCGGACCATTGCTATGCATAACTTGCCAATCAGAATCAAGTTTTTAACACAGTCGTGTAACAAACACTGTTAATTAACATCACAGTCTAGTTTTATCAGACTGGATAATAACTTAGAAATCACATAGACCATCAATGCAACTGTTAACATAGTCTTAATCCACTGGCTGCATGGTGAATGGAAACAGACAGATACATGTTTGAGAACAAAGTAACTGGTCTGTCTGTTACATGAAGTCACAAAAGGTAGCCAGAGTGCCGGGAGAATTTGGGGTTTGCTTGGAAATAGTTCAGTCAAGTTGTTGAAGTAGTTGTGTTGGAAAAAAACAACTGAGTGATAAAATTATCAGAAATAATCTTCTGGTTCTTTTTTTTTTTAATACTATAGGCTGCTTGTAGAACAGTTGTATAAAAACCAGTAGCACACTTGACGTTGGGCTGATGTAGGAAACTGAGTATCAGCAAGGCTGACATTGACTTAAGCCTCTGACAACATCACAGCCGTGCTGATATGCAGTACAATATCCCTCTTCCTTGTGTGATATTGCTTGATAATAATGGTATTATGTGTGGAATAATAAGGTATGCTCTGGTTTGTGTTGTACTTTGGCAGCAACAATCTTTCCAGTTACAAAATCCAGGTGACTCGAGATATTTAACAGACCTAATTGTGATCAGTTTCAGTTACTGATCACTTTTCAGAGCTCTGTCCCAATGAAAACTTAACCATGAGGCCTGTAGATTATTTTGAGTAACCACAACATTGTTACTGGAA
This sequence comes from Labrus bergylta, assembly GCF_963930695.1. Taxonomy (NCBI): domain Eukaryota; kingdom Metazoa; phylum Chordata; class Actinopteri; order Labriformes; family Labridae; genus Labrus; species Labrus bergylta. Next base: position 18,772,644 of record NC_089200.1, read on the forward strand.
AGACATGGTGCTTTCCAGTTTTTTTAATTGGAAATGTCCAATGCCTTGAGTAGCACATACCGAAAACATACCGCCAATCTTCACTTCTAGACTCAAACAAAACGTTTCATGTGGCTCTCAAAAGAAACCCAGAAGAATACTTAGGGTTAGAAAAACACTAAAACAACATATCAACTACTCTAACACATGGAAAATCCTTCTGTGCAACAACAGACATTAACCTTTGTGCTCTTCTTGGAAGCCGGCCTAGCATAGCACAGCAGGAATAGCAGTCAGACGCTAAACACTCATCTGTTATAACCTCCTTAACCTTTCTGTCTTCATCCCTTGTTTTTCAGGTGAAGTATAACCCAAGCTGCAAGTTCAAGGAGCGCATCGAGGAGAACGGCTACAACACGTACGCCTCTCTGCGCTGGAAGCACGGTGGCAGGCAGATGTTTGTTTCCCTGAACGGAAGAGGGAAGCCACGGCGAGGTCACAAGGCCCGACGAAGGCACCCGTCAACTCATTTCCTGCCTATGCTCCCCTCCTAGCTGCCCAAGTCTGAACTCTGACCAGCAACCAACTGGCTCACTTGACTCACTAGTGTTTTAGCAGTGAAAGTGCTCTTTATCTTTATTATCCCATCCTCCTGTCAAAAAAAAAAAATACATTTGATGAGACTTGTAACATTTGTAGAGGTAGTATAATATGTACTTTTAAGTTATTTCCTCCGTTTTCTGATGACATTAGAAGGCTACAGTATCTGTCTGCATGTCTGCATATAAAGCAGATGTTCACTGACTTTGAGTGACTGTACAAGGTACAAAAAAAAGAGGAAAAATAAGATTGGAAACCTCTGGTACGAAAAATATGATTCTTGTCAAATCTGTAGCGATAGAAAAGTATCACCTTTGACCTTCTTTGACTGAAAATTTTACAGTTTTAAGCTCCTGTGAGAAGTTTTAAGCTGGTTATGAAACAAACTGAAAATAATGCTGAGGCCTTTTAGTGACCTACAAAAGCAAGCAAGATCATTAGGAACAACATGAACTATATTCCTTTGTAATGCCTTTAACCACTGCCAGAGGGTAGGTGTTAGATGAGCTTAGAACAGCACGCTGCCCAAAGATGCCTTTGTCGACGCTTTCATCAGTAAACACACTTTAACAGTTACGGGACAAAAGCATCGATAGGACCCACTGCTTTGGCCACTTTTGGGGACAGCTAAAACGGCATGAACTGAAAGCTCTCACAGGAACTTGAAATGCTTCTTGGGATATATTGAAAGGACACTAATTATTGTTAAAGGGCGCTGGTTTTCACCTGAGCTGTGGAGACAAGATGAAAATCTCTTCTGACTGAAATAATTGTGTTGTTCTGTCTTTGTATGTCTACATATGACAATAACACAACAGAAACTAAGCTAACTACTGGGATAACAAGCTGAATTTTCTGACATGACCTTTTGTATGTTTGTGCATGCTTCTGTCTGCTTCTTCCTTTCAACAATCTACAGCTAAGATTCAGATTCTTGGTTTTTAGTTCAGTCGTGAAAATAATGATATAATAAAAGGACACTTGGACTCATTTAATGCATTATAGCAGCTGTAGGTACGCCAGTTCAGTTGTCTTTAGCAGGTACCTCGATTATTTTATACACAGTAGTAAACTGTTACTGTCTCCTTGTCAAGTCTTGCTAACATTTCAACAATAAGGCTGATGCTAATAGAACAATTAATATATTTAAAACATTTTGTACTCTTTAACTGTTTGAAGTTGGTGAATATTGTAATTGTTGACTTTCTGTGTTGAATTCTGGTCATACTGGTAAGAAAAAAAGAGGGGTAAAAAGACATCATATTCAGCTCATTTTGTATGGTATTACTGCTGGTACTATCTAGGTACATTTGTGATCCATTTATCATAAACAGCTTTCATAGACCAGTAACAGTAGGTTGTATATAAAGGCAAAGTCTCAGAACAAACCGTGTTTAGATTCATTTCAGCTAAGTAAAGTTATTTGAGTGCCTTGGTCCATGCTGAGTTTGGTAAACTTCAATAAAAAAAAATGTGCATAAATCATGAGTCATGCTTGCAAGTCCTTTTTTAAATCTCGAGTGCAACTTTGAAGACAGAATTGAAGGTGGTGGTGGGGGGTGGGGCGGGGGACGTGTCTTGTGTGTGACAATGATTGTTAAGTGCTGGTAACATCTCCATCCAAGCTGCCCCAGATAATCCCCGTCCTCATCATAATCATGAAAAAACTCACAGCAGGAGAGGCGTTGATGTGGAGGACCTCCCCGTGTCTGATGAAAGCTACGTGGCTATGAACTATGGGACCGAGCATCGAGGTCATTTACACACAGACGAGCCCTCCAGTGGCACAGGAGGCCACTCTGTCTTTTCAGCGAACAGAAAAGCGAGGCGGTGATGAATAGTGGCTGTTTGGGGTGAATAAAGGCCAACCTTTCAGCCTGTCATAATGTGAGATTACTGTGACGGGGTACATGTCTGGTCAGAATGGCGTGAAGTCACACTGTAGCTCAGCTCTGTCTGGGTGCAGCAGTGAAATATCAGTATGGGGGGTCTGGTGGAGCTGTTGCCATGCAAATGTAATTGTCCTCAGATATGCACCATTGAGAGATGCTTACATTTCTAAAGACTGCTTGTAATTGTTCTCTTTATGTTACTGTTGTATTTATCTATCAAATCTTTTCATGTAATTTTAAAGAAAGGTTTATATTATACCGAATGCAATTTTTTTGCCAGAGGTTAGCTTAGAAATGGAAACCACTCACATGTCTGTATGGTACACAGGAGCGCTGTATAGGGGGAAAAAATCAGGATGATTCTAAGGGCCCTCGACTGACTAAATTAAGACGTTACCATACAAGATTACTGCCAATAAAAAGTAACTTGTTTCTTTACTACATTACATAATAATAGTACTTTTGGTTTCCAAATCAAAACTCCTTTGGAACACATTACATATGTCCGTTATATTGTCCAGCCAGCACTTAGCACACAGTATGTCTACATCCCGTCTTTGCACAGTCTGGTTTACAGCCCATTATCTGAAAACCTGCAACTAATATCAGGAATAACAGACGCCGTAACCTTTACACCTCTTCATGTTAAAATTCTGACCACGAACTGGGAAAAGGCATATCAGGTACTGTTGTTTCAATGAAGACTACTGAACTTGAACTTAAAGTCTATCATGATATTGTGTCCAATTTGTCCAAAAATTCAACATTATGGGCGTATTTCTCCAAAGTAAATGCAGCCCCATTTTGCAAGTTGAATAAACTGAGTGCATATTCATATGTGCAATTAATCCAGTTTTGATAGAAATTACGAATTTGGCTTCACATGATCATGAAAACAAGACAATCGAGATTACTTTTATGCAACAGTATCCTAATTTAATGTTGGATTACTGAAGTTGCAGATCTGACTTGTTTCATTTTTTTTTTTACAACAAAAAAGTAATCCGAATACTCTGTCAATACTTTGTCGAATACACTTTGCACTTTCTTCATGAAAATGCTGACAAGTTAGCAGTGTCCCTTTGTTTTTGTGCAAATACAGTGTGTTTCAGTGTTGCAGGTGACTCTGAACATATGATCGCCATCTAACCATCAGCTGGCACAGACACTCAAACATGCAAGGCATAAAGTAATCCCATTTTCTGCCTGTTCTCTCGATTGACTCACCTCTTTGTCAACGTGTCCTCCATCTTTTCTCCTCTACCTCTCGGCTCTCCTCTTTTTTAAACGCCCAAAAATCTCTCCTTTCTTCTTGGCCTGAGGGTGCGACTGTCTGCTGGTGCCAGTTCCAGGGACACCAAATGGGAGCTGTAATTATCATTGCCCCACCACTATCCTGTCAGTGTGCTCGCCAGCAAAACAAGAGGGATCCCTTGGAAGTCCTGATCAAAAGCTCTGGCCTTTGATCAGAAGCAAAAGGAAGAGAAAAAAAACTAAACACTGTGCAAAATCAACGAGGAATGTCCCAAAGAGAGCCTGGAGAATGGGAATGACAGCCATCCAGAAGACATCTTCAGCTCCTGCTCTGCTGTGATGTGATGTGATGTGTTGATGTCAGGAGCACAGGTGTTTGGCCTGCGTTTGATCTGATCAGTGTAAGCAGAGTAAGTCATGCTATAAAGTTGTCGCTGAAATGAATATATGAAATCACCTGCTAGGCTGCTGAGAGAATAATGATATGTTTTCTATTTGAATTCAATGTAATGAAATATTCAAAACATGAATTACAGTACAAATTCACATCTGCACATCTATGAAAACAATACTCAGCTGAAGGTATTCTGCATGGCCCAATACAAAAGCGGTTACTTTGACTTGCTTAAAAATTAATTTGCAGCTGAGTGACAGAAAAAAAGTAATAATAGAAGCCCATTTTGAGGGCCTTAGCCAAAATCTACAGGGGCACAAGTCATGCTGCTTCAGCGACAACAAACCGCAGCCTCTGGAACCTTTGAAACCCTGTGTGGTCATTTTCTCTCACAGCGACTGAATAGAACTGTGGTGGGTGGGAAAGAAAAAAAAGAACCCTCGCCACTCATAATACCAATCTTATGTATGTAGACGAAAATGGGATGGCTGGGAGGGGTTGTGGGGTGGCAGACGGACTAAGGCACAATTTTAAAGCGCTTATTGAATTGCCATTACAGCTCCTGAGACTAATTGTGGCTGTTGTGTGTCTCTCGGTGGCCTAGGGGGCTCTGGAGTGGCCCTGTATGCTCTTACTCAGTGGGGTTTTCAAACTGAGTGGCCCTGAAAGAGAACAGGACCACCGTAGATCAATGGCAAACCTTTCACTCTTTCACAGGCCCTTGCTAATCCTTCTCATTTGTCTGCCATTTGTTGAGGCACATTCACAGCTCCCTGAATTTAGGATTAGGCCTTGTTTTGTTACAAAAACAGCCGAAGTTATAATGCTGAATAGATAGACTAAAGGGTGGACGACAGATGAGTGTGCATGTGAGTTTGTGGACTTGTGTATGTATGGTTACCAGGTATGCTGAGGTTTGTGACCAATGCATGAGAACACAGAATGTAGTCAGGATTTTGACGTGATTCGCATTTCAGTGATAAGTTGTGCTAAAATGAAGGTTTGTAGTTTTTCTTTGCAGAGTATTTGTTGCAGCTTTAATGTTCAGCTATAGCAGAATCCTTTTGAACTTCTTAGGGCTTTGTTGGGATTATAAGAAACCAAGTGTTTTTGAACATATATTTGGATAACCTTAGTGTGAAAAATGTGAAATAAGCACATCCAGTCCTTTGTTTGTGGTCTGCATAGGTCTCACAACATAGAGAAATGCTTCATTTCAAATTTGCTCTCCTTGTGACGTCACAGTGAGATTCTGGAAAAAGAAATACCCTCCCCTCCCCTGGTATCTCCACCCATTGACTCCACTCCCTGGCTACAGCAAAACTTTTGCCCAGGTCCGCCATTTTTTATTCTCACTAGCATCAAAGTGATGTCTGTTAGGAAAACTCAGGGGGGGCTCATTGCATTTAAAGATTCACACACACACAAAACGGAGCGCTCTGAGAGAGCTGGTTTATACAGGGTCACAAACCTCCTCTGTTGCTTGATTCATGTTATATTTTGACCGAAGCACATCACAGATGTTTCATTTAGACCACTTTATACCCCTTGTCCATCTTTTAAAAGGTGGAAAGGGGTATAAAACAGTATGTACTGTTAATGTTTTGTTTCTTTGAATGTTGAACAGAGATATCTCTGTATTAAGTGTATACTTATAAAGTGTTAGGAAAGTTGACATTTAGAGCTTGAAATATTGTATTGACGGTATGGAAGTGGGATGGATGTGTACACAGGGAGGCATTAACTGAGGGGGGAAGAGTCCATGCAAGCTGAGAAGTCTGAACTTGAGCAACAACAAAAAAGCACTCATCTAAACTCTTTGAATCTGCCAATAGAAATAGAAAAATAAAGAGCAATAGAGATATCTCAAGACCAAAAGACACCATGTCAAACACTGAATCACAGTTGTTCTGTCCATTTTGATTTCCTTCCAAACCTTTTAATCTTTGTCTGTTTTGAGGAGTTAAAAATGTAACAAATGATTCATTAATCAAATTTGTGTGAAGGCAGCAACAAATGAGTTGCATTGTTCAAACTTATCTTTATAGAGATGTGAAATATGTCACTATTGAAAATCAGCTCCAAAACTATCTTAACCACATCCCATCCATTATTGAGTCTTCTATTTCATATAAAAGCAATACAATGCCTTGTCCCCTTTTCAAATTAAATATTTAATAAGAAAGAGGAAAGCGTGAGCAAACTGATTCATCACAGTCAAATACCAGCAAAGGAAATCAAATTTCATTTAAGTTGCAATGTTTCCCAGTGGAGTCTGGAGTTTGTCCTCACTGTGCTCCATCCTGTACTAGAGTGTGTGTCTGGGCCCTCTTGGCAGGCTGCAGCAGAGCCATCAGACTGTGGCCTTCTCATCACTGAGTGGATTAGTGTTCATGAAGCCACTTAGTGGACATTAGACAAGGCCGCTGAGTGGCACATGCACCACAGTTCCCCTAAAGCCCTGCAGTGCCACGCCGCAGGTATGTGCTGCCAACCAGCCAAACCCCATGTCAGACATTCTCTGGATGTTTGCAGCCGAGCCAGACACATGGGGGCAAACTGAAGACTTGGATGGAGGGATGATAGTTTGATGATAGTCTTGGCCAAAAAGTTGCACTTCAACACACCGCTAAGACTACAGCCGACGGCCAACCACCATGTACTTTCTGTGCATGCGAGTGTGCAGGCGGCGGTAGTCCGTTGTTATGGTACGAGAAGACCATTTTCAAACCGATGTTGCGCACCACTCGTAATATGGGTACTTTTAATCGAGAACAATGTCTGATAAAAAGTTTAAAATGGCACTGGTGTTGTCAGCCTCTGGTCTTTTAGTGGAAAAAGAAAAGAAGAGGCGGAGGCGACAAATAAGGAGTAACCGCACTAAATGGGTGAAAGCATGGGTACTACAGCGGCGGGCTCAAGGGGCTTTGCCAAACCTGTGTCGAGCGCTGGCGATAAATTAAACCTCAGAACAGCCAATCAGAGTGATTCCTCTCACCAACTGCGCAGACGCCAACTCAACATGTCTAATCAGCCAAAAAAAGGCAGATGGGGGCCGACGGGTAGCGACAGAGCTGGACACATCGCAAGGACTTTCGGCCAACAATCTCCTTGGTGTGTTAGGGTCTTAACCCTTAAAAGCCTTCTTTCCTATCAACATTTACCCTAACCTGTCAAAGCACACAAGGTACAACCAAAGTAAAGTAATGTTACTGTGTTTGTAGTGTAATCTAATAATTGTAGTTTACCTGTGTTTCACAAACATGTTGCTGTTCTGTTTCTCTTAGATAGTACAGGATGACGTTTAAGGGGAGCTTTTGTGTCTGAAGGATCCATGCCTAAAGAAACACATGAAATAGCAATCAGGCTAGCTCCCACAACTTCAAGAAATGTTACATGCACAGGGTGTTAGTATAAAGGTTACACCAATTCTTCATATTTCTAAAGTTGAATGAGGAAATCTAACCCAAGAAAACAAAGATGGGAATGTAAAGAGTGTGCTAATATAAGAAGATCAGTTTAAAGGTAGTGGCAGCCGAAAGGAGCACAGACCATCTCCTACAGTCAGGCTAACTGAAGCAGAGCAGTCACATGTTGGCCTGTGTCCCAGTCAACATCATGAGGTTGTCTTTGGCTGTCAGTGACTGGAAAAGACCAAAGTTAGTGCTGCTTCATACAAAGTTTTAATTGTGCCAAAGACTATCCACCCTGATCCCCGAGCTGGGCTGTGTGAAGTAATTCCTCGTGCCAGTGAAACCAGACAGACTCTGTGTTTTGTCACTGCCTGCAAGGTAGAATTTCTTTTTTAACCCTGCAGTTTTTTAAATCAGAAATGAACAGGTGCATATTCTTCCTTAAACACAATTTTTTTTTGTACAATGATGAAATCTGCTTTCCTTTTCCTTTAGGGAGGTTGAAATAAAGCAGATTGAGTTTTTTTTTATTGGATTAAAACTCAAAGGTTGTGCCATACAATTAGCAAAATGTGCACAGGTCAGTTTCCTCTGTCAAAGTCTGTCAGGAGAAAGAACTTGATTAAAGCTGAAAAACTTGAGGACGCTACAGCCACTCCAAATGATGAGTCTGTAAAGAAACAATCTTCTACTCCAATCTTGGCTTCAATTTGGTTTTGAAAAACAAAGAGGATAATGTTTTGTGTACTATTGACACATAATTCTAGCTATATGTTAAGAAAAGCTGTTAGAGCTCCACTGCAGCCCAAGGTCAGGGCTTGGCGATGAAGTCAATCAATAAGTTTTATTTAACAAATGTTATCTCAAGACATTCCCTAATATGCCCTCATAAGGGCACAACATTTTTTCTGTGCTTATTAGGAAAAACATGGCGGTAATCAATTTAAGAACAATTCTGTTGTTAAAGAACATGTCATTAATCCGATTCTGGTTTTTCTTTGGAACTTTAACAAAGTTCTGAAGAAGATAATGGTTAATGAGGCCCATGGACTGTATACAAATGGATGATAAGTCATCACCTCCTGCTGTTGAAAGATGAAGTCAAAATACCCCCTGCTGAAATATTGAGCTGTTGACCTCATTTTGGAGCCAGAGTCCACACAGTACAGATTGGCAGGTTGATGTCCTGCCTCTTCCTCTAATCAAAGTATATATTTATTTTTTCTGATAAAAACTTGTTACAGTCCACAGCAGAACAGATACTGGTGTTGGTTTGAGGCGGAAACTCAGGATTAAGAAAAATTCAGTGACTCTTGTGGGGTTTTTTTCCCACTCTGGCGTGAATCAATGATAAGATAACTGAAATTCCAGAAAAACATTTTATGAAAACTAAACTGAACTATGACTTAGACATATTATTTTAATCTAATCTTTATAGATTGACCCATGTCCCATCTCTACACATGTAGGAGGCAGGCTTTTAGACATGTACAGCCAGGGCGCTCCACATGTTTTGGCTTAACTTTGTGGGAGCTGTCATGTCATCTTTTTTTATAGTCTCACATACAATGAAGGTTCAAGAAAACATGATGATGCCTCTAAAATATTTTCTTATGTATCAAGGGGCTGTGTCATCTACCATAATCATTATCTCGCGAACAAAGTGTAATGTTCATTAAACTAACATGTACTTTTGATAAGATTGGTATGAAATATAAGTGCCAAAAATAAAGAGTCAAGATAAATTGAAAGTAAAGAGAGTTGTATCGAGAGCAAAGAAAGATCTGTCTTTCACCTAATGACTTTCACACATGCATGAACATTAGAATATAACAAAACCACCCAGGAGCTATCTCGTACACACCTAGTGACTTCATCTTGTGCTGCACTTCTACAGCAGGATCATCAGACACAGCGGCCGCAGTGAGGAGAGCTTACATTAGTTTTACTCTGATGCTCTGAGGTCTTGTGTTCCAAAAATGAATGAGGATGGATGGTGTTGCTGTTTTTCAGACATTTTAGATTTAGTGAATGTTTTAAACCCAAACCCTATAACTGCACCAAATATTTCAAGTATAAGGCTAGGTTATCTTTATTTTGTAATAGTTTGAATTACTCTAAAGTCCAGAAGTTGCTATCATAATTGTCCATTTCTTCTCTGCCTGTGTGAGCTTTAAAAATCTTTTTAGATCTTCTTGTAATCTCTGACTTTTTTTTTTCCTACTTTGGTAGAGTCCACAGGGGGATTGATTTAATAAAAAAAGCATCACTCTCCTTCTTCATTAACAGCTCCAAATGGCACAAACTGTGTAGGACTACCTCATGTATTTTTAGTGTGATGACATGCTTACACTTTCCTTAAAATGAGGGAGTTGACTTCAATGGACCAAAGACGTCAGACAGATGCTGTTAGGAGGAGTAATTAGACAGCTCAATTTGTGACATTACCTTAGAATGAACTGATGGAGAAGCAGTACCCTCTGGTGGCAAAAACGTTGAGCAGTTTTTAAAGTCTTAATGTGGACTCTGGCACACTCTGCTGGATATTATGGAGAACTAACCAGTAACAGTAAAGACAAATAGAGCTCATACTGTATATAATGTTATACCTCTAAATGTTGACATGTAAGGAATTGTAGTGTAATATGTGCATTGGGGCTGGAGACTGTAAAAATTGAACCTTTTCTGTTGAACATATCAATTCAAGTTCCTTAAAAAAATCAAACCTGTGACTTACAATAGCAAAATAACATGTGAATTGGGGAAAGCATGTTAATGATTAATCCTTGGAAATCAACACAAAATGGTTGGTGGACTTGACTTTTGCTGCTTTTCTGCTTTACTATCCACTCAAGTGCTTTACACTGAGTGAGTAATTGCTTAGAGCTGTCACACTGTGAAATCATTGAGTGCATGATGGCTCTGATGTGGACTTTATAACTCCAAATTTCATGCTTTATGTGAGACTTAAAATGTTGCGAGGACTTTTCTAATCGTCATGCATATTCATACACTGACAGCTTGCCTCTTTAATGATTTAGTGTTCAGCTTCCTACCTTGTGGAGGGATCAGACCACTGCTCTACCAATTGGAAGACGACACTCTAGGGGTCGACTTAGACTGGTTTTTCAGGGCCAATGCTGATAAGCAGTAGTTCATGAGACCGTTAATCAATCATTGGAACCGATATGCATTTACAGTAAATGAGACTTTCCCCCTGCTTCAGGCTGATCTCGTCTCTGTGCATGTCAGTGGCATCCAGGTTTTAGTATTGATTGGCTTTTACTTGTGTGATGTCTAGCCAATCAGGTAGTGTTGTAGGAAGGATATTAGGAGAGACAGAGTGGTGAGTGAAAACAGACCCCGACCCAAATGCCAAACATTGACCCCCCGAAAATCTGCCAGGCAGATCATCAGTGGACCTCTACGACACACCTACCTCTAAGTTCAAGTCACCCCAATATGAGATTAATTTGTTCTTAAGCAATTTAAATGAGGCACCACTAACAGCCCAGTTTGTATGAAGATACAGCTAAGAGGCTGTGTCTTTAGTAAATGTCTCTATTCTGACAGATCAAATATTTTTTAAGGGATTTCAACTGAGGTCTCTAATAAGGCTAAGTAAATATGAAACAAACATATTACTGTTAAAGCAGCGAAATCGCAGCCACACAAAGCTCACATTTAGACCTGCAGCAAATAAAGTTTATTCTTGAATCTATTTTCTTGTAGTATCCAAACTCTGAGAGTAAAAGGTCCAAAAGGCCAATAGCTCATTAATACATAGGGACTGAAAGTGATTGAAAGTGTGATTCAAGGCAAAATATCTTGAATACAATTAAAGGAAGAAATCAAAGAACACAGTAATATCAGACTTTGTTAGTTTTTCCATTGAATGTTATAATTGCAATACTGCCTGTCTTCAGTTGAAGTGGTACAAACAAAGACAGGATGTGACTGAAGCTAGGCTGGAGCAGGTGATAACCACAGGGTCTCAGAGAACAAACTGTCATTTTCAGGGGTCTCTCTCTGCCAGTCTTCAGACGACTGACTGAGTGCTATCACCATCATGCATGCTCTGCAGAAGCTCTTGCTTTTTTGTGTCCTGGCAGGTTTCAGAGGAAATGGTAAGATTACCAAATCACATTATGTTCTCCTGCTATAAAATTGAAACACAAAAATGTTAAAATTTCCTTCTTATATTTTAGCCCTGGGAAGTGAAATCATAAATGGCAAAAAGGCCAAGGAGAAGTCGATGCTGTATATGGCCTCTGTTCAGAGCAAAGCTGGTCATATATGTGGAGGATTCCTCATCAGTGAAGACTTTGTGGTCACTGCAGCGCACTGTGACAAGTGGTGAGTGTCTCTCGTCTTCAGTTACTGTATATCATTCTACGACGGAGGATTAGGGCCACGGTAAAAATAAAAAAATAAAAAAATGTAAATGTCTCGTAAATTTACGAGAATAAAGTCGTACATTTACGAGATTAAAGTCGTAAATTTCCGAGAATAAACTCGTAAATTAACGAGTTCGAGACCAGCCTGCGTGAAAATGATGAAAGTAGAACTCTTAAAGCATTTAAAGCATAAATGAATAAAGTCGTTATTTTAGTCTATATCAAAAGAGCAGCAGCATCCTGTTCTCAAATGACAAACATGGAGCATCTTGTCCTAAAGGTTTCACTAATAAGGAAAGAGTCTACTTCCTTGTGAAGTCGGTAAAACAGTTAGTTCAAGAGAAGTTTTCACTTGAACTTGCAAGACCTTGTTTATCTGTAAAATGATGAACAGGACACAAACTGGCTCTGCACATGAGACACTTTAACAAGGCAGACCGATAACAGACACAAATAGTTGTGTTGGGGCTTTACTTATGCAGATATGAAACTACACATGCTTTTGGCACATCATCATCTTCACATTGTCATAAAATATCAGCACCCTGAAAAGATACTGCAAGAAACTGTGGCTTTTCCGAAGAAAGAACCACACTGACTTGGAGGAAGTTGTCTGCAGAGGAAATTGCTTTAAGAGTTCTTTCATCATTTTGTGCAGGCTGGTCTCGAACTCGTTAATTTACGAGATTATTCTTGTAAATTTACGACTTTACGACTTTAATCTCGTAAATTTACGACTTTAATCGACTTTATTTAAATGACTTTAAATTTATTTATTTAAAAAAATAAATAAATAAATAACATGGCCTTAATCCTCCGTCGTAATCATTCTGTTAATTTCTCAGTATTTTTATTTTTTTTATGTAGGAAACCCACAAGTGTTGTTCTTGGCACACATCATCTCAACAAACTCAATGAAACAATGAGATACTCTGTGAAGAAGTGCAAACACCCATCCTATAAGGAAGTTGGATCTGGGAATGACATCATGCTCCTCAAAGTAAGACAACCTTATGGTCCCAAGTTATTTGCTATACTATACTACAACATAATAAGTTGTATTATGTGCTATAAAAGTTCAATTATTATGGAGCGCCGATAGCCTGGTAGGTATGTCGCGCGCCCCATGTACAGAGGCTAAAAATAGACTTTCTTAAAGTTTAATTATCATAACTTGAATAAATAGAAACACTTTCTGTCACAAAGAAATATCATATCTTTTGAAATTAAAGGCAATCCTGAAATTTGTTTTACAGACATCTTCTTTCTAGAAGTAGTCTGTAAAAAAAAAAAACTTGACTGACTTTTTGGGAGGTCAGTTTATAGCTGCTTCTTTTAGCATTTTGTTCCTTTATTGGAGAGATAGGACAGTGGATAGAGTCGGAAATCAGGGAGAGAGGGTGGGGAATGACATGCGGGAAAGGAGCCAGAGGTCGGATTTGAGCCTGGGCCGCCCGCTTGGGGGTCTACAGCCTCCATACATGTGGCCCGCGCACTAACCCCTGCACCACTGCACCACCAGCGACCCGGCTAGCTGCTTCTTATCCAGCTCTCTTAAAGTTCATGCCTGGCCAGTACCATATTGGCGGGATACATCGAAGCAGTTTTGTTGAAAGTTTAAAAAACCTTTCGACTGTTGAGCAGTTTAAAAAGCTTGTTTTATCCACGGATCATTCTGATTGATGGTATTGTTATGATTAAATAATAATTTAAAAAAAATGGTTTTGCTTATTTACCAAACATTTGTTCAAGTTTCATCTTCAGTCATCACAGTAAACAAAATCAAACTCTTCCTGATTCCACAAGTTAACAGAAGTAGCTTAAAGTTCATTAATTTGGTAAGATATTGAAGCATGTTGTTTTACTCTGACTCAATTCCAAAATATTCTGTCTGTTTGTCCTTTCATGTGAGGTGTGCAACAGCAAATACCGCACAGAACTCAAAATATTTTAATAACCTGAAGTTTGTTGAAGAAAAAGGCACATTTTATGAAGGTTGTTGGGTCAGATTGTAACACTTTCTTTCTTATTTGATTTCTTGTAGCTGTCAGTAAAAGCTCCCCTGGGTAAAAAAGGACTAATTAAACCAATTAAGCTTCCAAGTCATAAAATGAAACTAAAAGACAACAAAAAATGCCAGGTGGTTGGATGGGGTATGACAAGTACTAAAGGTGAAGTTGAAAATGATCTGCGAGAGGTGGAAGTTCCTGTCATTAACCTGGAGAAATGTCAGAAGCTGTGGAAAAACAAGCTTCCTTCTAATGTTATCTGTGCAGGTGGATACGGCACAAAAAAAGGATTCTGTCAGGTGGGTTTTCTTTTAATCTTCTGGTGTCAAACACATACAGAAAATATAAAGATCTTTTAGAATGACCAAATGAAACTTTGTTTTCTCCTCAAAGGGCGACTCTGGTGGACCTTTGGTGTGCGATAAGCAGGCAGTTGGTGTTGTTTCCTTCAACAATAATGATGTCTGTGACTACCCAGATGTTCCCAACGTCTACACCGACGTGTCCAAATATCTGCCCTGGATCAAAGAGATTCTGAAGAAAAAGAACTGTTAAAAATGTAAGGGCCTTAAAAAAAGATCTCTTCATAGTGGAGGTATAACATGTGAATGTATTGTGACTGTAAGTGCTGTTTTGACTCAGTCAGCTTGCTGCATTATTCAGACTATTGGAATGAAAGCAGTCCTTCTGTGACTACTTGAATCAGTGGAAACCAATGCACAAGTGTCTTATCCAATAAAATGTATCTGTGTGTCTGTGATGTATTTTTAATTAAACTTGAAATATCCACAATTAAAATAAGTTTTTACATTCTGAATTGTTTTCAATAAGAAAATCATCCGACTGGGTAATAAGGGTCATTTTAAATTTGTTGTCTAGCAAATTATGTTACAGAGAAAGAAAAAAAATGACAGTGACCTAGCTGGTTTTGTGATCGTGGGAACATCACTGCTCATATGTGCAGCTGCAACTGGTGGTTTCTTTGGTTCATCCAGATTGCCTCACATTCTGAAGAAACGTGTTTTGGCTGTGACACATGGATCCACCACAATGAATGTGTTGTGCCTGTGTTTTTTTTTACTTAATTCTATTTTCATAAAAACAAAAAATTATTATTCTGTTTCGGCAAGCACAGAAAGGACTGCGAAGCAAAATAATCTAAAAATAAATAAAATGCAGTTAATCAAAGTGTCATTGAAAAATATATAAAAAAAATAATAGCTGTATAAATCAATCGTATGGGAAAATGACAATACTGTGACGTTACCCATTGGATTGTTAACTCTATAGCTAGCCTTCAGCTTAGCATTTCCCTGCTGCCATGTTGGTAGTTAGCTAAAAAAAGAGAGAAGGTGGTGCTCGAGTGGAGCCAGGGGTTACCAAACACCAGGTTATTAAAGCTACACAGTCAACATCCTTGGCTAATACATTAGCTAAACAGCTAGTTTACCCTCATGTCTCCCTAAGACTGAGGTTCTATTTGATGGTGGTCACGGACATTAAAAGCCTGCTAATCTATAGTAGCTATTTTATCCGTGTCAGCCCAAAAAAGAAAGATTCACACATCACTGGAATCTTAACTACTCCTAAAAAACAGCTTTACCAAATATCTAAAGCCTCACTGCAACACATCAACAAAGTTTGTGGAAGGTGTTAATGCAACCACACCACAAAAAACAACAATTTCTACTTCCTCTTGCTTTGCACACCAGAATCATACATATAGTCAAGTTATGCTCCTTTTCCAGAAATACTTTCCCATCTATTTATTTAAAAGTAGAGGGATACCAACTTTGTCAGGCAAGCCAGTCTCATTATAGTTGATATTATTGTAGTGCACAATTTATAACAAAAGTCATTCACTATCATGGTTCAAGAAAAAACACAGTGACACAGTACCTGTAACTGCCAGTTAATGATCACATGACTTCAGAGTATGGTTTACTGATTACTGAGAATGTAAGCACACTGATGCAACATACTGCGGTTTCTGTTTCTCACTAATAAGTTTTAGGTGAGAAATTGAAGCGACAAACACCAACACCTCTAAGTCACAGTGATAAAAAACATATTCATGACATTTCATCTAGATTTAAAGTTCACTAACACTAGAGTGGCCTTAAGTGGTATCAAACGGTCATGAATTGAATGATTACAGACTCTGCGTGTTCATCACATGCCGATCACATAATGTAGATATGTGCACTGCAGGTCTTCCAGGCAGCAGGACCACAGGCTTCATATATATAGCTGTAACAATTGCATTTCTGTGTGGCGCCTCACTTCTTGACTCACCGCATGCACTGACCACTAAATGTCAATTAAAGGTTGCTCTTTTGCACAGAGTACGGTGCTGAAAAGTTGAGGTGAAGCAAATGGAAACTTCAGGTTTGCTTACTCAGCAAACTGAAGTATAAAAAGGTCAAGCTGAGACCCAAAAACCAAAGAGTTGAATTTGTTGTCGGCATGATGCACTCTCTGCACAAGTGTCTGCTTTTTGTTCTTTTTGGATGTCTTGAAATTAACAGTAAGATTTTATGAATCTGGTTATTGGTCTTTGGCGTACATATGCTTCTTTAACTAACCATTTTTCTTTATTTTCTAACCTTCACAGCCCTCGGGAGTGAAATCATACATGGTAAAAAGGCCCCGGACAACCAGATGCTGTATATGGCCTCCTTGCAGAATGATTCAGGTATACATATATGTGGTGGATTCCTCATCAGTAAAGACTTTGTAGTCTCTGCTGCACACTGTTACAACAAGTGAGTAATTACAGAACAGATAAAAATCCTAACCTTACATTTAGCAAAAATATTTATCAGATTTTCATTTATTCTAGCTATTCTTTTGTTTGCACAGCTTAAGAAAGCTACTGACAACCTTTTAACTTCTTCAGGACCCCAACAAGTGTTGTTCTTGGTATCCACAATCTCAAGAAGGTAAATAATGGCACGATGAGATACAGAGTGAAGCTATGCAAACATCCATCCTACAAAAACATAATTACTGGTGATGACATCATGCTACTCAAAGTAAGTTCTGTAGATAGCTTAGCAGCTGAAGTGTCTCAGGGGGGAACAATGCTTTTTTTTCAGAGAAAGATCTCTGAATTGTTATTTCACTTCTTGTGTCTCCAGCTGTTGAAGAAAGCTCGACTGAGCAAAAGCGTGAAACTGATTCAACTTCCAAAATCTAAGATAGAAATAAAGGACAATGCCAAGTGCTCTGTAGCTGGATGGGGCTCCACAGAAACTGGTGGTCCGTCTGTTGATGTGCTCCAAGAGGTGGATGTGTCTGTGGTTGACTATGAGACTTGTAAGAGAACATGGAAGGTTAATCTTCCTGCCAATGTTATCTGTGCAGGTGGATATAAGACAGACAAAGGATTCTGTAAGGTATGTTTTCTGTTTGTTCATGGAAAATATCAAGTTGTTTCTGTTGTTGAATGATAAATAGTTGAATGATAAATAATGTATTAAATGCAGTATAACAGTCAGCAAGGCCCATGTTAAGACAAGCTATGTATTCACAAAAGCTAATGTATACACCACTGCGGATCGGGTCGTTAGAAGTTCATACTTCAGACAATTAAAAAGTCCTGTTTGTGAAAAAAACCAAAAAAAAAAAACCTTAGTGTGTGGTTTACGTTGTAATATTTTCACCACTTCACATCAGAAACAGCCCTGTAAACAGGTTAACTTTTTCAGTTGTGCTTCTGTGGTTTTGTTGTTGTTGTTTAATTTGTTTGTCATGTAATACTCTTTAATCTAGCTGGATTGTAGGGCGTTGATTTAGCACAACCCTCCCTAGAAAAATTAGTGGTGTTAAGTTCAGAGTTGTCTCAGTGTTGATGGTTTCATTCAGTGCAGTAAGCCACAGCTGTCTGAGGCCATTATCCCTCTGAAGAATTCAGTGTAGTCTATATGGTGACCAGGACATTCTGTCAAAATAAGAGCCAACTTTGATATCTTCAGAAAAGTGAAGTCTAAGCTGGCTACAGCACTTGCTGCCTCAAACAGCAGTTCGATTATAAAATATAGTCCCTAAGGAAAGGACTGTCTGGTTCAAGGTGGATCTATGAAACTGTAACCAAAAATATAGCATACGTACACCTAAACTTAAACATTTTATGACTTGTGAAACTTTTTTTAGTGATTAAAGTGTTTCTTGTGACTCCATCCGCAGTGAAACAAAGCTTCAGTGTAGGTTCTCCGGCTGGCTTCACCAAACAGGGACATCAGTATTAATTTCAGTCAAAAATAATAATAAATTAATACAGATTTTGATTGAAATGGTTTGACTTACACATTGAATAAAAAGATTAAGCTCTTGTTTTCCTCACAGGGTGATTCTGGCGGTCCTCTGGTGTGCGATGGGAAGGCTGTTGGTGTTGTGTCTTTCAATAGGAACAGGTGTGACTATCCAAATGTTCCCAACGTCTACACAAATATATCGAAATATCTCCACTGGATCAGTAAAGTCAAGAAAAAGCACGGCTGTTAAACAGAACTATTTAGAATCATCTTTCTGTTTTGTATGTCACTGACTCTTAACCCCCCCACAAACATCTACTGATCAAATGTTTGGTTGTAGAGCTTGTTTTTAAATGCACTATTACATATTGGGCTTCATTTAAAAAATAAATATATTTTTTTTTCATTACTATCACATTGCTGAATGTTTTTAATCGTCCTGCAAACAAACTCTCTCCCTGGGGGCGCGCTGGTGGCGCAATAGTCAGGGCGCACGTCCCATGTATTGAGACTCTCATCTCAAGCAGTAGGCCCAGGTTCACTTCCATCCGTGGCCCCTTTCCACATGTCATTCCCCGCTCTCTCTCCCTGGTTTCCAACTCTATCCACTGTCCTCTCTCTGCATTAAAGGCACGAAAAGCCCAAAATAAATCTTTAAAAATAAAAAATAAAAAAACTCTCTCTCTATTCTCATTGTGGATGCTTTACTGTGTTAAGTCATTTTGTGTTCGCTTCTTATTTCAAATGCAATAAAATACATACACATACATACATACATAAAATGTATTTAGTTAAATAACCATCTCTGTATTTCCTTTTGTTTCATTTATCATCAAACAGGGAAATATCATCTGAGTAAAAGTCAGCATTTCTTCCGAAGTTACTTATTAAACTTCAGAGGGCAAATCTAAAGTATAAGAAGTCCTGTAAAAAAGCCTATTGATGCGCTAAAAAGGCGCTGTAGTGTCACAAAATATAGTGAATATACAGAGCAGGTAACTGTGATTGTCTGAAAATAGATACCTGAATCTGTAAACTGCGGTTTCTGCAGTTCACATTGTTGTCATGCAACATGTTTCAGTGGCCTGGGTAGTTACCCACCAAAGAAAATAGGTCTGAAGATTGACTTCATCTAGGGTTCATTTGATGTGGCTGAGTGAGTAGTCTCCACAAACAAAGCAAAGGAGAGATTCAAAAGAATGTCAGATATCTGAGCGATAGACTTAAGTACCACTGCCTCTGCCCAAAGGAGATGCAGCCCCCTCTGCAGGCCACAGTGAAACACATGAGGACATTTAAATCTACTCCTTGGCTATATAACAAAGTGACATTATTTTAAAAAGTAGTTTTGTGTTTGCAAGATAATTCTTTTATGATATACAAGTGTATGCAATATTTTGCTTTTTTTTTGTTTCATAAATCCAACTACTCAATTAATATAAATGAATATAAATGTTCTCCTGAACAAGGACATGAACTTTACATAATAGTTGTAATTGTAGTTAATCGCATAGTTGTAAAAGTATTTAAGTCTGGACCAAAGCAGTGAACCAACCTCTCCCTTGAACCACCACTGGTGAACAGTTAACAAAGGTCTGCTGATATTCTGTAAAGACAGAACTTCTGCAACTTGACTGAAACTGAACTGCCAATCAACACATCCGCACCTGGTTTTTAACTCTGCAACTAGAAGTGTGTCTTTGGTTAAGGGTAGACCAGTTTTTGTTGCACTTTTACAATTATTGGTTCCCCATATTATCAAACCAGTGAAATAAGGCTGTTGACAGTTGTTCCAGTGATGTGTATGTTTCTGAGGTACCATGTGGATGGATAAATAGATGGAGCAGGGGTTAGAACCCAGGATTTCCAGTTGAGAGACGACTGACTCTATAAAGTCGTGGAATGCCTCTTGTTCAATGAGATTACTTAACATGGACACAGGACTTACAGTTGACAGTATATGAGCAAGGTGCATGACATATATATATGTGCATTATCATTTATGATGCATTAACATTTACTGTAAAATAATTTTCAGCATTTACTGTGCAATATATATATATTAAGGTGCAGTAATATTTAACAACATATTTATGCTATGTAACATTTTAAGTATCTCATAAAATACATAACATGTGCAGTTTTTATCTTTGTAATGTACATTAACATCCAATGGTCCTACAATACTGAAGACTACACTGAATGCACTCAATTTCTCCTCATACTTTTCTTGTTTTAGTTAACTCTATTTATAACTTTTGACTTTTAAGGAATGTAAGTGTGTAGCTGAATGTGGTGATTTAAAGGCATTCTATTATTTGTTTCTATTCTATTTGTTTCTGTTCCATTAGTCAGACTTAACTGTTGCGTAAAGTGCATCAACACATAGCTCAGCACAGCAACACAAACTACCAAACATATTCCAAGATCTACATAATCTTTTTACAAGTCCACTAAAGCAGCAGCGAGATAATAAGAGACTATCTTATCATGTGTAGCTCTTATCTAAATTAATACAATCAGAGTACCACAAGGTTAGCCAAGAACCTTCGGACCTTATGAGGGCATGAAGCTCCAAAGCAGTGATTTCAAACTTCTTCATCAGACAAAAAGTTCACTTCTATAAATGTTACTATGAAATTCACACTGCTTGCTTTCCTACTAAGTGAACGCCTTTGAATTCGTAACACTTTATATTTTACCCAAATCAATATACAATTTCCCAACCAAGGTTAAGCACATGCTCCATACGACTGAACAGCAGATTCATTAGGAAGACTGTTTGTCACAATCCCTCAGGTTTCTACACTGCAATTGACTTGCATGGGGTTGTTCTTAAAGATAACAATTAGGCAACTCATCAGACAGCTTACCTGCTTAGGAGGGAAAAAATGCTATACAAACCCTTTGGAGATTTTCTCTATCACCAATTAGGAGCCTACATTCTATTCCTGTAATAGCACCTGAGAAAGCCAGAGAGGGCGCTACAGTCCGGGACATGCCAAGTCTTTAAGACCATCCCCAGGATTGACTTGTGTTAACATGGTTGACCATCAATCCATATGGCTAGCATACAAACACACTGTCAGTTGTGTACCTTGGTGTCTCAGTGGGGTAGAGTATAATTTGTATACATGACATGTCAGTCACAGAGCTTTGAGCTTTTCGCTTGGGTATTCATGTTTTTACTGCGAGCTGCAGACGGTTTTGGCATGAAAACACTGTGACAATGCTCTGTGGACACGCAAATTCAAATTACAACGGCAATGTTACCGGTTTCAATTAAGTTACAACATCAACATTTGTAGAATATGTACGAGACATGAAGAAATGGTTTTATTTTTCACCTCTAAACTTCCTCTTTCTATTCAGATTTCATTTTCATTAAATAGATTAACGATTAAATTAAAAATAAAACTTAAACAAGGTTAAGCATTCAATTATTAATGGCCAATATCAAACTACGAGGAAAGAGACAGACCCTTAGGGTTAGGGGTTAGGGGTAGGGTTAGATATACAACATTTGTTTGTATATATTAATCATTTATATAAACTTTTTAAGTGTTACACTTCAGCATTAACTGACCCAGTTATATCAGACAAGTCTAGATTCTTTGGATGAAAGTGAGTTATATAACTGCTCTCATTGAGTGTCTCCACACAACCTTATAGAAAACAATTAATCATCATGGTTGAGTTAATGCCCAACATTTTAAGGATCGAGCAGGACAGGCAGAATGGTGACCAGCAGGTCCCATGTTTGGGAGTTAACAAAATAAAGGAAAGTAATGTGCTCTGCAGACTATTCAATGTTAACCTTGCACAACCCAACAGCTTGCTTGATGATTAACTGCATTCATCAAGCACAAGGAGAAGGAAGCATAAACAGATAACAGGTAATTACTTATCACCTCACTCTGCAAGATATTTAGTGAGGAGGGCAGGAGGATGAGGCCGATAAATGAAATATTGATAAGAGATATATTCCTGTTCAGCTTTGTGGTGAAGGCTTCAACGGTCATAAAGATCATATAGAATTACTGAGTTTCTGTTTCCCACAAGAGTGTAACCAAAAAGGCCCTCCAATCTTTTTAACAGGCCTGTTGTCACATTCATAAAAGGTTACATTTGGAGAATTGAGGAGTCAACACAGTAAAGAAAACCTGCATGTTAGAGCAACATTATTCTTGAGACGTGTTTCGCCATGTTTGTTGGACCTAGAAGTCAACACACAATGCCTGCTGTTGACTGCCTGCAAAACTTGAATCTTAGCAAGTGTGTTTGTCTCATTTTTAATCAATAATATCACATTAAACTTATTATAAGACATATTTATCTGACAAGTCCAAACAAAGATCTTAATTCAAGAAATTAAAAGCAAAATAAATATGGCATAAATTGTTTTAAGAGATGTAAAAAAAAAAAAGAAAAATCTGACATTTTACCTGTTGAATGCCTTAATCAAGATGTCCCTAAATTAGAAAGTACGTCTTACTTCAATACACTCAAAAATATATTTTCTTGTTCCATTTCCAGATTTTTTTTGTGCCTAGACAAGCCATTAAGGGCTCTTTTTTTTGCTCATAATATCCTGATATAAGATGATCACTTGGACTTGTTGGACAAACAATAAGTGTACTGAGATATTTTGGACTAGAAATTAGATAAATACACTTTATAATATTTTAGTTTTTGCAGTAATTATTATTGTGACTTTTGGTTATTTGCAACAAAACTCCAGAAAACCCCATAAGGAAATGTTAGTGCGGGCTTTGAAAGTAGGGATGTTAGGTGTAGTTTGATAAATAAGGTAGATTAGGTAAAGGGACAAGTGTTGCACAGTTGGACAATACTGTCCTAAGTCTGCGGTGAGTTATTTCACAAAACCACATTCTACCTGAAAAAATCATTTGTTAACACAACATGACGCAAGGGACTGAACGAGGACAGAGGAATGATGGGGCTTTCACTTTGCAGGATTCAAAGCAGTAGGCCTAACTGTAAGAATACCCCACAGAGACACTTGTTGATTGATAATGTCACCTTTAGTTTAGGAAATATTAATGATTTGATTTTAAATCCATTGCAACTGCAGTGGTTTCTTTCATCATTTCTGAAACATTGTTGAAAATCTAAACCAACTATTTTGTAATCTTACAACTTCACAACTTCAAAAAGAAAATCATGAAGTGTGTTACTAAACTTACTGAAGCAATAAAGACCACAAAGGAAGCAAGATGTTCTCTTCTCCAAACCTTTAAAGACTGGTGTGGAAAGTGTTGCTTTGACCAGAGACCATGGCACTGATCTTCATACAGCTGTTGCTTTTCATCCTGAGTGGTAAGTTAGGCTTTATTAATAAAACAATGTATATCTATACAGTAAAACTGTATCTTGTCTAAATGTGAGGAAAGAATAAATGATTAATTTGTGTATCAGGGGCTGATGGTTCAAAAATCGTGGGAGGCCAAGATGCTGCACCCCACTCTCGCCCTTACATGGCCTCTTTGCAAGTCCGAGGTCAGCACTTCTGCGGGGGAGTTCTGGTGAAAGAGGACTTTGTGCTCACAGCAGCACACTGCTTGATAAATAGGTAAGAATACAAAAAATTGAACTTTCATTTTGTGTCTTTTTCAGCTTTGAGAACTACTCAAATAACTACAACAGACACCTTGGTATTTGAAATATTGCTAAATACAATGTAAACCCCTCCAGAAATTTTTCCCCACAGTATAAATGTCTTCAGGAATATAAATTTAAATTCCTAAAGAATGAAATAATCTGATTTTACATTTGTTATATCCAATTAATTATTATAACTTATCCAAGTTATATTGTTATGTCCACTGCAGCCAATTTAATTTAATTCCATATAAATTCAGAATTAAAATCAACCTGTGTTTTAGATTGCTAGACATTTTTGTTTTTTTCAATCAGAATAAATATTAAGCAGGGCCAATTTTCTAAACTTCTTATTAGGGAGCTTTTAGCCTAGTGGTTATTGTGTGTGCCCCATGTACAGAGGCTTAAGTCCTTGAGAGCGGGCGGCCAACCTGTAGCCCCTTTCCTGCATGTTGTTCCCCACTCTCTCTCTCTCTCTCTCTCTCGCTCCCCGGTTTCAGGCTCTATCTCACTGTCATATCTCTAAATAAAGTTACAGAATAAAAAGCCCAAATGTAGATTTAAAAAAGTCAGTTATGCTCTTGTGACAAAGCCAAGTAAAAGAAAAACAGCAGGAAATTAAATTCTGACAGAATTACTCTACCTATTTAAAGTCTCAAAGTTTTGATTGTACCATATGTGTATGTATGAAAAGCAGTCTAAGATTGTGATGCCGTATGTTCTAATGTGTTTGACAGATGTTTTTTTTAGACATAAGAGATTATTGGCACCTAAAAAAAAGTCATAAAGTCCTTTCAGAATTTGATTGTGATTTCTAGACCGTTCACAGTTGTAGTTGGAGTTGATTCTCTGTCCCGTGCTGAATCTACAAAGCAAGAGTTCAGAGTGGCCAGGTCCTTTCCACATCCCAACTATGACGGACATGAAAACGACATCATGCTCCTGAAGGTGCGGACAGTTTCAACTGTTGTTCACAACATGCTATCATGTTTGAAGAAATACTCCCAATTATCGTTTCATGTGCATTTTGAGCTGTTTCTAACATTGACCTTCTTTTCTCAGCTCGGTGGCAGTGCTGCACTGACTGAAGCAGTGCAGCTCATCCCTCCAAAAATAGGCAGGCCGAGGGAGTGCATCACAGCTGGTTGGGGAGATATAGGGGATAACAACACCATAGCAACCAGGCTTCAGGAAGTCAATGTAACACTTCTGTCTCAGCGGATATGTCAGAGGAGATGGGGAGCTGTTCCCATCACCAGTTCAATGCTTTGCGGCACTGGGGCCCGTGTCTTTCAAGGTTTTTGCTCGGTAAGTAAATACAGTGGTTACACATTAATCAGGCCCCACATTGACCTCTGAAGAAGTTTGAAGTGTGTGTAAGGTTGCATGGTGAAAAACAAAATATATTCTAAATTTCTAACTGATCTGGATATAACAAGAACTGAAAAGTAATGTTTTTTTATATATCTTGTGCCACATTATTTGAGATTTCCAAAGTAACAAATAGATAGCACATGAAATTGATCACAGAGGATATTTTATACCAAGAACACATATACTCACTGAAGTGTCTTCTATCTTTCTATTTAAGGGGGATTCAGGTGGTCCATTGGTTTGTGATGGAGATGCAGCAGGTGTCGTCTCCTTCTCTGGCCAGCGTTGTGGAGACCCCAAAACTCCTGATGTCTACACTCGCGTAGCATCCTTCAGACGCTGGATAAGAAACGTGTTAAAGAACAATTAGGCTTTAAAGTTGAATATTGTCTGTTTGTTAAGAAGGTTCTTCAGCTCATTAATAAACAAACATGTGGCCATGTTTAATATACCGTATGTTTAACATTGTGGTTTTGTGGTTGTTCAGATGAGGTAATGAGAGCTGAAATTAGTTTTAGCCTATATATGCATATTGGTCAGGCAAAACTCCTTCTAAAGTTTTAAAAGTGTATCATGATCAATGTAGCCTAATAATAACAGGGTGAATGGTGAATAAATCATGAATTGTGTTGCCGATGTTGGATCTGTTTATTAAAAATAATGGCTCAATGTTTTGTGCATATCTGATTGGAATTCAGTAGCCTACTGCTCTCACTAAAACCTGCACATAAAAAGAAAATGAAACAAAAAGTCACACAGTAGTGTTAAGAGGAGGTCTATAAAAAAAGATTGGCTGCTGCCCTGACTTAGGATATAATGAACACCAAGCCCGGGTGTTTCACATAGCCTGTACAACTGATAGCCCTGCTCATAAGCCTGCAGATAGGCCTACAGCAGAGTGAAACAAGCAGATCCAGAGCATCTTGAACACCTCTTTTTTTTTTTGCTGCCTGCGCCTTTAAGTCATAACTAGGCATGTTTGCGTCAAGCAAGAGCCTTGACCTCACTTCCCCGATTACGATCACTCATGCATGGTTGTGGTCGGTTGACTTTTCAAACTCATTCTGCGGACTAATACCGTAATTATTTCCGAATACCGGCACAACAACATCTGTTTATCTCCTGTAGTCCACATCGTGTCACGAAAACACAAACTACCACTGTTCATTGCGCACACATCCGCGTCCTCCTCTGCGTTCATGGCACACCAAGGCTCCCTGGGAGCTGGAGTCTTTCCGCTCATCTCCCATTTTCCACAGGTTTCGCGAGATTCTCATAGGCGGGTGGTGTGTGGCAACATTTCTCTGCCAGACGAACTGAACAATACTGATATGAAAACTGCGTAAAGGTAAATGACAATGTTTTCAAGCGGCGGAATGAGGCTGTTAACGAGCAGCTGTCTCCGGTGTTTGTTAACCACCATTATCAACCCCGACGAGCGGATGTAGCTAGCCGCCTCCACTTCTCTTGACAGTAACGTTAACATCTGCATTGAGGCAGAGCTAGGACAATACGAGTGTTACTGATAACCTACAGCGTAAGGTGTAGGTGTGCTGGAATCAGTCCAGGACAGGTGACATATGGCATGACTTCCGACGTGTTTCATATGGCTGCCCTGATCCTATTCTGTTTCGAGTGTGAAAATTATCATTAGTATTTTCTTTTTTTAGAAATGTAACGTGACATACTTTACAGAGGGGCTCCCTTCAAGTAGTGTTAACAAGATTATATGTTAGATGCGTACCCATACACTGAGGCGAGATATGTGCTTTCATTATCGTTTCATATCAACACAAATTGATAGTCTGGCATTAGTGACCTCAATGGCTGTGTAGTTAAAAGTAAATGCCCAGGAAGTTATTTCATCATACAAATCTATTGGCTGCTGGAGTTGTCAGTCTCCGCTGAGCAGGCTGCAGCCTGTCACGGGTCTCTAAGAACAGGCCAGCCTCTCAGCCCAAGTAGAGGCCTTCCTCATGCAGTAGGATACAGTAGCCTACATGTGAAGTTTGCCAGCTGTCTTTTTCACTCACATTATATCTAAAAATGTCCCTTTCTTTCTCTTAATCAGTAGCGGTTGAGTTTCTTGAGGCATGTCCAAGAAAAGGGGCAGGTATGTAGAAACGAAGCTACTGTATATGCAACCCCTGTTAGAGTGTATTGTAGAAATAACACATATTGTCACAGCTACATGGAAATTGACTGTTATTGGTGTAAACTTCTGGAAGAAATCACAAGTTTATATTTGGACTTGAAATGATAACATGAAGTTGATTCTTCAGTTAACTTTAAATGATAAGATGCGTGTAAAAGAGGGACACATTTGTGTCAGTGTCTCATGACAAACAAAGGCTATTTGAAGTGACCTCAGTTTAACAAACACTAACTTTAAAAAATAAAAAAAAGTCTTAATTACAAATATTTTGTGATCAAACTCTGAGAAGATACACTGTAACTGATATGAAAGCCTGATATCAGCCTTTTATATTGCAAAGCTTCACACCTTATTTTAGACCTTAACTTAAGACCCTTACAACCTGAATATTCTTCTTCATTTACCAGAAAGCGGAGTAGCGGGGAGCTGAGTGACACATTGACCCCGGAGCCCAACAGCATTCTGGGAGTTCGCATCCAGCACAACTGGCGTGAGAAGGGAAACCAGAGTAAATGGAAGGGAACCGTACTGGACAGACTTAGTGTGAACCCCTCTCTCTTCATGGTGAAGTATGACGGCTTTGACTGCGTCTACGGCATCGAGTTGTTCAAGGATGACAGGGTGTCGAACCTACAAGTTCTGACAGAAAAAGTTGGTGAGCTGGTTTGAGTATTTTTTTCACCCTGCTTCTCATATTAGATGTTTTATGCTGACTTTGCAACATTACAGATTGCCATTATTGATCGCAGCTTTGTCTCCACAGTAAACAACAAGATAAAGATTCCTCCTGGGGCGGAGGAGCTGGTGGGAAAAGCTGTGGAGCATCTGTTTGAAAAAGAGGATGGAGAGAAGAATGAGTGGAGAGGCATGGTCCTCTCCAGGGCGCCAATAATGACCAACTGGTATTATATCACTTATGAAAAGGACCCCGTTCTTTATATGTACCAACTGTGGGACGACTACGCTGACGGAGACCTCAGAATTCTGCCTGAAGCAGGTACTTGTAATTTGGATATGAAAAGAGGCAGATTGATTCATCACACAAAATCTTTCTTCATTTCAGTACATTATGGATAAAATCTGTAAAGAGCAACTGCTCTGCTTCTTGAATCAGTTTTCCACTTTTGAAAGATCATTTCATCTCGCTCAGCATGCATACCATGTGACTTCACCATGAGTCATGGTGGCCTGTGGGAGTCTGGATTCCCCACAAATCTTCATTATGCTAAAGTCCGTCATTTATAACAAGCACTGATTACAGCCACTGAAACAGATAGGTGGAGAGATACATTTGTTATGAAGTCTCCATTTAATTTGAATGTAAGAATGTTTATTCTTTTCTTCAATGAGGGCTTTTTAAAATATGAAACACTTTAACTACACCGTCTAAAAGTGGAGGTAACCCTTGATAACTATTAAACCACAAATATTCTGCTACTAGCCTCTAAATATTGTTGATGGTTTGTCTACAGTGTGTTCAGCACATATTCTGTGATCCAGTTCAAGTTTCAACTTTTCTTTGACCTTTTTATTGCTGCTTTCTTATACCTCTTATTTTCAACTGTTGCTCTGCTCAGTTGTAAAGCGTTTCGTTCTGTGACATTTGGTGTAATGGGATCATAAAAAATAACATCCATCGTAAAAAAGCATGAAAGACCGTTGAAAAATGAAGAGTAGTCCTTTCAGCTTGTTTTAAATCGAGCTCATGTGGCAGAAGATTTTAAAGAGCGGTAGTGTATGCCGTCAAGAGACAAATGTTCTGCTAAATGAAAGCTGTAGTAAAATCAGGGCCGACAAGGATTTCCTGAGGCCATAACATTTGTGTGGTTGTTGAAAAAAACAGCCATGTTTCAAAAAAAAAAAAAATAATTAGAATCAAGACTCTAATCAGTGGTTCAATCATACTCTGAACTGAACTGAACTTTTTCTGAAGTAATGGTCATTATTAAAGAAGTATAAGTTGCAGCTTTAAATTACAGAATAATTAAATGAGTTTACAAAAACTAATATTCACATCAATTAATTAGGTCACATTCAGATCTTTAGATCTAGAAAAACTGAGGCATCATGGAGGATCATAAATGGAAAAAAATCAGATCATTTGTTATTTTGTACGTTGAAGCTTTATGCGCATAATCCTTTTGAGTACTGAAAAAATACCTTATCTAATTCCAACGTTATTGTAATGTTCTTTTTCACTCCTCAGAGAACAAGCACCTGTTGCCTGCTGACAGGAAGCCAGGAGAAGAGACGGAGAGCCTGGTGGGAAAACAAGTAGAGTATGTTACCGACAAGGGTGTTAAGAGAACAGGCCTGGTGATCTACCAGGTCCCAGCCAAGCCCTCTGTCTACTATATCAAATACGATGATGACTTTCATATCCACGTCTATGACCTGGTCAAAACCACCTAGAGATAGTGGACAATTCATGTCACTCTCCAGCCGTCCATCCGTGTGCTTCTACTCCCAGTCATTGTTATAATCTTATTATTCAAAAGCAAGCCCGGGTTTCTAAGTTAAAGGAGCAATATTTAATCATCAGGCATTAAGGAGACATGCTATGTTGAAGTGCTGGCCTCTCTGACAACAATGCAGCAGCCAGTAGGTCCTCCTTCATAATTTTCATATCTGGTCTGGAGTGGTCTGAATTTGTTTTAACCAGAGCAGGTAGGCGGTTCTAAGGCACCCCCGCACACCCGTTTTGGACGCTCCTCGGTTTGCCAGACATGAGACCAGTTATCACGGCAAACCAACGGGTGTTGCAGCGATGGAAGCCGGCTCCAAGCCTCAGCATTTTTCTAACAAGCTCCACAAACAGAAACGTGGTACAATTAGGATAAATGTTTGAGATGCTTTTGAAAAATGGAGAGAGGTTGGCACGCATAAAGGTTTCAAGAGCTGGCTAAACACTGAAGCTTCAGTTTCCGCGGCTCTAGGGGAGAGGGGGTGTGGGGATGTTTTGGATTTGGACTGGAGAACACATTTGAAACTCTATGTGTCAGAGTTACATATTGCTCCTTTAATATGCTTTATTGTTCAGAAGAAAGTGCAATCTGCTTTTCATAGGCACAGCAGAACTGTAGCACCGCTTTGCTTGGCTTTTTCCTGGAGAGGGCCTCACTTGTTTTAATTGTTGCTGCTTTACTTTTTACTAAGGACAGTCCAAGATTGCACTTCCCAACAGCTGCAAGTTGCAGTTGTTACTGCAATTGCATTGCTGGTTCCTTAAAGTATTTATCCTAATAAAATCCAAGTCTGACCTCTCTCTCTCCCCCCCCCCCCAAAAAAAAAAAAAAGAAGCTCTAAAGACATCTTGTTAAAGATAAATGTACTAACTAGTAAGGCCTAAATAACGTGTACATGGGGTACTGGTATTTCTACTTTCTACGTTACATTGTACAGTGCCATTTTAAATACACATTCACACAGTCACATGAGCTATCACATGATCAATGTCCGATAAGTCACAGAAAACATCCCCCAAAAAATGTGTACCCACTAATAAAGATATGCGAGTGAAAAATATTGCACCGTGGAAACACTTAGATCCCATTACAGCACAAAATCGAGAGCAGAGAATCCAATATATACAACACCTATTTACACCTCTTGGTATTATATGTACAAAGAGAAAACACACTCAAGTAGAGTTAAATGTAAATAACATAAAGTATGTGAAGAGGCCTTTCTATATCCTATAACTGGTCTACTATATACAGGCAGAGATACTGGGACAAAGATAGATAAGTGCTTGACCACATTTGCACCATATTTATGACCCTCATAAAGACAAAACCAAAGTTTAACCAAAAAGGACGGATGTCCGTTTCTTTGTTTAGACCACTAGGTGACATGGTATTTAATGTGTATATTGAAAATAAATCTCTTGGAATATCAGAACACAGGAGTACAATAAGAAACCCCGACTGTAGGAGCCATGTTGCTTACCATTTTTCAGTTAATGAGTCAAACAGGAGATATCAATAATCTTCTCCTAAAACTAGAACTATTTGGGAGATACATTTAAGATGGCGCTGTACAATGCAACTTTAGTCTGATGAAGAGCAGCTTTGCTCAAAACGTCACTACCCTAGTGAAATAAACATTCTGGAGTGTTTGGTTACTGCAGTGTGCAAGCAGTCTTCTTCTGTGTTTTCAGTGAAATTACGAGTTTAAAAACAGACTTTATAAACGCTCCATTTTCACTGTTAGTAAAGACAAAAGGCCAAACCCTCTTTAGAAAAAAACTGTTTTAGAAACGCCTGTACATGTGAAGAATCAGTATGATATAATTGCGTCTACTGAGGCATTTATTGAAATAAATGGACAGAATGAATATGTGTAGTGTATTTATCCAAGCATATTGTCAAATTAAGTTTGAGATGATCTATACTCCTGCACCTTAGCACCATGCCTTGTATTGTATCGGATTCTTTTCCTGGTGATGATGATGCACTTTGCTAAATTCCAATATCCAATTTGACCCCACACATATCATGAAGTGCCTTCTGGCTTCCCATGTGGCAATACTGTACATACTGTATCTCTGAATGGCTACGCACTTCGAGTTATTGCAATATGAAGGCTGCTGTTTGGTTTTCATTCAGAGGAGGTGAAAATGTCGGCTTGAAGATAGGTTTTTCCACCATCAGTATGTATTAGTGATGTGTTCCCCTTAACGCGGTATGCTAATGATCTTAAAGTATAACTCTCATTATGATTGGTGCACTTTATTTTTAACGTTTACATATTAAAAATGACGGTACACTACATAGTTTCCCCAATGCTTTTTGTCTTCAAAAGAAAATGTGGCAGAATGAATACCATGTAAAACACACATATAGAAAGTAAAAAAACACACTATTTAATATGTACAACTTGTGTATAATGCCATGTATTGTTGCCTGTTGTGACTACTCATAAATATCTCTTGAAAGCACCACCAGCTTTTAGTGGAAGGGTTATTCATATATATATGAATTATCAACTGAATATTTAACAGTTATAATAAACTGACAAACTTCTTTGTTTACAGTATCTAGCTCACTCTGGTTCTAGTCTTCATTACTTTGTCTTGCAAACACATGTATGCTTCTAGTACTGATTTCATCCCCAACTTTGCCAACATGTACTTTTAGCTGAATTGGGTTTTTTTGGCCTTTTCAGCCTTCTTCAGGTCATTCGGTGTATCAGTCTGTAGACTAGTGGATCAAAAGGCTCTTCATTTTAATCTGTCAAAACTCTGCATGTGTCCTCTGAACAGAGTGCCTGGAGATTTTAAAAGCTTCATTTTGACAATAGGAAAAGTGACTGTGTGGCAGAATCAGTGCTCTTTATTAAACCCATATTTAAAAAAAAAAAAGAAAAAAGAAAAAAAAAAAGGTTTGAACTTTTCATCACCAGTAATGGTGCTGTGGAGTGTTTCAATGTCGTGTAACGTGGAGTTTCAAATGACTGTATGTGCTCTTCATTCTTTTCAATCACCTCCTGTCGGGAAGTTGTAGCGACATCAACGAGCCACTGGTGTCATTATTCTGTCATGAGAAATAAAGATTTTTGCACATTTGTTTGGTCTTGTTCCTTGATTGCATAATCAACATCTGGTTAATATCATATCTCAACAAATCACACGTCAGACTGGATGTGTTTGAAGATGGATGTATTATTAAATCACAAATGGAGAGACTGCATATATACAAGAGATATTCTCTTCATGACCCCAGAGTGGTTTGAGAAAAGGGAAATAAAATATGATTCATCAGTCAGTGATTAAAATTGAAAAATAAATTTGGTATTTAACACAAAATGAAACAACTTTTCCAAAAATGCATTTAGCATTTCAGCTTTATGTACAACACAACTCCTGATGAATGCCACTTTCATTTAAAGAACCACAGTACCATTTCAAAAGACTAGGCTCCTTGAAGCCAGATTTAACAACTTCTTTGAATCTTACAGTTTTCTTTCATGCTGTTTCTTTCCTGTGATGGGCTACAACTTTTGAAGAAGTAATATTTGTCAAGTGCAAAACTCAAAAAGATTGAAAAGAGGTCAGGTTGTCCAAAGAGTTTTTGTTCATTTGACGAGGTCTTTGATGTATTGCAATCCCTGATTTGTGTATTCATTTGCTTTTGTTGGAGCCTCTGAAAGACTTGAAATAGTCCACCGCACTCCTGAAATAATAACAAAAAAACACGTTTGGGTTTAATAATATGTACAGTACATGGAAAGGAGTTAATCCAAGAGATAATCGTCTCAAGAATGATAACATTGACATGCTCAACATATCACTTCATACTACAATTTAAAGTCTGGGCACACTCTAAGAACGTATGACCTAAATTGAAACTAAAAGAGAAGCATGTCTTGCAGCTCTTACCGGAGTTCCACCCCTGAACCGGGGAGAATTCAATCTTAGGCATGGTAGGAAGCTGAGCCTGAGAAAAGGGGTGGGA
The DNA here is from genome assembly GCF_963930695.1 of Labrus bergylta. Taxonomy (NCBI): domain Eukaryota; kingdom Metazoa; phylum Chordata; class Actinopteri; order Labriformes; family Labridae; genus Labrus; species Labrus bergylta. The sequence goes on from NC_089200.1 coordinate 18,806,444, forward strand.
GGGGCCCATTAGTTTGGGACAGAAAATTAAGATTCATTATTATTCTTTTTACATTTCACTGAAGGTGCGACACTTTCTAACAGGTGAAATGTGAAAGACGCAACATTGTCTTATCACTCTTGACTTCTTTAATACTATGTTTAAAATGTAAATATGTTTTTCTTTTTTTTCCTGAAACACCACAACTGGTCGAATGATCTGAAGAAAGCTGAATACATACACACAAAAAAGTTATCTGTGCTCAGATTACATTCTGTATAAAAATGGTTGGTTTAACAAATACATAGTGTAACATTTCAACTTCTGTAGTGGATCCACAGGACTTCAGTAGGAAATACTTAACTGCTGGATTACACTATTGTTAAATGTTTTAACTTAATAAACAACTAAATGGCCAGTGTGCAGATGCTGGACACACTTCATTGTTGTACAATGATCATCCCATTGTATGATAGTGTTTTATAATCTCATAGAGAATGGTACAAAAGACAAGAGATGAAGGAATAACAATGTAATTAAACTAATTCATCTAATTCATCATTTTTTTCAATCATAAAAAGCACCATAATTAGTGACATCAACATTTATTATAACAAAAGGTGTATACGGTGTTTGCCTGACATATTTTCCTCCCTTGTCTTGCACTATGTGCATTAAAAGTGCATCCCATCTGTACCTGCAGGCCAAAGTACTTCATCCACTCCTCTATGGCGGGGGGTACTGCAGCCTTAGCCTTCCCCAAAGCCTCTGAGCCCTGCACACTGTTCCCCAGCAGACCAGAGTCATAGACCACGTACAGGGCTCCTCCTGCGATGCTCACCTTGGTGGCTAGTCTGAAAGTGAACAACACAGAGAGTCAAGCTTTCAACTGGGATCGACTGCCCTCGTATCCCGTATCACATCATTTAAATGGACTGGAAACAATGCGTTATGTTTCATTTACTTGAGAGTATTCATTTTTGCGAAGAGAAGAGTTTGGGTAGAAACCAAGTAGACTATTAGCTCAGGAAGTTAGCATCAGTAAGCTAACTAGCTAATCGAGCAGCTAGTACTTACAACAGCATGAACTTCAGGGTTATCATGGCTGAAATAAAAGATACTCACTTCACGACAGGCAAAATCTTTGCTGCCATTTTTCCACAGCCGATTAATTTCCCTTTGGGTTCTGTTATTTCAAGTACACCAAAAAAAAGGGGGATTGAAGAGATATCTCCACTGAAGGACAAGCCTGCTTGCCTCTGTGCACCAGAGGTTTGTCAATAAAGTTGTTCTTTCAAAAAGAAGCGCTATCTTAATTTGAGAGCAGCAGATTCGTTCTAATAAACGTATTTTGGTTAATGTTTATTTATAGTCTATGACTAAATAACAATGGGAAGTCTTAACATAAAATAACACATTTTGAGTTTGTTTTTTTTGTCACGAAACATAAAATCGTGATTTTGTTTTGTTAAAAATGAGAGGCAGGATAGAACTGATTCCAGTTCAATAACCTCTTGGGCAATAACCCTGAATGGAGGATCATGCATGCCAACCTAAAGCACAAAGGTAAAACAAGATATTAGAGAGATGTTATTTTCAAAACAATGGAAATTGATAAATATGTGATTATGTAACAGATGATTCATTAGAGTTTTTTTTGTTTTTTTAACTTTGTTCCATAGTAATATTATTTCTGGGCTGGTATGCTTTTAGTCTTAAGCTGAAACACATAGCTTAAGGGACATTATTTTGAGATAGCCTAATTTGTAATTATTTCAACAAACTTTCTTATTAAAGCCTATTGCAGGATCTTTATTTGTTGGTAGTAATGGGCTTCCTTACAGCACACACGTCAAGGGAGAAAGAGAGAGTAGAGATTACATAAATGGAATTCGCTTTCCTTTATCTCACGTGTAAGGCAGCCCTGGAAACTGAATTTGTGGGACAGCGGTCAAGACAGCCAGCCAGCCAGCCGCTCCTTGCTTTTACATGGTGAAGTGAGCCGCCCCTACATTTGAAGTGCTCATGTAATCTGGTCTTTATGGTAAATGATCCGGACTGCAGAGAGAGAGAGAGAGAGAGAGAGAGAGAGAGAGAGAGAGAGAGAGAGAGACTGAGGATTTGACCTGTTATTCTTCTCCTTTTCCAAACAAAAGTGCTACATTCACAAGTCTCACCGTTAAACTGGCTTTGAGATAAACGTGTAGGAAACGAGAGCAAACAAAATTCTGTACAAGGATTAGTTTCGGGGGGTCAGTCAAGTTAGTTTGAGAATAGGCCACTACTGCGAGTCTGCGGTAACATCCGTTTTTCAAAATAAGGTGTTTACAAATAATAATTAAAAAAAACAGTTTTCCTGGGAAACTTTCTGTTAAAGTACTTCTTAGACTACATGAACAATTACTTTGATGTCATTTAACTGTGTTTTTTTTTCAGTAGGCCTAATCCACTGTCAAAGTAGGCCTACCTTTTATTTCATATTGATTTTTTTTCTGACTTTGATGTTTTGTAAAGAAAAATCTTCCATAAGTACACCACGATTCTGATATAGTTGGATTAGTACTTCTTAGACTACAAACACAAGTACTATGAAGTACTTTTACTCTACTTTCTGAGTAATCCACTGTCAAAGTCCATCATGAAGCACAGTCAGTTAGTCTTGTTTTTCTGACTTTAATGTCTTGTAAAAACAAATTCTTCCATAAGTAGGCCACGATTCTGATATGGTTGGACTTAGTACTTCTTAGACTACATGCACAAGTACTATAAAATAGGCTACTTTTAATGTGTACTTTTTGAGTAATTCAGTATCCAAGTCCATCATAAATCACTATAATACTTAGATCATAGATCATCTCAAACTTAATTCGTTTTTTAAAGACATCAAAGTCAGAAAAATTAGACTAATTATTGTGCTTCATAATGGACTTTGACAGTGGATTTGTCCCATTCAGGGAAAAAACAAGGAACTGGACCCATGTGCAGAATTAATCTAAAAATATTTATTGAATAAAAAGTGCAAAGGCAAACAAAAACTTACTTTCGAAATCCAACAGCTAGAAGTCGAAAACACTAGAGCACAGGAAGACGACCGACAAAGACTAACATCCAACACTGACAACTAACAATGATAAAGGTCTAGAGTTCAGGGAGAGCCAGAGCTCAGGTGGACAGGAGATGGTGATGGGTACCTTTCCTATTTCTTTGGCCTCCTCGTGAACTAGGAAAAATAGCCAGCCTAGTTCCAGTCCAGGGTGACTGTCTCAAATCAGCTCTTCCATTGACATTCAAAGAAGCAGTTCTAAAAATGTTTTGAATGTAGCTGATTCTTGCAGAAAAATAATCCAGCTTCTCCAAGGGTTCTGCTGGGTCCATATTTCTGGCCAGATCAATCTGTCGTGTAACTAAACAAGAGTAATCCATGACAGGATTATTATCATACTGTACTAATGGAAGAAATGGTTTTTACAAGTCAGAAAAAAAGACTCATTACAGTGATTTATAAGAGACTTTGATAGTGGATTTCTTAAAGAGTACACAGTATGTCATAGTACCTGTACATGTAGTAGGCTTTAAGAAGTAGCCTACTTATTCCAACCATATCAGAATAATGGTGTTCTTTTTTTCCCCAGGAAAACTTTTTTTTTTAAATTGTGAACACCTTATTTTGAAAAACCGATGTTACCGAAGACTCGCAGTAATATTCTCACCTCATTAACTTCATCGACCCCCGAAGCTATTCCTTGTACAGAATTTTGTTTGCTCTCGTTTCATACATGTCATGTTCAGGGGAAAAAAATAAGGAACTGGACCCACTTGCAGAATTAACTAAAAGTATTTAATTATCAAAAAGGCCAAAGGCAAACAAAACTTACTTCCAAAAGTTCAACAAACAAAAAAACCCACAGGGATCAAAAACAGGGAACCACACAGGAGCACGAGCAAAAACTGACACTGACATGAAATGAAGTGACAGCAGGAGAGACGGAACACAGAGACTAAATAGACACATAATCAAACACAGGTGAGACTAATAAAACACAGGTGAGGACAATCAGGGCAATCAAGGCAGGGAGAACCACAAGACCAGAAACACTGAGGACAATACGAAATAAATCATGAAACACTGAAGACACAGAACTTAAAATTCTAACAAAAAAAAAAAAAAAAAAACCTAGAACACAGCGATACACGAGGGTAATAAATGACCAAATAAAACAGAAAACACTGAAGACAAAACTAGGAAACCATAGGGAAACATTAACACACAAAGGGAAACAAGCAACACTGGGATACAACGGGGAAACTCAAATACAAAACCCAAAACTAAATCATGACAATACACGCGTATCTCATGGCAGTTTTACGGTAAGACTTAAGTATTTAGCACTTTCGTTTGGAAAAGGAGAATAATAACGGAGCATAAACCTCTCTCTCTCTCTTTCTCTGTTACGCCTGCTCGGTCATTACCATAGCGATCAGAATACGTGGGCACTTCAAATTTAGGGGCGGCCCACTTGACCATGTAAAAGCGAGGAGAGGCTGGCTTGACCGCAGTTCTGCACTGCGTTCCGTGTGCGACTGGGCTTACTCATAAACTCTCAGTGGTTAGAAGTTTACAAAATGGGAACTTTAAAAAAAGTCCTGCTGGCAAGTTTATGTGTCGCTTTTGTTGCTGTCAAGTGGTCTGCACCGAGTTTTGACTCAGGTAAGGGAGACGCAACTGCAACATTGTAGTCAACGTGATTCCACTAATGTCTAGATATGTTCTTGTGTTTTTTTTTTTGTTTTTCTTTACTTTAAAACATAAAGCTCTTTGATGTAATGGCAGGTTTCATTAGACCTACATATGTAAACCATGTTGCAGGACGGTGGGCAGGGTGATATGGACCTTTTTTTTTTTTTAAAGAGGGGGGGGTGTGTCTGGAGAAAGACATAAATGCACATGTATGCAGAATTCAATACAATTAATTTACAATATTTGCATTTAGACAACAAAATACATTTTCTGATAAGAAAACTTTTGAATGGAGGGTTTTGAGTTAAGTCTACATCTATGGAATGCATACAGTTCAGTCTTACCACAGTGATGAAATATAACCACATTGTTATTTGTTGGGTAATTCTTAAGTCCTTCAGGAGGTTGGCAGAATGCAATTTAATTGAGTGAATCAGTGACTGATGGTTCATTGCAAGCCAAATAGAAAAGGCACAAGACAACATTATGCATGATGGACCAGCCCCCAGGAAATATACCAGGCTAAACATCCCTAAACAGTGCTGTATTTATTCTTTCTCAAATCTGACCCATTCAGGGTTAGTTTGCGTGACACTGTATCTGCTGTGTTCAGCTAAATTAACAGCCATAGCTTATTGCAACAGAGGCACAGGTGTTGGCAGGTAGGATTAAAGCTATAGTGTTCTAACTACATTGTTCCCAAGATGCTTGAGCTCGAAGAGCCATGTTGTTTAGTTCAACTTGTTTGGACTCATGTCACACTTTGCAGTTCTAATATGAATTAAATGCAAGTGAGGGAGTGAGTCAAAATTCACTAGATTTTGACATGGCACCAATAATCCTCTGATGTAACAGACAATGTTCAAATGCTGCTAATATTGTACCGCTGCATTTGTACTTGTATAAAACTAGGTTATCCAACAAATCATAATCTTTGCATTGCTTCCAAATTGATCAGCACCTGAAAGGAAAATGATTTGTGAAAGTCTAGAGGGACATTGAGCCTCATTGAAGGGTAAAACATGCATTTGATAACCCACCAAACTTCATGTAACACAGTCTACAGCTATGTTGGCTAAGAAAGAGCTGAGTGTTTTAATCAAGTGTTTTTTTTTCTTCCGGTGAGTGATAGGAGAATATGTTGTTTTACTTAGATATGACCAGATGTTATTCTGTATTGTCACTCTCTATTGTCTTTCAATTGTCAGATTACCTTTTATTTATGTAACTTTCCATCTGGAACACAGCAGAAAGAAATCATATTTAAGCCTCCAAAAATGAACATGAATCAAGATGAAAATGGCCTGTGTGTGAAAACAGAGAATGACCAAAGTAAAAGGAAGGAGAAAAAATGTCTATATGTTGAGATATTCTTAACAGCTGTGTGTAACTAAAATGTCTTTAACTTAATATTCTTTGGGGTGCTGATGGACTCGTGGTTAGCCCAGGTTCATGTCCAAATGCTAGCTCCTTTCCCGCATGTCATTCCCCACACTCTCTGCTATCCTATCTTAATAAAGGCAAAAACACAAAAAAGCAACTTAAACAAAAATAAAACTTAACATTCTTTGTTGAAAACCAGAAACAACTTTAATAGCCATCTATCACATGTTGCCTGAAAAATACTTTCCTGATCTGAAATTTGTTTAACACATGACTGAAGAGATTTTATGAGACCTGGAGGTCTCACGCAGAAGCATTCATTGAGGATCAAAGACCACAGAACACAACATGTGTACATGGTGATCTCATTTTGAAGTGTTCCTTTTTGGTAAGGAGACTGTAATCCTGCAATGGAAATTCTGACCAAATACAACGTTTCTTCACCCAGCAGCAGATGTTTAAAGAATCTATCGGGTCTTGGATTCTAATCAAGCAAATATGCTTTCCCAAGTTAACTTAATTCAGGTTGTATAACTCTTTGCCTTTTTCAGATAAAAGACAATCATAGCAGTGTAGACTTTAAGGGCAAGGTGCACCATATGTACCAGTAAGTGTATGACCTCATTATGGTCATACACCTCAGCCTACAACATACAGCTCAGCCTGGGCGTAGAAGCTTGTTCTGAGTCTCTCAGGAGCCTCTAACATGTACATATGTACTAATATCATATTCTTAGACTGTAATCAATCACAAACCTAGAAGGTGTGTAGGAAGGCGTTTTAACTTCATGTGTCATATCTGCCAGAATGAATCACCTGTGTTTGAATTGGGTTAGATTTTTGGCTTATTTGGTGAGTGGGATCCAGCTCCAGTTCTAAACTAGTTTGTTCTCCCTGGTCCATGAGCCACCTTCCAGTTTCATAAAAATCAGGCCTAGAGTTTTTCTGTAATCCTTCTGATGAACAAACTAAAACCATAATCTTCAAACACATATAATTAAGCATATCTATAGCTAATTGATACAATTTGAAAATATCTTTGGGACATTTATTTTTGAAAGAGCAAACTTATTGGTTATATGGACAGAATGTTTGATAAAGGGATCATTCACCCTGGACATGGTCCACAATTTGACTTGAACCCTTATCATCATCATCATCATCATCATAATCATAATCATATTTGCACTGTGCAAAATATGTGTATATCATGAATGAAAGTTCAGTGTTCCCCTGGGGAAATTTAGGAAAAAAGCCCAAACTGAGCGAGTAATTGGTAATAATCTTGCATGCTCTTGCTTATAGAAAAGAGAACAGAGAGAGAGAGAGAGAGAGAGAACACAGCATTCATGTTGTTAGGGAGCAGTGTGCATACAAGTTTCCACATATAATGCTTTGATATGCTCTTCATCAATGGGCTAGTGTTTACTTATGCTTTCAACAATGACAACATTGTGTCAAAGTATCACAGCTGATAATTGAGCTTAATGAATTTTACATTTTGACATTTAATTGCCTTTTTTTTACAAATGGAAATTCAAATGATTTATTACAGATCTGCTCCACATTTATAGACACACAATATATAACAATAGTTATTTGTCCTAGTCTGTGTGCTCAGTGATTCAACAAATTTATGAGGGAGGACATTGGCCAGAGAATATTTTCTAAGTCTGTATTGCATCAAAATCTTAATTAAGGTAGAAAGTTTGGGTATAAAGGAGCCATCCCGGTTTTGAAAATATATATATATATATATATATATTTCTCTAACAGAGCATAACAAATGTGTAACAGCTCCTCCTGCCTCAGGATCAGAGGTCTTCAATATGTCTGAACAACACATACTGTAGTAGAGGACTTTGACTTTGAGAGGACTTTCTATTTTTCATGCATGGCTTTGCTAAATAAGTATCGAAAAAATGGAGGTCATGGTTTGATAGTTGTGATCTGAGACAATCCAACGTCATCATAGTCACTGTACTATAGGCTATTACTATATATAACACGTGATTTTTTTATAACATATCTGTTAACACAAAAACCTACCCAGGCAACACCAGAATTATCAAAAATTTTACAGACTATGTCAATGGCATTCAAATGACTTTTCCTCTTTCTATCAAACAGATGTTTTTTTGTGTTTTTTGAACATCTTTCAGAGTCTCTCAGAGGAGCCAGGGTATTGGTGACGGGGGCCAGTACGGGAATTGGAGAACAGATGGCATATCACTACGCCCGCTTTGGTGCACAGATAGTAATTACAGCAAGAAGGGAGAAAGTGTTACAGCAGGTAGGCGAATGTATTTAAATAGACTTAAAGCTTTAAATGGTTGATTATGCCTTAAGAGTGTTTTTTATCTGTTGGTTGAAATTATACATTAATTCTGCTTTCTCTTTGGTTTTTTGTTTCAGGTGGCAGAGAAATGCCAGAGTTTAGGGGCCCAAAAAGCCCTCTACATAGCAGCAGACATGGCCAGTGTGTCTGACCCCGATCAAGTGGTCGATTTTGCAGTGGAGAAACTTGGGGGGTTGGATTACATGGTTCTCAACCACATAGGGCCGAGCCCCTTCAGAATGTGGGACGGAGACGTGGAGCACACCAGGTGGCTGATGCAGGTAATGCAGTATTTTAATAGTGCACAAGCAGATCAAGTGAGGAGAATGCTCTGATCTTTGTGTCTTTTTTCTGTGTGTGTGCTTTCTAAAGGTCAATTTCTTCAGCTATGTTCACATGGCTTGGAAGGCTTTGGCTTCCCTCGAGCAAAGTAAAGGATCTCTGGTGATTGTTTCATCACTTTTAGGTAGGTTTGCTACATTGTTTTGTTTTTTTACCAGCAACTGAAACATATGTCTATACACTTCTGAACTGTACCCATTAATTACAAGATATGTATAGCCTACGTTCATTCTTTTTGTATTTATTTAATTTAAGGTTAAATAAATAATAAGCCAAACTGCTCGCCAATGCAGTTATTTCATGTGGTCACATTTTAGAAAAATATGGTGGCTGCTTTTTTGGTTTAATGGCCTTGTGGTGAAGAAGGTAATATAAAGAAATTCTACGTGTGGCTATGGTTGGCAGTAAGAGCTAGCAAGGAGAGGGGTGGCTCTGGGACGCCAGAGCTCACTGTTGAGCATCCTAGAGGTGTTGTGGGCCTAACTTGACAAAAACATCCGTGAAGTAAGGTGCCCTCTGGATAACCCCAATGATGTACTGGCTCTTGCTGCCCATCTATCTGCACCGTTGCATTATGGGGGCCATTAGGGCCATGTGGTAGGTTAAGCGGGGTACACACTACAAGATTTTGCCCCCACTTCCCACCAATGTCAAAAAAGGCCCGAATATGTATTGATTCCAAAGATTATCTTTCCAGATTTCCTGTGGTGTGAGGTGTGTTAACAGCGGGTTTACCCTCTGGAAAAATGGCCCCCAAAAAAATTTGAAGTCTGTGCCATGCTTTAGGTGAGGGGTTAGAAGGGCATAATGGGAAAGAGGGGTTTCCAAGCTAAGAGCTTATCTTTTCCATTAGAACAAGTCTATTGCATTTTATGAGTGCACATGCCAAATCAAGTTTGTGAGAATAAGAGTCTTGAATTGCCTATAAATCCTGTTTCTGAAACTGTCAAATTGTTTCGGAAACCTCTCTCGAACAGTTTTTCTTTTCTTCACAGGTAAAATGGCAAGTCCCTTTGTGGCACCGTATACCTCAACAAAATTTGCCTTGAATGGTTTCTTTGGGGCCCTTCATCATGAGCTGGCTATGAAGAAAAGTAATGTGTCCATCTCTATATGTACACTAGGTCTCATTGATACTGAAGCAGCTATGGACAAAGTCAGGTAAGTCCAGCATACAATGAGTCCAATTCAGATCGTTTAACCCTGCTGGAAAATGATCACCAGCTGTTGACATAACATTTACAAGTGCTCTCCATTGCAGTTAAGACTGTATTTTTTCTCTCTATCCTAGGGGTGTCACTAACATACCAGCATACCCAGCCACAGATGCAGCACTGAACATCATCAAAACAGGAGCTACAAGACAGACAGATTTATACTACCCTTGGTTTACCCAACTTGTGACTCTCAGCAAAGACTGGTTACCATCCCTCACAAGCTATATCATCCAGAACTCCTACAACTACAGCCCATGAAAGAAACTGTAGTACCCTGATGCAAGTCGTAGATTTGTTACGCAATACTAATATTCTAGTAGACTCAGACTTTAATGTTCGTTTGCCTAAATGTTTGTTTAACTTTTAACTGGGGAAACAGGTTTACAGCCAACTGGTTAAAGTTCCTATTTATAACAAACTGACCCTTGTCCTCCTTTTTTTCCCTCTTTTTTTGGGGGAGAGGTTCATTCAGTGAAAGTCCACAGGGGAGAAAATATTATGACTTGAATTTATTTCATTTCTAAGTGCAGTCAATGAAGTCAAATCAGGTGGGAAACTGATAGCAGCCATTTAATGTAAAATGAAAAAAGGTAAACGAGGATGATTTAAGATCTGCTGGATGGAAAAAAATGCATGATATAATAATATATTTTATTTGTAATGCACTTTCATTTACAGTAAACCAAACTTAAAGTGCAACATATTCAAGAAAAGCAGGAATGGAAATTAGTAAAAAAGACAAGTAAGAGCAGGCAGAAGAATTAGTAAACATGAGTACAAAAGCAATAAAACAAGTGCAGGAGAATTTAAAAAAAAAAAAAAAAAAGGAAAGTCATAGTTTTGTTCAACTCTCAAAAGGGTTTTTGGCGCCTTCAGGTGGTCTCTGAGGGCATTCCACAGCCATGGAGCGGCAACACGAAAATGCCCGATTCCCCATTGATATAGTCCTGGGGGAGTGGAGACGATTGGTGTCAGTGAAGTAGAGGTTTCTTGTGGATGTTTGAGGGTGAGCAGGTCATTGAGGTGTATGTTTATTGGGGGAGTTCCCATGAATGCAGCGATATGTGCACGGTGCACCCAATAAAAGGATAATTAATAACTTGATGGAAACGCATTGAGAATTAGGGTTGGTTCATAAACTTTTCTGGAACTGGAGCGCACAACATAGCACCCTTTTCATATTCACATTAGGATTGAATCGAACTAACGTGTGAATCACATGTCATTCTTATAGTTGTATTTTTATTTAAATCTCAACTAAATTGATCATAAGGGCTGTTGTGTACTCCCTTTCTGTAATCTTGCTTCTTGCTTTGATTGGACCTCTTTGGGATGTGTTAATGTATTTGTAAGTGCAAGTGAGATTTATAGGATAGTCAACATTCAACCTTAAAACATAAGAGGAAGAATAAAGGAAAGGAAAAAAAAAGACGCGGAACAAAGAAGAAAAAGCTTCACATTCAGAAATGCATAGCTGAAAAGAAACTAGACTGTTGTTGATATAACAATATGTAAATATTGCAATTTTACTGCAAATGAGGTTGAACTGGGTCATGCTGACCCTAGTAAAACACGTTATGTGTGCAACAGGATGTGAAGTTGACCTTTGAATTCTAGACACATCAATCAAAAGCCTTTAAATATCTCGAATGATTAATTAACTTGTGAAGTATATGACTTGTATTCTTCTAAAAGCAATGACAAGGAGGATGTAGCACTTACAAATAGCATCAAAAGTCTTGACAATGACGATAATTGAAAAGCTTGATATAAATACAATAATAAGTCGGCAAATAAAATAAAATAAAACAGTTACAGGCAGGTATTGGACGGTTTAAAAATTCCTTAGGTGTCCAAAAGGGATAAAAGTGCTCAATTTCAGATCATGTTGTAAAATATTCCAAGAATTTGCTGCACTAACTCTAAAAGAGGAACCTGGAGAACAAGCCTCTCCCTCGAGTGAGTTAAAAACAGACCAAGGTTCAGATACAAGGATTTTATATCCAAATAGATGCCAGTGGTTATTGCGTATTTCATATGTACATACTTGTAACACAAGGCCTTTAGCAATATTGGAAGCTAACAATTTAGCAAAGACGAAGCATGTCCTTTGGGCTGAAGGCTTGAATTTCAGCTTGGATTGAGTTATTGGCTATTAACTGAGAAAAGGGGAATAAGTATAGAAGGGACTTAACTCTACTCACCATGGTGCTCACATAGCTTTCTACCAGTAATATGAAACTAAAAGGTAGCTTAAGTGTTTGTGACATGCAAACATTCCTTAAGTGTGACAGAAGCCATATGATTTACTTGAAGAGTTCAGTGCAAAATCTGGTTGGTTTTGAGTCAACACTTGTGATCTGCTATAAGAGAGGCCGACAGAGAGGAAAAGATGGAGCGAGAGTAAATGTCTTTAATTAACTTTGTTAAATCGTTCAGGTATACACTATAAAAACAACAACAACCATACATGCTCAATACCATACCTGTCAAAAAGGGCACGTCAATCTGAACAGAATAGTATTTTAAATGTCCACATGAGGGCAGTAGTGCCAAAGAACTGATGTTAGACTACTTCATCCTACCTTCAAATCCCACTAAAGTCCACTTTATGTTAAGGATGAATATAAGAAACCCAGAGCATCGTATGTTTGATGTCATTTAGCACAATACTTTGCATTACTTTGGTTTCTTTAAATGTTGAATTCTTCAATGTTTGAGTGACAAATGGTATTTTTCCCCAAGTGTCCATCCTCATCAAAACTCAACCTCCCTTTTCTTGTCTTCTTTATGCCCCCCCTTGATTTCTCTCCATCTTTATTCTTCTCTATTTCATTTCTTTTCTTCTCTCCAAAGCCGGCCACAGTAGGTATTGCAGACTTCCTACCGAGCAGGACTTTCTCAGTGGGTTCCCTTGTGTCTTTGTTCATCATCCCCCAAAAGCACCACAGGCTTCCTGTGAAGCTGTTGGCTCAATCCATCCTGGTGGTCTTTTCTTTATTTTAATACACCCCAGAGGTTGTACCCTGCTGATATAGTGGTGCTCTACTGTATTCCCAGTGTGAGTTTTCATTGTCAAAATCAAAAAGCCTTGCAAGAAAAAAATAATAATTTGAAAAGTTGAGGAAGAGAAAGAAGAGCACATTCAGTCTTCAGGAGCAAGAAGAAGTGGCCTTGAATTTATAATGTAAGGTTTGCACAGCTCTCCTTAAACTTGTCAGTTTTTTGTTGTCTTTTGATGGATATGAATGGTGGCGGGACGTGATTGCAATGCATGTTCTTCTTGTCCTTATCTTGACACACTGAGGATTGTGGCGATGGTATAATCTCCCTCTAGATTCTGTGGAACGAAACTTTGAAAAAAAACTCTCCCTTCTTTTCAGTCCTGTCTCTTTCTGTGTCACACACACACACACACACACACACACACACACGCACACACACACACACACACACACACACACACACACACTCAAATGTGGTGGGGCCTCCTTGGGAGGAGAGCAGGCAGTGCCTGGGAGAACAGCCAGAAACACCTGCAACAGATTAGTGTTCCTAATGCTAGGTAATAAATCCTCTCACCCTTCTCTAGCATCTCCATCTCCACCACGCACGTATCTTATAGGCTGAGGAGCATCCACCCACAACCCTCACACACATGCACTCAATATTATATCAAACATTAAAACTTGCATGCATCCATGGACGTCCTTTTTTTAATCATTCTTGTTTTCCCCCCTCACTGCTGTGCATGTTACAAGTTAAGCCCACACTACTATCACTATCCTGTTGGTTCAGTTCCATGGAGATTTTTTTTTCTTTTTAAAGATAACTTGTAGGGCTTTTATGACTTTATTAGATAGGACAGCTTGAGAGAGACAGGTAATGGGGAGAGAGTTAGAGGGACCTAGCTCTACGGACTGAGCTAAACCGGCTCCATAGTCAAAGACAGCGCTCTATATCCAGATCAAATATTTTATCTTAGTAGCCTCATGGTTAGTGTGCGCACCTCTTGTACAGAGGCTATAGTCCTCCAAGTGGGCGGCCCGGGTTCAAATCCGAACTGTGGCTCCTTTCCTGCATGTAATTCCCCACTATCTCTCTCCCCAATTTCAGACTCTATCCACTTTCCCATCTCTACAATAAAAGCATAAAAAGCCCCCCAATTTAAAAAAAATCTTTAATTCAAAAAAACAAAGTCAAAGACCAAAGTAGAGGCTGGTTGCTATATTGACTTCACATCAATCTTCAAAGATGTCAGATTGGCCTAACTTGGCTCAGAGGTTTGAATTCTGCTTTAAAGCTACTGTGAGTCACATTCGGTTTCATATCATTCTTGGTGACCCCTATCAGCATGTCTTCTTTTTAAACAGTCAAACAAATCACTCTCCTTTAAGCTTTGCAGTGGAACATTTAAACAATGGCTGTTTTGACAGAGTGCAGTTAGTCACCTTGTCTACCCGGTTGCAGCAGTAACAGACTCTGAAAATAATCTTTAAGAATAGTCAATCTTATTGCTGTTGGTCTTGTTTGCTTTTGCAGGTCATAAAGAGGCATCCATATTCATTTCAGTCTGTTTCCTAACTAGCAAGAATATCCTCTCAAGAGCTTTAATATACGTGACACAGTATATTTTTTTCATCTCATTTTCCCCTGATGAGAAAAGAAAATCTATTTTTGTGCCAAAGTATTAAATTTAATGACAAGAAGAAAAAAAAGTTCCAGATGGCATACAGAGTAATCTCATCATCTTATTTTTTCAACATTTGCTGTTGCAGCCAAAAAACGTAATTTTTCAGATCATAAATAGTCACCTATCCGTAGTGATTACGCTGCACCTCCAGCAAAATGCAACGGTCTCAATTTATGATTCTTTCTTGTCCTGCTTCTTTGATCACAAAGGCCACAGCTCCACAAATCTCTGTCCAGCTTCATCCATCAGTTACCTTGAAAACTACAGAAAGAGCGGCCTTGATGTAGCTTGTGTGAGTGTACGTGCATGTGCGTGCGTGCATGCTTGTGTGTGAGTGCATGCGTGTGTATGTGTGTAACATTTATCAGCCACTAGCTTCAGAATGGGTGACCACTGGTTAAAATGGGACAGAGGTTAAGTTGGATGTAGAGGTGTCATAGAAAACCATGAACAAGATGATTTATTACATATGAGTGTAAGGTGCTTTACCTGCTTTTTGTGAAGTGTCTTGAGATAACACTTGTTATGAGTTGACGCTATACAAATAAAAATTGATTGATTGATTGATTGATGGTGTAAGCACACTTGATGACCCAGGGAGACAGTTTTCAGGGATGCTCAATTTCTAATTTTACATACGGGTAGGTTTGCCTGTTTTCTCCAAAGAATTCATGACTCATAGCATCTCTTGGTTTAAATATCAACTTAGTAATACTTTTAGTGCAAGTCTGAAAACAACTAGTAATTTCAATCAATTTACTTAATGTGTGCATGAAAAAATCACCCCAAGTTATTGATTGAAGCAGCATATCCACGTGTTCAGAATTTCATTGACTACAAAAAAAGTCAGTTATCGGCACAGTCGCGTGTTATTGGCCAGGGATAGAAACATCAGAAGAGAGGCAGGCACCTCTTTTCACTCACTCTCGAAAGGTGAGAGTGTGGCTGCCATTGTGAAGCATCGTAGTCGAACGAAGTCCTTCATAAAACTGAATTTTTTAAATCATTACAGTGGGAAACCAGGAACAGCTGTGGCAAAGTTAATGCAGTCTGTGAGCCTTAATAGATGTAATGTGTTTAAATTGAATCTATTTACTGGATTTAGATTGTGGGGACCCTTTCCAATGCAGCAAGATCGTTTTTTGCAAGGTTGAATCTGCACGCACTGTGTGCGCCTGCTTGTTAATGGGCATGTGTAATGTCCTTATAATGCAGAATGAATTAGTGAAAAAAGCAGGATGGATCAAGTAGAATTAATGGTTATTCCAAGTCTAGAAGACAAATAGTTACACTACCGGGTTTATCTTTTCTGTTTCAAGTAAGACTATGACAAAAATGGCTGCTTTTTCCGGCTTCATATTGAAATGGCAGACGTGACAGTGGTGACAAATGTAGTATTTAACCCTCGGCAAGAAAGTGTCAATGACATTGGTCTTCATGTCAAACTACCAAACTACCACTACTTGAATGCTTTTTCAATATACTTCAAGTCATCTTTTATTTTTACATTACATTACTTAAAGTAGTAAAGTAAAGTAAAGTAAAATAGTAAAGTACATTTTAAAGTAGTGATTTAGAGCATGAAGCATGTTTGTGATATATTGTGTCCTTCAGCAAAGTTACTAAAAAATAAAGCTATGGAAATATCTAAAAATGAAAGTAGGAAAGAGGAAAAAATAAACAAGAAATTTAGCAAATTGTGGTGTAGATGTTGTCTAAAATGCAGTCTCCTTTTATCTTTTGCCACTTAACACTGAAACCAGCCATTGATCTGTTGTTGTATAAGCTGATTAATTTTGAAAAGAATGTTAAGCTTCCTGAATACCGAGCTTGTGCATGACCTCTGAAAAGTTTTCACAAAACATTGAGCTATGATAACAAAAGGAGGGAGTGTACGAGGGGGGCGAGATGAAAACCTATGAAAGGGGAGCGTCAGTGTGAATAAAAACTGTGGGTGTGAGAGGTGGCTGAGGTGGCCCTGTGACCCCTGACCTCCTTCCCCAGGTCCATTCAGAGCAGCACAATGGTTGACACCTGTGTCCTTTCAGTACTGGCACTATTATTATTTACATCAGTCGGTGGGAGAGAGAGACAGACAGAAAGAGGCCAGAGGTGCTGTGAAGCAGAGCGAACCAGCCACATGCCCACAGCACCCTCTTTTCCCCTCTCCCTTTCACAGACAGGTGCCCTCCTCTCTCTCGCTCTCTGTCTGCCAGTCTCTTCCTCTTTAATTATTTCAGATAACTCCAAACACACCAGCGGAAGGATGAGTATCCTCAAAGAGGAGAGACGGGTTGTTTTTACATCCTGTACCTAATGGTCCGACTTTGCTCCTCTGTATCACCATTAACACAGAGGGCATCAGACTATGTTGGGTGGGGGGTGGGGGGAGGGGGATGTTGTTATGTTTTGTTCAAAATAAACTGCTTTCCCTTTTGATGATCTTGCAGAAGAAGAAGAAAAATGTAGCCCAATTAACATCCAATTACAAACAAGTTGTTTTTTTTTTGCAGCTCACCCACAACACTTTCAGTTGCACCCAAAACGATTCACGACAAGAGAGTTAGAGTTTAATGACGCTTACAGGACAATCTTTTTGTTAACTTTTTGTCATTTATCCCCCTCTAGCTGATCAGGCTGTTGGGTGGAAATCACAGGGAGCATGGGTGGCAGGCTGGGGGTTACATGAATACGTTTTTTTTTTTTTTTTCATTGGGGGAGAGAAAGCCCAATTAACAAAGGATAAGAAGTGAACCGTAAACACCCTCAACAAGGCCCAACAAACCTACAAGAACAAGAGCTGTCTCTCTCTCTCTCTCTCTCTCTCTCTCTCTCTCTCTCTCTCTCTCTCTCTCTCTCTCTCTCCTAACCCCCCTCTGCTGACCACTCCTCCCCCCTCTTGCTCACTCACTCTCTCTTCCACTTCCCTCACAAAAGGAAGGCTCAGAGCTTACAAAGTGCCAATTAACACTGAATGTTTGCCCCTCGCACCTCCCTCTCTGAACTGCTGACAGCTCTGGTGTTTGGGTTAATACCAAAGGCCTGCAAAGAATTATAATTCTCTTCCTTGCCCCATCCCCCCTTCTCTCCCTCTCCTATCCTTTTATTTTGTTTCCAATGGGGTGGTTTTACAGTTCAATGCACAGTCAAAGGGTGATATAAAATGACTTTCCAAAGAATTTCATTTAGGGAGAAGAGGGGCTGCTGCATTGGGGCAGCCAGGGGCAGGACCAGGGATAGGGTGGGGGACCTATCTCAGGCAGGGAAAGAGGGACAACCATAAATGCATAGGTGAAGACAATGAAAGATGTTTTTAATCAAATACTTTACCATGATTTTATAATACTTCTATTTAAGTATCTTTAACCCCCCAAAACAATATTGTATCCCTTTATTTTAATTCACCAGAGTAGAAATGTAGATGCTTTGTTACTTGTCCCTTTATCTCAACACATATTATGCAAAACAATGTGCACCGTGGGGCGGCTGTGGCTCAGTGGTAGAGTCAGTTGTCTTTCAACCTGGAGGTCAGGGGCTCAGTCCTCATCTCCTGCAGTCACATGTCAAAGCGTCCTTGGGCAAGACACTGAACCCTGAATTGCTCACACTGCGAGCTATTGCCGGCGGCATGTGAATGTATAGACTATAGAAAAGCGCTATCATGTGACATTTACCAACAATATACACACACAAACCTAGTTAACACACATAATTACAGATGTGTACAAGCACAGTCACACCTATTGGAACTCACTCTCACCCGTTGGAACTACAGGTCCCACTTGAGAGGAAGATAGCAGCATGGGTCATTTATCATAGTCAGGCCTGATGGCCGCGCTGTGCTTGTTTTTTCTCCCTTGTGAACTCCAATAAATCAGCGTACTGAATAAAAGAGCGGCCAATGAGCAGAGGTGAGAGGGTTAAACTCTGGGAGAAACAGAGACCACATGAGTCTTTGAGGGGAGCTTCTGCCTGGACTTAATTCCCTCTCCAAACTGGGTCTGCCTGGACAATTTATGACCTCCTGGGACCAACGTCTCTCTCCTCTTTCTTTTCTTTAAACTAATGTGCCCAGTTGAAATATTTTCTTTTCTTGGAAATGGAATAAAGCTTGGACTGTATTCAGCGTAAAGGCATCATGGATCAGATTGCAAAACAGTTTGAAACAACTTACTAAATACAATTCATGCTATAAATGATAACTCCTCATTGTCACATCAAACTTTTTTCAGTTCTTGGGAGAGCCACTACATTCCTTAGACATGTAGGCTTCAGACAGAGTGGTGCAAAGTCTGATTAAATTCCCTCGTTTAATTTAGCTGGCTATTGCAAAGTACTACAACTATGTTTTAAAGAAGACACACCACATTCCTCCTTTTAAAATGAGAAGTCTTAACAAGCCATAAAATGAACATACTATAGACCAATGATGAGACTAAGAGGTTGCTTAATCTGTTTGCAAACATTAGTGAAATAATTCGTCCACTGACATAAGCCTGCTTTTCTTTGTATATGCCTCAATTTCCTGCTAATTTGCACACTTTTCAAACACAATTTACAAAATGTGTATTCAACATAATCATGACTTGTTATCTCTTGTGGTGACAGTGGCTGCTCTTGAGCAAAAGTTGCAGGTTGACTTTTAAGGGTATTAACTGCCTCTCTGTTATTAGATTTAATCTGCTAGCTCTACAAATGAGTGTGAGGTGTACTGGTGGTGTGGAACCAAGCCAGACTGGCTTTATTTACATTTAAGAAAGGGGAGCTGAGCAGAGAGCTGACATGACCTGACACGGTTCATGGTTCCACCAGTGAGGGCTGTCTGGGCTTCAACCTCAACCCCAGGACCTCGGGGTCAAAATGCTCTGCAGCCTCTCTGGGATGAAGGCGGCTGAAGAGACATGTGACTCAGGCCTCTGCTTTAAATCCTGAATTCTGGGATTTACTTAAGATAAGGAGAGTGCAAAATGGGCCCTTATAACTTGGGGTGTGGGTTGAAAAACTCACGTCGGAGAGGGGGGAAAAAAACAGTATGCACAAGGAATACAATTTCCACATATCGAAACATAAGATCAAGCTACAGTATATCATTTTTATCTGAAGATTTATTGGGAAACAGGTGCTCCTCCTCCAGCCAGCCCTGGAGCCCTCTGTTTGCTTTCTGTAACATCAGATTCACATGAACTATAATTTCTGCTAGCCCAATGGCAGATCCAAAGGTCACTGGTGTGGCTGTGTCAAATGAGGGTCGTGAGAAACGCGGATAGAAGCACGTGCCTTTCAGAGAATTAGATGAATGTCAAAATTCTTTCTCAATAATGGACACATGTGAGAGGAATCATTCTGGCCAAAGTGCAACTGCACGTCTTTGCAGAGAAACAGGATTTCCTCTTTGCTTCATTTCAACATTCTTCTCTTTTCTCCCTCAACATTGCATCCCTTATTCCTCCTGAACCCATAGGAATTTCCTCTGATGTGATTGGTGTGTGTATGTCTGGAGTCTGTGTGACCCATCAGCAATAAGCAGAACATAGCAGACCGGCCACAGGGGCCAAACGCCCTGTGGGACCCAGACCTGGCTCAGGATCCGGGGCCGTTCTGCACCACAGTGGATCTCTGGCTGTAACTCACCCTCTGTCTGTGGTTTGGGATGGTGTGGAGGTAGGGGTGAATGGCAGGTCAGCCATGGAAAAGCTTGCTTTATTGTCTGTCTCGAAGAATGAGGGATAGAGGGTAGAAAGGGAGAGAGAGATAGAGAGATGGTAGGAGGAGAGGGAGGACGTGAGAGGAGGGAGGGAACGAGGTGGAGGAACCTATTTCAAAATATAGAATTGAAAAAGAGGTTTTGACATGAAGGTATATGAGAAAAAAATGTATGTAGCCTGAAAGTAGACTGGATGAAACATGTAATCCCACATGGCCCTCTTTTTCAAGTTATTTTTCAGCTTTTCGATACCATGATAGACAAAATGGCTGAAAATGCATGTCTATTTTTAAGCTAAACCGATTCCCTTCCTTGACATAGTATTTGATCAAACTGCAGTGTAGATCAAAAGCAACCTTCATATAGTATGCGCTATACTCCAAGGGAAGAGCTATTGGAAGTTTTTTTTTAATTCAACTGACAGTTTGATATGCTTTACAGAATAGCATTGATATGGGCCCGCACAGGAAATGGACAGTTTATGATAAACCTATAAATAAGCAGATCAGTCAAGATCTCTGGGTTATCAAATGAGATGATTTCTACCAGATTTGGGTGTCAAAGTTCCCGGCTGAAAGTGATTGATGAGTGCTAGGTAATTGTCCATTGTGAGGGGACGTCAGAGGGAGACAACATGTCACCTCGCAGTGAGAGTAAAGGAGCCGGCAAATGGAAGTGATTATGTCTAATATTCTCCATCTGGGAGCGATTGCCTCAGAAGAGGAGTTTCAAAGAGGAGCACGGTGGAGAGAGAAGAAGAAGGAGGCAACAGTAATTTGCACAGGATTTACAAATCTCCTGAATCGAATTTGGTTATCTTTGTGCACATTTTCTCATATTCCCTTAAGATAGTAACTCATGAACTGCATGCACACATGCTTAAGCAGCTCAACAACAATAACTCATACTTTTTATTGCAAGGATGTACAATATGAGAGGCAGCTTATTTCGTAGACAATCGAACAATCCCAGAGAATGAAGCTGTAATATTCACTGCAGCATGCTGGATTTTGAGGCTCAGACATCACCACTCACTATATCTTGCTGTCTGTCTGTGAGCAATCACAAACCACCCAAGAAATAGTTGCACGTTTGTGTGTGTGTGAGAGTTGAGCCTGAGCCAGGTCAGACGTGATCAAAGGGCTGCAGAGGAGAGGGGGGGGGGGAGTTATCTGGTCCCAATTACATTCAATCATGGGAAATTGGCAAAGTGCAAAGCAAGAGAGATCTTCATGATTAGAGCAGGAGGCCAGATGAGCTGAGGTGGTCCTTTGACATTTCTGACTTCACAGAGACGACAAGAATAAGGATTGGGAGATATTTCCACTTTTTTAGTTTGAGTAACCTATTTATTTATTGTTGTGAGTCACGGTACGATTGAACTATTCTATTTTCATTTTGAAATGACCATATAGACAGAAAATGACATGAAAGAATTGGCTTTCTGACATCAAACATGATGTAAATGGCATAAGAAGTAAATGAAATAAAATCAGAACACCTGACAAACTAAAATCAAATATCAAGAACAAAAATGTAAACATTGTATTATTATGCAATAATTTGTTGCTATATCCTGTTAAATCTATCTTGACAGGAAAAACACGATAGACAAATGTTTTGCTTTAAAGATCTGACTTTTCTTTTCTTGAATTAGAACAGACAAACGTGATTTACAAAGCAGGTTGGAATGATGTAAGAGGCAAAACAATAGTTAAAGCCACCTACAGGTGGTCAGCAAATGGCAATATTGTTGGCTGGCTGTGAGTTTAACTACTGTTGTCTTTTTGTTTAGTTGAGTAGTATGCAAGATAATCTTGTAGTTGTAAAGATTTTGTTTAGGCTTACTTGTTATTAGGGCTCTAATAAGCAAGGCCAGGACTAAAAAACTTTCTGAATCAAGGATTTAAATAATTAGCTGTTAATAATGTGTGACAATGTAATGGAAAGTTAAGAAAGCTTAAAAAGAAGATCAAGCTCAAACAAAGGCTTCTCTTTGTGTACAAAGGATTGGAACAGGGCACATTTCCCCAACTAATGAATGCTGATAAAGTGAGATGAGATAACCAAACAGGCATAACAAAAGGGATTTCTCTCGCTCAGGGTTTCTCACTGATTTGCCAAGTGGTTCCTTCTCCTCCTCTGATTGGTCAGTAGCACTCACCAAAGAATGCCAACAAAAAAAGTGACCCTGCAGAGAGCACCTCCATCCCCCACCTCACCCTCCCTGATATGTGTCCCTCACCCATCCCCCTTTCCTCCTACCAGCTCCCCCTCTCTCGATGTAGCCCTCGCCCTCCCTCTCGCTCTCTCCCTGTTGCCTCACGGCTTGCTGTGACCCATCTTGCACCTCCCGAAGCCCACAACAGACGCTTGGTGTGTGAAGAAGGTCAAGAGTTCAGGCTTGGCTGAGGCTCCATCCCTCCCTCTGCTCAGAGGAGGCCTGCCCTGCGGGTTTATAATTATCTGCCGTTGGCATTCAGCACAGGTTCAAGCACAGTGCAAGCGCTGGCACCAGCGTGGGGGGATGCGCTTGGCTACACACTTGGTGATTAGTTGTCCCTAATTGTCAGTTCCTTGTTCCTTTTTACCTTTCTCTCCCGCTCTCTGCTTCCCCTCCCTCCCCTCACCAGTTATCAGTTAGAATTATCTTGGTCACATTTGATACATCCTCACAAAGAAATAAAAAAGGAACAATATAGACTTGTGTATTTTGTCATTGACTGCAAAGGTGTCTGTCATTCAAGACAAAACCTTTTTCTTTTTTCATCTCACTGACAGACAAAGGTAAATTCAAAGACTCAAATAGCTTTAATTTAAGACTCAGTGTGGATGAGTACACGCCCTGACACACCAAGCAGACGGCAGACGGCGACCAAGACCGACTGTGGCATCACCTCATGTCGCCTTTTGTCTTGGCCAAAGGTTGCACTTGAACACACCGCAAAGACTAACAGCTGACGGCCAACCACCACGTACGTTCTGCGCATGCATGAGAGGAAATAACTCCCCATGCCAGCAGTCCATTGTTATGATATGAGTAGACCATTTTCATACAGCTGTCAGTCACCACTCATAATATAGGTAGCCTACTAGAATAATGTCTGGTATAAAGTGGAAAATGGCGCTGGCGTTGTCAGCCCCTGGTCTATTAGTTGAAAAAGGAAAGAAGAGGAAAGAAGAGGAAAGAAGAGGAAAGAAGAGGAAAGAAGAGGAAAGAAGAGGAAAGAAGAGGCGGAGGCGACAAATAAGGAGAAACCGCAATAAATGGGTGAAAGCATGGATACTACAGTGGCATGCTCAAGGGGCTTTCCTGAACCTGTGTCAAGAGCTGGAGTTACATGAAACCTCCAAAAAGACAATCAGAGTGATTCCTCTCACCAACCGTGCCGATGCCGACCAGCACCGATTCAACATGTCAAATCGGCTACCCAAAAAAGGCAGACGGGGGCCGGCAGGTAGCAACGGAGCTGGACAATCTGCAAAAACTAGAGCGATGATCTCCTTGGTGTGTCACGGCCTTAACAGATGCTGTTTGACATTTCATTGCTTGTCAAGATACATTTAGAAGTACAAGTGTCTTGTTCAAGGTTGTTGACATAGTAGGATGGCTGCAGACACAACTCACGAGAGAGTCAGTGGCTGTTTTTTTTAAACAGCTTACTATACTAGTAGTATGTACTGATTTGGCCAAAATGCAGCATGCAGTGTGCAGTATGCAAACAAAGGCAAGATCTGCATTAGTGTCAAAAATACGTGGATGTCCTACTGATTCTGAAAAAAATTACAGTATCCATCAGACCAGTCTTCCTTGCATACTGCTTCCGTGCCAGGTCATAGATGAAATGATGGACAGCAACAGATATCATAACAGGGGGAATAATCAAAATCAGACAAAACCACACAAAGATACCATCAAATACCTTTTTGATTCTTAAAATCATGAAAAGCTAAATGAATCGCTTGTCAGCTTTTTTCGGACCATAAGTGGATTCTACACTGTATTTGCCATCAGCTGTTTACTTTGTCCAAGATAACAACTGACTGTCAGTCAAACTACATACTACTGTCGATTCAAATATAGTATTCAGAATGCAGTACATAGTGCATGCTATGTTCAATGGTAGTATGTAGTAGGCAATTTCAAAAACAGACAGATTTCTCAACCTCAGGGATAGTGAACACAAGAGGCGAGCCAAATCAATCGCAGAGAAAAGATGAAGAGAACTAAAGTTAAGCAGCCTCCACAGATGGTCATCATGGGCCATAGCTACATGGGAAAAGCAGGTGGCCTAGAAGCTTTCTAAGTCGTGTCCAAATATGTGTCTTTTGCCAAAATAGGAATTCTTGGTATAGACCTTGAACTTGAAGTGTTTTCTCCTCAACAGTTTTGTGCCTTTAATTTATATTTTTATTTTTTAAGTTATATTTAAAATGAAAAAGCATACAAATCTTTCTATTTTAAATGTTGCACACATTTTTCATCTTGTGATATGCTGCAGATTTTGTACAGGTTTGACTCGTTTCCAAAGGTGAGGGTGTGCTTTCCATCAGGCATTTATATTGGCACTGACAGGCGGTGTGATAAATGACGTTGGATAAATCCATTCCTCAATGCCTTCTGAGATGTCTCCGCACCATTAGTCACTCACACTAGAGATCTCTGGGAGAGTCCATCATTGCTGCGCTGAGAAACACATCTGCAGACCTTGAGACAGACCCTGAAATGGGCTGACAACTGAACCAATACTGTTGGGGGCTGTTTGGGGGAAAAAAGAAAGAGAGAAACAGCAGTCAGGCAGATGTGGAGCCTGGATGGCTGCCAAAGAGCGCCCCGTCATCCTGCAGCAGACCCTTCATCTCAATATGAGTGAGGCAGAAAGCAGGGAGAGATGTGAAATACAGCAGGGAGCAGGGGGAGGAAAAAGGGGGACATGGCTAGATTTTGAACAAAAGCCCCATGACTATTCCTCCATCTGAGAACATCCTCCAAAGCTCTTGGCATCATTTCACCGTGACTGCACACCCACGGTTCAATCAGCAGTGCCAGCTGATGCTAGGAAGACAAAAAAACAAATTGAATTTGAAATAATTTATAGTGCAAACACCTCAGTGTGTGCAGCACCTTGACTGGCCTATTATTCTTTGACATTTTAGTGGAAAGTAGAACTAGTCCTTCGAGCCTTCAATAAAAATCTATATTTAACACGCGCACAGATGGTTGGAATAAAAGTCACATTTGCCCCTCTTCCCCTCTGCTTTTGGTGCAAGTAAGAAGTTGAGATTTCTGCCAATTTCCAAGAGCTATATGAGATGAGACATGGACTTTTGACAGGTGTTTGTTTGAATATCAAACAGAGCTGTGGAGTCCTGCAGATGGCAGGCAGATTGCATTCCAGATAGGGGCTGCGGTTCCTTTAGTTTCTTTGCTCTTCCATTGTTCCCTAGGGGAAAAGATGTTCTGACCTTTTGTCTGCATGACTATCATCATCATCCTAATCATCATGGGCTTCACCACTGGGTGCGTCCATGATGGAACAACGCAGTTCACTGTGTCTCTATAAGCTTGGTGCAGAGATAGAGTCAAGGTTTGGATCTTATAGTTTAATTTAAAGTTAACATACAGAAAAAAACAAGTACATTAAAACACTACCTCCAGAGGGAAAAGTAATTCAATTTACCATTACTGTTTAGGTTGTGAAGTCAAACCGCTTGTTTTAGTCTTGAATTTCCAAGCTGGGCAACTGGATTACTAATAGCCTTGTTAGATAGCTTTTTGGCTGATTTGGTGGAGAAATGAAATGAGAGTGTGATGAAGGTATGAGTAGCTGGCAGGGAGCACCTCGGTGAGTCAACAGACATTGGTCACTACCAGAAGGGTCCATGTGGTGTGGGGTAATGAAGAGCCAAGTGAGTCCAGTTGTTTGTATTAGCATCTATGATCTGCTTCCTGTGATAACATTTATTTTACAAATGTTATAAGCTGTGTTCAATCCCCAGGCTGCATCCTTCAGGGACCGCAATTGAAGACTAGTTTAACCCTTTTACGAAAGTTGGGTCTTTCTTAGGGCGCACGCTTCACCCCCAAAGTCCAGTTTGTTTGATTAGTGTGAGGGCGCGGTCACACTGGCCATCCGTACCGTGCCCAAGCACGCTTCAACCATAAAGTCCAGTTCGTTTGGCCAGTGTGACCGCTCAGTGCCGTGCTCAAGCACGGTACACTTCCTTGGCTGTGTCCCACTGCAATTGGGACACAGCAATAGTTTACACAAGTTCATAATGATCTTTCACTTGTTAGTATGAAGGGCCCAAAGTAGAACTCATTTTTGCAGTGACTTACAAGAATAGGAAAGACATTAGGAGAAATGAGGGAGGTGCTAACAAACTCAGGTCAGATCCTGCAAACAGATCCAAAGAACATGGCCAAAGTCAACTAGAGTCAGGCCACAGGTTGGTGCTTCTGCCCACACATATACCTCCTGTTAGAGTCATTACATAACCTCTTAAAAGAACAAATAGTTGCATGTTGTTCTGTTACTTCTACAAGTTTTTATTTTGCAGACAATTGCAGATTTGCAGCTGTACTGTTCACTCACATACAAGATCTCTGTGCATAAGAATTGAACCAGCATGAATAAATCCCCTAAGGGAAAGTCAGAATTCCCCTAAGTTCTATTTTTTGTATTATTTTTAGTACAGAACTCTAAAAAAGCAATTCAAGACCGTATGCACTTCTAGGGAAAAAAAGTTCAAGTCCACACAACCTGTACCAGATGTGCTTTTTGGGCTCCACAGCCAAGTCTCCATCAGCAGCCTGCCTTCTCCCTCCCCTGAGGGTGGCAGGCCGGCAGCATGCATAATGCCTGAGCTGTTTCATGCAACAGGTAGCCTCAATTTCCACATTCAACTGAGCCGCATTCTGCAGATCTCTTACTGTGAAAAAACCCACAGAGGAGTAGAGGGAAGTCTGTTCACCCCAAAGCTCTATTGTGATCATCCCCGTGCTGCTTTCAACTGTAACAATGACTGATGTGAATGAATGCAAGGCCCCCAGCCCTGGCCCCCACCCTGCACTGACCCCGACCTCCGCTGAGGTAAAGACATGGGGGTATTTTCTTAACCCTGATACAAGACAAATAGAGCTCCCAGGGAAAGGATCCGGGCCAAATTTGTCTTTTAATTCTAAAAAGATTGCAGAGGAGAGGGGATAGGCTGACTGGAATGTTTGACTCCCATCTTTCCAAGATTTAGAGGAGGTTGGGGGGTGGTAGTTAGCCAAGCAGATCTGAGGTCTTTGTGGCATTTTACAAGGGGGCTTCTCTCTTTGAGTCTGACAACTTCAATCAAGTTTCCTGAGCATTGTTCTTCCTTTAAACATGGAAAGTTTTGATTGTAATTTCACGCTGACAGAAACCACATGACTTGGGTAATTGTGAAAAGTCAATAAAAAAAGCCCACATGCTAATACTGGCCTGACAATAGAAACGTTACCACATTTTGACTCCCGACGATCATCTGTAACTCAGTAAAAGTGAGAATCTAATCTCAAGTGTTACATTTTGTGCCACAGATGCCAACAGGCCAGCCTTTACCAAACCTCACCCTGTCTGTGGTTGGTTCAAGCTTCTTATCTACAGAAAGAGTTCAAGGTGAGGAAAGCCCCTCAAACAAACACAAACTTTGAACAAAGAAGGGATGGAGGGAATCTGTGCTGAAAGAATGTGGCTCCTCTTTCAACGTTGGTATGCTCGCGGCACCTCCTGTCACGAGAAGAAAAATCCCAGGAAGAAACAAACTGAAGAAATGCAAAACAATCCCTGCAGCCTCCTGCTGCCTGACGAGTGATTGATGGGGACTTGTCACATTTCTCTTCTTTTCAAATTGCTGAAGGTGTTGAAAAAGTCAATTTAAATCTCTGTCTTCATTCACATTAACTGTTACAATACAAATTACAAATAACAACCCTTTTAACTTTTTAGAAAAACCATACCTGTTTTAAACCTCTTTATGTTCTGCATTCAGTGATTCTGTGAATTCTTCTCTATGTTTTAGGTTGTCTTGTTTGGGGTAAAGTCAGTCACTCTTTGGCTATGTTTGAGACAAACAATGCATGTGAGTAACACTGCGTTATTTAAAAAAAAATAAAAAATGGTTTCAGCCTCTTTTTTGCCACTCATTTATCAGATCTTTGAAATAATTTATTTTGTGATGTTGTCTCCTTACCACTATCTTTCAACTATTTATGTTTCTTTTAAATAATATTTATTTCTTCATAATGCTTTTATATTTATCAATGTTATGTATTTCCCTTATTGTTTATTACAATGTATTCCTGTTTCCTCTCGGTGGGTTTTTACAGTTTATTTATTTTTACATTGTTTGTCCTCTTGGTTTAACTTCATACTGACTGTACCATTGTATTGACTTCTTGTGTGTGGCCATGTTGTTGGGGTTCTTTTTTGTTGCTTACTGTGTTTGTGTAAAACATTTTGAAAAAAGCTCGGCTATTAATAATATTTAATTATCAATAGTAGACAAAGGCAAAAGAGTCATTGACAACCATTTCTTTTTTTTTTCAAAATAAAAGCATCAAACTTGCACAACATCTGCTGTCTTTTATTGTGAAGCAGGCACAACAGTCTTTTTGGGGGATTGAATTCAGAATGAAGTGTGACCAGCCACAGTGAGCTGTTAGATGAGGAGCTGCAGGCAACAGGTTGCACACCTCAATAAGATTACCAAAATGTACACTGCTCTGCTGTTGAGTGAAAATAAAAACCTTGAACCATGTCCAGAATAGAATCAGATTTCTGTTACAATTATTCCTTTTATCCATTCTTTACTTGGTCAATGCAAGTGAAAGTTTGAAACTAACCACTTTTTGTTCTATTGTATTTCTCATATTTAACTGAATTTGCATCTGTATCAGAGTCATGGCTGTTTCTGAATCAACTACATCTGAAATATCAGGATTCATAATTTTAACTTAGTAAAACTTGTAGAATAAATACTGCCTATTAATTTAATGTCAAAACCTACACATAGCTTTTTTAGGAAGCATTTGAAAATGTTAATACTTTTTCTCTTTTGATGCAAGACAATCCTTCCTGAGTTAAAAAAACAAAACAAAAAAAGCCTTATTGGCTTGTTTATTCTCCTCCTCTTGTTTTGCTTTCCTCCCTTCAAGCTGCAAGTCTTTAGTCAGAGCTTTGCTTTGACAGGTGAAGATCAACTGGAGTCATCGCTATTGGCAAACATGTGGGATCTGAGGAAATAGGTGGCACCAGGGTTAGCAGCAGTAGAGTTAATCTATACCTGTGCAACAACACACCTGGTTAGGACAGGGTTCACAACTTGGATTTATCCTCTTCCTGTTAACAAACTGCAGCACTTTTTCAGGTTCAACTCTAAATACAACAACAAAAAGAAA
Organism: Labrus bergylta; assembly: GCF_963930695.1. Taxonomy (NCBI): domain Eukaryota; kingdom Metazoa; phylum Chordata; class Actinopteri; order Labriformes; family Labridae; genus Labrus; species Labrus bergylta. The sequence goes on from NC_089200.1 coordinate 18,836,268, forward strand.
CACTAATATACATGGGTTGATTCAACCTCTGTACTGTCTACAGAAATATGATAAATGGTGTCAATTAAATACCTGTGTAAAATACAGTGAAAGTATTCCCTTCATTTAGAGAAGACAACTATCCTGTATCCTGCATCCTGTGTTTTGATGAATGGTCATGGAGGAGCACTTGAGCCTTATTGACTTCTGCTGCAGATACTTAAAACAGGGAAGCAGCCATTGGAGCGATTAAGCAGCAATCACATTTGTAATTATGATAATGTCAATTGAGCTTGTCAAGGATGAATAATTTCAGTGAGACAGTAAAATGTACCTAACAAGGCTTTTCTCAGCAGTAAACATGGGGCTTTTAAAACTGTAATTAGCCCTTTAATGTCTAACACATGGCCCACAAGCCATCCATGGACCCAACTTCCTTGTTCGCACAACCACTTTCCTCTTCTCTCTGTAGGACACACTTTTCACATAGCTGGAACTCTAACCGCACAAATAGGAAGCTCCCTCAGTGGGGTTGGAGTGAGGCACAGGCAGGCGTAATTCAGCAATTGTGGGACAAATTGTTTTGTTCCTGTTCTGAAAATAGACACACAGGAGATGCAAAATAATGTTCTTACTGAGTCTACTTTTGGCTGCATTCAATTTAAAGCCTTTCTTGATTTTAATGTGCCTTGTTTTGTTCATTAACAACCTGAAACAAAAGCTATATTGTCCCTCAAATCCCTCTAAAATGTGTTTCAAGCTAAATAAAAAGACAAGATCAGAAACTGTAGTATGCAGCACCCAAGTCTCTGACCAACGATATGCGCCCAAGCTCTCTCTGTCAGACAACTGCCCCTTATGCATCGTCTCCACACACCCACCCAAAGTGTTGGAGAATTCCCCCTTGAGAAACAGACATGGATAATTGGTCACAGATTTTGTTGGCAGGACACAAAGGGACCTCCTATTCACCCCTGTGCAGCTGTCTACATCCCATTCTCGCATCTCTGCTCCCCACGAGTTGCGTCCCCTCAAACATTTCCCAACACCACTAACAGCATTGGAGCAAAGCTGAGCCGCTCCTCGTCTCCCCAAACACAGCCCCTTTCCCTGCCACAATAAAGCCACAAGGACACATGGCTCTCATGACCCTGACTCAGAGCCCCTCTCTCCTTAGTATGCCTTGAGGCCTCTGTGACTTCTGGGAGACCTTTGAATGTTCTGTGTTCTCTTTGATAAATGTTTCTCAACTTGTTGTGGATCTATTGACCTTGATTTACACACCTGTAACTTTTTGAATAACTTCTTTTCTGTAGTGAACAACTTTATGCAAATATCACATTTTGTTTTTGTAGGGGGCAGAAAAGAGGTAATACCGCGATTTTTCCAGATGTTAGTTAGGACTACTCATTTCTTACATGTCCAGTTGTGTTGATTGTCATTTTTGATACCTACTTTTATGTTGTTGTTGTTCTTTTTATGATGATGAGATATTAGGGTGTCCAAAAAAACAACCAGCCACAACAGCCCAAAACATTTTCACTGTGAGAAACAGGCTGCATTCGTAAGCGTTAAAGTTATAAAACACGTGCCAAATTTCCAAATGTAGCTCAGAGTACCTACAACACATTATACATTCAGTAGCTGTGTGACTGCAGATGATATTATGAATGTCTTCTACAGATAGCTGTACTGTACTGCTCTGGTTTTTGAACTGTTCAGGATAATTTATGCTGTCAAGACACAGGATTACAGGAATATTTAAAAAAGGGTGACACCAAAACAAAGAAAACAAAATTAACAAACCAAATCAAAAGAACAAGGCCTATAAAACTTAATATAACTCTCATAAACAAGACAGGAAATAATGTGTAAACTCAAAAATACAGACACGGCACAATTCAATTTCTTCTTCGTTGGTTTTTAAGAAATGGCATCCAAAAGGTTGCATGACCGCCTACCTCTGGATATGAAGAAATACTACAGTTTCGAACTTCCAATAACGAAACCAAATTTTAAAAATGAGAGTGGGGGAAAGGAATAATCATACTTATCTTCCTGAAGAGGTCCTGAAGGCCTCTCCCAGCAGCCCCAGCACTTCCTCCCTGTATTACCCGCAATGTCTGAAAACTTCCTTGCAGCATCCACAACAATTTCCACTCTTTCTGACTTATTTTTGCCTCGGATGCAAAGTTTATAACCAACTTAATCTGATCCTTACATGAAAAAGTATTCTTCATGCTTTGAACCTGAATTGTTTTCCCTGTGAGTTGAAGCTTTTCCTGTCTTTGTAACTACCAGAAACTTTTTGTCTTCTCTCTGATCTCATTCTGATGCTTTCATCTCTCTTTTTCTGTCTTGTCTTCAGTCTTCTTTCCATGCTTCATGATTTCCTCCACACTGACTGTGTTTCGTTCTTTTTCACAGCTTGTACCACTGCACATCTCTTCTCCACATTTACCACAAATCTCTCAGTAATGCCTACACACAAAGGATATGTGTCCACATATTCAGCACTTTCTGCACTTTAGGGGCAAGTGACGGCATGTGGCATGCCACTTGGTTAGCAGCAGCATGTGCCTAAAGTCAGCAGCATGTGCTGTAAGTTCAGCGGCATATACCATTAGTTCAGCAGCATGTGCCGTGGCCGATGACATACCACTAGAAGTCAGCAATATGTGCCTGTTGGTATGCTGTATGTCACCCGTCCGTCACACCAGTACCAACCGTCTTTCATCTCAATGATAGAGAAATGCATGAACAAGACATGAACATTTTAACTGCTGTAAATGTATGATTTTTTTGTTTTTACTGACAATGTAGTGATTTTTTAAAGCAATACATTTATCTCCTCTAATTTTCATGTGAATTGAAAGGATGTTTGTTCGGTATCTTTATCATCATGGTAAAGACATTTCATTGACTTATTCTGACCAATGATACCAATAAGCATGTTGCAAAGTTTGTCCCATCTAATAAGGTTAGCCTAGCCATCGCAGTAAGTCAGAAAAATCAATAGAAGAAAGAGTGCAATCCAACTTTGTGCCATAGAAACCTCAATGGCTATTCTGTTGCTGTCAACACACAATGTCCACTAAAGATCAATTACAGATCAGAGTAATCCAGCGCACAGCAGGAATGTTCAGATCAACCTAAAGTTTAATGCATATAAAACATTGGAGCAAACAACGTGTTTTCGCATTGTGGCCCCCTTAGGTTCGCTCTTCACTTGATTGGTGTCAGGTGTGGGTTTACAAAAACGTTCTCTGTCACCAGGTGGTAATAATCACAGATCATATGGTGACAGAAGTCGTGTCTATGCACCAAATATCAACTTTCACATTATTTACAATATTAGATTAAACAAACACTCAAGGTTACAATGACAAATAATTAGCAAAAAGAAGAAGGAAAGTCAAACAATCAAATCAAATATAAATGTCAATTTAGCATAGTCTAAATATTTACACTATACACGCACACACACACTACAAATACTAAATACCCCAGATGAGAAAATGTCTATAGTGCCTTGTCTGACCCTATGGTGCTTCTCTCGGCCTGTATAAGTAATATGCTACAGGTAAAAGGGGTATGTTAGAACCGTCAGGTACTGTGTTTAGAGTATATACAGTCTGCTTCCCTTCTCAGTCGTCTTTTGATAATGTTGCCTCCTCTTCGACTGGGCACAACTTTCTTAATGCCAATAAATGAAAGTGATGCAGAAGACCCATGATTTCTTGCCTTATAATGTCTATCTGTTGCATTATCCATATTTAAATTTTTTATTGCTGCTTTGTGTTTTGCAATTCTTCATTTAAGATTGCCTTCAGTTTGGCCTATATACTAGAAATAAGCTATGACCACATTGGCATATGAGCATATCAATCACGAGTGCTCATGTAATTGATAAATTCCTTGATGCTATATTTTTCACCTGTATGTGGGTGGCAAAGGTATTTGAACAATGTTTACACGACCACATCTATAGTTAGCCATAAACTTCTTTAGAGAGCCAATTAGTTTTAACTATAAGCTCTCTGTTATAGATGTAACTTAAATGTCACTGATATTCCTGACCCCTTTCTAACAGAAACAGGGCAAGGAAGATGCAAGATGTTGGAAGCTGGGGTCACAGGCTAAGCCTTACCAATGTTTTCTTGTGATGTTCTTGAAGTCACCGGAGATATTGTTATAATCTGACACAAAGGGGACCTTGTTGTCTGTGCTTTGCTGAGGAGGGTAAAGTAGTTCTTCTTATTCTATGCTTCTAGTTTAACTGACAGCTTTATCAAGAGATCGATTAGTATTACCTCTATCTCTAGACCGTGCTTTCATCTCTTTAGCCTTTAAGTCAAAGTCTGATTCTCTGTTGCACATACACTTCAGTCTGATACATTAAATACAGTTAATCTCATTGTTACTCCAGGATACTAAACACATTTTTAAAGGAAATTGACAACAGAGTGAGGTCCTAAATCAACAAATTCCCCTTGTGTTCCTCTTGTTATCGTGATTTTATAAAGGGATTTGTAGGAGAACAAAATCACATCTCTACTAACCATGCAACGATAAAACAATGCAGGAACAGTAAAAGAGTGTTCATACAGGAAACAGAAGAAAGTAGAGCAACACGTTTCACCTTCAGCTTCCTGCACTTTCTACCTCTTCCACTTCGCATAATGGATTGCACGTGTGGAGGTAGTGTTGTGCTGAATACTAAAAGATTTCAACAGAAACGAGGCAGAAAAAGAAGAACAAAAAATATGGAAAAGTGTAGTGTTGAAAAAAAAAAAGAGAAACCATGAAAGTTCAGTTTGGTTGAGGAAGAAGGAGAATAAGGTGATTAGAATTCCAGTCACATCCAGCGCAGCAGTTTGTGCAGTGATCCTAGATTTCTTGAGCAACCGAGCGAAGCTGTTCCCAAGGGGCTCATGGGAAGGCATAGGTCAATCACCTCTTTCCTGACTCACCACATGTTAAAGGAATTCTGCGGTGCATTGTGGGATATGACACCGTAACCCCCACAACTAAGTTTCCAAATGACTAACACACACTTTCTGAAGCCTGTCTTCTCTTTCAGTATTGGAAAAATGACAAATGTTGATGTGAAATGGGAATTTGTATCACCATAGTGTTAGTGAGTGGGACACGTGTAGATTTAAAAACACATTTGAGAGGAGTGAAATGCTCCCTTTTTTTATGTGTCGAAGAATGAAAAGTGTTGATCTTTGTTGATGTTTTTTTTCTGTCACTCTGAAAAATGGCCCATGATGACCTCACTAATAGATAAGTTACTAATGCAGTTCTAATAGGGGTATTTAACAATTATTCATCACAATGCTCTGGCTTTACTTCTTGAAAACAGTTCTTATCTGTTTACCAAGTGGAGACAGTTCAAGCTATTGTGGCAGAAAGCAAGATAAGGAAGACAAACAAGATTGTTCTTTCGGAGAGGCAAATGTTTGTAATGCAGTTTAACATTCCAGCATGCAGCTGGAGGATTTCATTCATTTCTCAAACTCCTCCTTCTGTTCTCTTCATTACTTTTCCCCCGCTCTCCCGAAGACTAAACTGATTACAGTTTATTAGTTTTAATGCCTAGAATTTAGAGGCTGTAGCTATCTGCCATTGTGCCTGGTAATTTGATTATTGAGATAATGAATGAAAACAGAGCCTTTGGATGTCTCACAAAAAAAGAGCCTGGAAATTGCTCTGAAGCAACATGACATGCATTCCTGCTAACAATTCCGATAGTAAGATGGTGTATTTGGAGACTTTTGTTGGAAACATTTTGATAATTAATTATTTTGTGTCAGCTAATAGAAGTATTATGGTAGTTGAGTTCGTCATTCAGATCAGCACTTAAACGCAACAGATATGCTGGAAAATAAGGAGGGCTCATAAACATCTTGACAGCCAGAATACTAGGCGTCTATTTAAAGGGTTGTGTTTCATGGAGAAGTTATTGCTGGGTTTTTTTTGTCATGCTGTGGGGCCTGTAGGTTTGTGGGGGTTGGAGTAAAATGATGGAGCTGATGGACATCTGTCAGCCAGCCTGATCAGAGAAGAAACAAATCTGCAAGCCTGAAGGAGGGGAAAGAAAGAGAAGAAAATGTGATCTGATTACTTTGCGTTTCTTTTGCTTTGGATGTGAAGAAATGAGAGGTTTACCAGACAGATATAGCATAAAAATCCATCCATCCGTGAGGGCTTTGTGCCTGTCCATCTCTGACATCCATCTCCTGAGTTCCTGTGAGCCCAGAGGGACTATTTGGAGCCACAACAGGCCTGAGGGAGGGCTCGGCCACAGGTGGTGTCCAGCAGCTGCCATGGGTCTGTGTACACAAATGCACACATCCTGCACTTATGCACATTCCCTGAACACACTCTGTCAGCCACACATGCCATCACACTACATGTATAAGTGTGCATAGTGCATGCCAACATAATTGTGTCAAAGGAAAACTCATAGATAGAACCGCAGGTACAAAAATGCACGGCACAGAGTCCACACACACAAATAGAGAACGTAGTATCAAATAGGGAATCATTAATCCAAGGATACTGACAGACACACACATGCACTCTCATCCCTCCACAAACATAATCCACTGCTGAGCCAAATGAAGCATACAGTGCACACACACACACGCACGCACGCACGCACGCAGGCACGCACGCACACACACACACACACACACACACATTACAGCAGGCCATTGTTTAAAATATTCCAGCCGCATCTGGTCTGCACACATGCCAGCACAAAGGCTGCCTGCCGCTCAATACCAAAGAGAAAGAAATGATTCCCTCATGACACAATGGTATAAATAGGCAAACATACGCAGACACCACACATAAGTCGGATCAACTGCAAGCATTGCACAGAAACAATCTCACACTCGAATTTGAGGAAAAAAAATGCCCCTCTCTGAAAAAAAAGTGTGCTGTCGGATCATGTGCACCCATTCTCACACCCACATGGATTCCTGTATTACTGCTGTCCATCTTACAGCTGTAATGTAAGACTCACACCCCAAGGAGGGAAAACCCTCAACTTCACAGTTTTTCTGGGTTATGATGGTTTAAATCGCAACATCAAGTGTCCTTTCTATCCAGCAATTTAAGTTTTAGCCTGAAATCAAGTCTGCATAGATTTACCTTTTTTGATTCATTGCTGAAATACCATGAAATAAAGTGAATCTCAACCCTAATCTAATTATGTGGAGATACATTTCCACTTGGTGGGTACAGTACATTCAGTGTATTTCAAATGTAATTATGTGCAAACATGGAGTGTTTGAGTAGTCTGTTTGACATTCGTTTTTCCTTAAGCAAAGGGCAAAAATTACCCCTGTTATGTAAGCCAGAACAACAAACTTTAATACATATGGTAAACACTCGCTAACATTCATAGAAAGACTACCCAGATGAACAGCGCTGGCAGTTTATTCTGGATTCCAGGGCAATGAGGCAACAAATTAAAACAGGCATTAGTGGTGAATTTGAGCTGCCTTACAGAGAAACAAGACACATGACTGACAGCAACGTTATGCAAACCCCCCAACAATTGTCCCTTTCATTGCTCCAAGGAATCAGACTTGTTGCCTTCCAAATGTGTGACTCAAGAAAAAAAGAGATAGTTTGGTCTTGGTGGGTGGGATTCATGCAGCAAGAAACATTTATGCCATAATAAAAGTACAAATTCAAATATGACTCAGAAACAAAGAAGTAGCTAGGAGCCGCCAACCACCTCCACATGTTTACTTATTAGCATCAAGAGTGTCATGTGTCTCTCACGATGCTCTAAACAGAGTCAGCTCTTGTCTGATGCTCCTGGTTTGCTGAAGTGTTTGCAGTCAGGCCTTCGTGACCACCACCCTGAGCCAAAAATGCAGTTGCTTGTCTCATTAGAGTACACATCTTTACCTCTGTATTTTAATGTCTTGCTTGCATGCAATTCCAGGCAAGGACACAACAGACATTTTTTTTTAGATTATTTCTCTGCTCTCCAGCTTAAAGAAAAGAGCAGGATCCAACAGAACTGCAAATGGGATCCAGTCCTGGCCCCAGGTACGGTTCAGAGACAGATTTAGATAGAAGGGAGTGAAGAGAATCCACACCCACTTTCCAATCCCTTAAGCTGACACATTTCATAGAATTCTTTCGAAAGAGGACTAAATAAGGCAGAAGCAACAAAGCTTATTTTCTGACCCCAGAGCCTGTGGGAAAATTGAAGATCATTAGATTTGGAAGAGAACCCCCTTCTATTTGCATATCAATAACATAACTAAATCCGGACTGTTTTATAATAATACATGTAGCACACCAGTTATATTCACATCTATTTAAATCGTTGCTTTCTTTTTCCTTGTCGAAACCCTGAAAGAACACTACCCACAATGTAACTAGACTGGGTGGCTGTTGGCAGACATAAGATGTGTCCCTTTCAGAGCTAGCATCCTTCAAAGGACCAAGTCTTCGAAAGACCCAGCCTACATAGCCTGCATAGACAACTCTGTGGAGCGAACTGAAATGAGACAGTATTTTACATTTCTATTGCTAGCTTTTTGATTGAGCTGAAGCAAATGACTTACATATAAAAATGTTATCATCGACTGCATGAAGGTCCTCAATTTGTTTGATTGGTGCTCAATGAATCTCAGGATTTGTTGGGCAACAGAGAGGATGCATCCTTTTTCCATTTGAAGGACTCTTCAGCGGTAGACTTAAAAAGATAGACAACACGACTGCTCCCTTAAAGTGAAGCCAAACATTTAAAGCTCTCTCTACTGACTGGCTAACTTTTATTTGACTCCACACTGACTGATTTTTTGTCTTTTCAATTGTTTAGTCCTGGGCTCTATCTGATGCTGAAATAAGTGACATCACTTAAGGAGGTCTATCAGACTGTGTTGCTCCCTCTGGAGTCACAAAAGGCTTTCTACAGCCTTTCGCACTTATGCAGCAGCACTCTCCCACACATTTAAACACTGAGATGTGTAAAGTCTTTGGAGTTTCTCTTCTCAGTGCTTTTCTATCTCTTTGGTTTATGCATGCATGAAGATGGGTGAGCAGTGAGAAAAGTTGATCCGAACTTGTTACATAACCTTGAAAGTGAATCTGTAACTTATGAGATGTCTAGAGAAACTCAAGAGAACTTTTTTTGTCTTTCTTTGTTTTGGTTGTGTTGTCCATGCAGGGCAAGTAAGGATGAAGGACTTAGGGTGCGTGAGCGTCTCGTTTTGACTCTACAAGCAAAGAGTAAAGACAAGGGCTACATATTAGATCCATAGACTCAGTAATGCTGATGCATGAAAGATAGGTAAGTGGTTATTTGTCAATACTACAGGTCTTGTCTTGCTCCTGTGCGATCAGACGTTTTACTGTATATCTCTCATCACATGACTGTGCTGCAGGCAAAGAGTGAAGAGAGCATTCATGGGAGCTTGTTAAAAATGATTGTTGTGCTCCTCAGAGGTTTGTATTTGTCTTTCAGGAGGCATGGGGCTGAGGGGAGGGGGGCAACTCTTAAATCTGACAAATTGCTGAAAATTGCCTTCACACAGTCATTCCTGTTTGGACACACTTGGCACATCTGGTTGAGATCTGGCAACAAAAGCACTGTGGCGAAGGGATCAGCTCTAAAAGTGGTGCTACATATTATACCCTCCTCCTCCTTCTCCCTCTTTCTCTCTCTCCTGTTTTGGTCTGCAAACACGCTCATCCATCTTCTCCCCTCTTTTCTTCCTCTTTCTCTCTCCGTGGGATGCTAGGAGCTGACAGTGTTTGAGGTGATGCTTGGCAGTTGTCCCGCCAGAGCATTCCTGAGCTCCACTCTAACTTTAAGGCTAACAGTGGGTTGTAATTGAGGCATCTGTAAAGATGAATGCAGCACGGTGACACTGCAAGCAGCGTTATATTTCCAATTGGAGAAGGCTGCACACAATCTGACAACTTTAAACACAGCCAATAAAAAAGATCCAAGAGATAATTTATTTGTTTTTTGGCATGATGTAGCACACATGCCTCCACACACACAAGATGATTAGTGGTTCAAAAGTGGAGCATCCCAATCTGCAGGGATCTTTTTTTTTTGTAAATGTATGCCTCTGATCACAGTGTGTGGTTCAGCAACATCGTCCTATAAATCCTCACCTTATTGCTTCACTATATTCTGTGCTAATCTCTGCGCTCTGGACAACATCTGCTGGGATGACTGCGCGTTTTCCATGCTACTGCTGCTCATGTTGTACTGTCTCCATGGAAAAACTCATGACATGAATAAGAAGTAAGTTGCTCCGCTGACTCAAACTGCTCTTGAAAAGGAGGCCAAGCATGCACTTTCACAAGGCTTCAGATAATATTCGCAATGTTTTTGACAAGTGCAAAATTCAAGTATATCTGTAAGTTTTACATCATGCAGCTCCACATAGACCTTTTTTTTTTTTAGATCATAAACTTTTCCTATAAACATCTAAAATAAGTTTATGGGAAAGTGGATTCTTAAACCGTATGTGTATTCTTTTTCTAACATGTGTGTCAAATAAACACACATTCGATTCTAAAGTAGAGGAGAGGTCATGGGTAAATACTTGAAGTGTTGTCAATCCTGCAGCTGTGTAACCGAGAGAGAAAAAGTGAGTGCACAGCTGCAGACTGAGGCCTCAGCTTCTCAAATTGCTCCTGCCTCAGTTTCCTGCCCTCTTTACCGAGAAAACCAGGCCCTTATTAGACCCCACCCCCACCTTAATAATCCATGATGTCACCTCCACATCACTTTTTTGTTTTTCTTGGTTTTTTTTTCCATCCCTTCTCCATTGTTTTTTAAATATTAACAGGTGTTAGTGACTCAATTTGGTTCTTCTGTCCCCCCCAACATCTGTCTATCTGTCCATCTACTTCTATCACCACATCTGCTTCAGTTTTGACTTCCCCTGGTTTGTTTGTCCATCTGTATTTGTGTTTCTTCCCCCCTTCTTTTCCCCTGTCCCCCCTTTTTCAGTGGAGAGAGGCTAAGGAATGATCAGTCATGCTTTGATGCTGCTGGCCCCTGCCCTGGCTTTCCACAGCACATGAGCCCAGGCAATTACGAAAGAACTCTTAGCTGACTGCTATTACCCTGTAATGCTCCCGTCTGGAGCAGGAGCAAGAGGAGAACGAGGATGAAGAGGAGAAGAATGAGGAGAAGAGGTGCAATGCTTGATTTAGGATCCATTTGACACAAAGATTCATTGGTTTCAAACTTTTCAAAAAGAAGAGTCCAACACTCCAACACTGTGATTGGCAGCTCTCTCAGTCAACAGCTCTTCCTGGACTGAGGAAAGGAAAAAGAAAAGTATAGACGTCTGGATTCTGCAGCACACATGTGGCAGACAGGAAGCACTATGGGGGGAGAGCAAGAAAGATGATGGCCCCTTTATCCCCAGCAATCATTAGACAAGACTCCAGAGGAAGTCAGAAATCACCATTCCATATGATCCATACTTCCCGTCTTCCCAGAATATGGACAACTGCTTCTTTAAAAATATTCAGTATGTGTGGAAACAATTCCCAGAGTGCACAGCTGGTTAAAATCTGCCATTCAATGTATATATAATAGTCCGTCTTTGCACAGCCGTCAAAAATAAATCATGTGGATCCTCCTTTTTCATTAGGAACGATAAAGCTCTGATGGCATCATTCAGGATTATTACCAAAGAGATAGACCTATAGAAGAATACAAATAACTTTTTGTTTTTGGGGGAATTAAGTGAGCTGTCTTTCTTTAAATTAAGCTTGTTTATTTATTGGCTTCATTGGTACTTTATTGGACAATAATCTGTTTATTCTGTCAATGTAAAAATATGTTTTGACCAATTCTATTAAAAGTCTGATGGTCTTCTTCTAAATTGACATAACATCTGGTCTGTATATGGAAAATAATCTGGAAACTGTCACTCAAAGTTGTGAAAAAAATAGAATCTCCATAAAATGAATGAAAACAATTATTCTGCTTTCAGAAATACAACAGTGTGGACCCACTGCACACAGCCAATTCACCTAAACTTGCCTGGCATGAATTGAAGAGTCTTTTCAATCAAACCAGCTCACTACATGGCTTATTTACTTAAACGTAAAACACCAATTTCTGTCAAGGGAATAGAAAAGTAATTTCCTCATCAGCACATTATGCTGTACACATCCAGTTTTGATTATAAAAGTTTGGTTATCTCAGTGAAGCTTGGCAGGTGTTGGAATGTTGCCCTATCGTTGTCTTTCCAGAGGTTTAGCTTCAATTTAAGTCAAATTATTTATACACGATTTACACAAGAAAGCAACATTATTTCTGCAAATATCTGACATTGAAAGTTGCTTTTCTGCGCCCCAGCTTGACGTCAGTGTCCTCTTATCACCCTCTTCGCCTACAGTACATTGTGCTGAAGCTCCCACTGACCTACCCTGTCCTTTCAGCCTAGACCACCACTCACTATATGACTGCAGCTGACCGAGGGCTTTGATGCTCACGCCAGCTTGGCACCATGTTGAGTGATGAGTATAGGACTGTGTAAGGACATGGATTACTGTGTTTACTATTGTTAGAAATGCCCCAAATGTAAAGATGATAAACCAGTAAGTGAAATATGAACCTAAAAAGAAGACAAATATAAAAATGTATCAGAATTGTGTCAATGTGTCTATGCTTGTGTTGTGAAATGCATGGCCAAAGGCTTAATCCCATTAAACTTTCCAAATCAATTCCAAAAGCGCACACATGTTGGAAACAATAGAAAAGCTGTTCTTGAAGACTGCAGATCACCAATTCACCCCCACCCAGCCCAGCTCTCTCACACCTGCTGTGTACCGTGAGAGGACCGAACAACTGGAGGCATGGACAGAGTGTGCGTATTTCTGTGTGCGTGTGTGCGTATAGAGAGCACAACTGGGCATGCAGGCTCTTGTATGAATGTGTGTGTTTACAGTGCACAGTCCTATAAGAATGCTTCAGTGCTTGTGGCACAAGGCACGGCCTCAGCTCGATTTAACCCTCCGCTGAATGCCACTGTGACGCCAGTCAGACTTTGTGTGGCCACATACCTTCACTGAAGAAGATATGGAAAAAATCTGTGGACCAGTAAATCTTGGAGATTACATGGCTCCTCTCAGCTGGGCCTGAATAATTCCTCAAATCCGACAGTGCCATGTCATTGCAATTTGGAGCTTTTGTCTGCAGATTTAAAAAAAAAAAAAAAAAAAAGGGAATCTGCGTAGCGTGCCACCATCATCATTGATCTTTGACACTCCTGATGTGGCTGTTCATGAGCATATGCCTGTGGGTATGTGTGTATGTAGAGGCCTGAGAGTGGGGATTAAATGTAGAAAAGAAGTGGATCAACAGAAACACAACATTGGCTTGATTTTTAATTGCCTCTCAGTTGAAATAAATGGCCAACGCAGCTGTCTGCCTGAACAGCTGCTCGCTGAAAAAGATTGGACTGAACAAACTCCATGGGGGAGGATAGAACAATGCGAGATGAATCATATGTAGCCTGTGAGGTATTTTGCAATTTCACGACTTTGAGAAATGCTTGCAGGATTAAGAATCACTTTTATTTGTTACTCACATCTGTTTCAAGGCGCATTTCCCAGGGTGCTTGCAAAGATGCATTTTCTATGCTGTCTGGGCAAGACAGAAACAGTATGGTGTATTACTGCAGTAAGTTCACTTAAGCAGACACTGTTTTTTTCTTCTTCCAGCTCTGTTAATGTGGAGTTTTTGAGTTTACAAGTTGCAATTTACAACTGAGGAAGAACCAGGGGGTCTGAAGATGGAGCAGTCTGTATGAATTTCCTGCAGAATATTTGTAAGACTTGAATTAAGTACTCTTGTTTTCTCTCTCTTTCGCTCTGAGCCTGAGGCCTTGTGGCTGACTTCTCCACATCTATAAATCACCAGGAACGCATGCATATATATCCCGGAGCAAGCAAGCCGAGTCAGTCTGGCAAGGTTAATCACATTCACATCTCCTCGGCCTGTTTGCAGCAGCCAACTGATAACCAAACACACATTACAGGGCATGATCTCTCTTGTTTGTGAATTCTGCTCATATCATGCTTTACTGTGTGAGGCCACATGAAAGAGTTGCATGTAGGTAAAGCTGTGGGTCGACAGTGTTTTGGTGATTGTTACTATGCATAAACATCAGTGTCTCGGGTGTTTGCAAAAGAAGAACGAAGCCAAAACACATAAAGGTTTGCTGAAAAAGTAGCGACAGATACTGTAGAGTGGGGCTGAGGTAGTAAAGGATGAGGAGGGACCCTTGAAACAGACAGAGGTCTCATTCACACTGCCCATATGCTCAGCTTAAACCAGTGTTGGGCTGCACTCACCCTTCTGTGTTTGATGGACTTTTAGAGAATATGGGAACCTTTCCAAGTGTGACAAATGGTTTCAAGCCTATGAATATCTATCAATACAAGTGACGTAGGTGTTGGCAAGTGTGCATGTTTTGGAATATACATGCATGTGATTGTACTTCATTTTTTTTTTCCTCTCTTCACAGAAGTGCCCAACCCAGATATGTGGGAATTAGGCCACATTGTTCACTAACATACTGCACTAATCAAAGTGCCGATTCTTGAAACAGACAGCTGTTGTCATGTGCCTTGATTCCAGTGGCTATCTGTCCCCGTAGCTGCCCTGCTTCATAGTCGGCCGGCTGTAGTTGTAAGGGGAACGAGGGTTAGAAGCGTCTACTAATTCAAACTCCTGTTAGAGCAGTGCTGTAATTCACAACATATAGCATATACTACCAACACACTGATCTAAGGTAAGATTTGTTTTTCTCTTCTCTTTCTGTTTTGTGAAGAATCCTTAAATTTGTACATGAATTGAATTCTACTTTGTCACTGAATAATAGTCCTATGATTTGGATAATACTTTTGTAACATACTCAAGGGTCCACTTTGGCATCATCATCTATGCAAGCATAGTATAGGTGATGGGTTTTTAAAAGGCATCTTGAAAGAGATACATGCATGAATCCTTCTTTCAATTAAATGTAGTAAATGTGCTAAAAAAGAAAAGAATTAAACAGCTATATACATTTCCTGACCTTTCATGTAGACCTTCCTGCATCTAGCAGATCTATGCTCGAGCTTTTGGCAGTGAGTCAGTCAAACTTCATTGGTAGAAGTGTAAACTCTGCTCCTTGCTAAATGTTTCACTGTCTCAAACCAAGTCAAGCAGGGGGGCACATTCTCAAAATGCCTCCTTGGGTCAAAATTTGGTAGATTACAATGACTAAATTTACACACGAGTTATTGTCCATCCATCTATTCCTGGTTCAAAGCAGTTGTCTGGGTGGGCTGAGGCAGAAACAATACCAACAGTTGTAGACCAACAGAAGGACAAGTTTTAACTGATTTGAGCCTACAGATTAAGCCTAAAGCCAGCAGGTGTTAGGGACAAGTGTAAAGAACACATGGCAGAAAAACAAGACAGCAGACATCAGGCTAGAGATTGGAAGAAAGATTTGAAAATAGTAAATGAACTATTCACAAACTACTGAATATGTCTTTAATCTTGTCTCTGGTCTTTTTTGTATTTGATCGTGAACTTAAACACTGAATCAAACATGATCAAACACGATTACAAAAAATGATCTTCTCCTAAAGTTGGGCTTACTCGGCAGTAGAAAGATGCATTTTAATGGTTAAACATGCAAAGAATAAACAAGAAAAGTTATGTTGTATTACCTTTTTTTTAAGCAAATTTATATGCAGATTTAGAATTAAAAACTATGTCTCAAGCAGTCCCTTCTCTGTATGTGGCCCAAAACCTTGAAATAACCTTTGACATGCCAGGTGAAATTTGCTGCATAGTTGTACATGCCTGGACTGCTTCACGTTTTATTTTGCTTTGCTTTAATCAGAGACTCAGAACCAGAATGCTCTAGATGACTGTTCCATATATTACAAAAAGTGATATTGTTATTTTCTCTTTATTTATTTTTGGTGCATTAACAGAGAGCCCCCTCCAACAGTATTTTGAAGAAAGCAATGTTTGTTTGTTGTTCTTTTTGCCTTTATTTGACTGGATAGCTGAAGATAGACAGGAAATGTGTGTGTGTGTGTGTGGGGGGGGGGGATGTGCACAATGCACATGGCATCGTGCCATCACTAACTGAGCCAAACCAGCACCCCACTGAGTACTATTTCTTGAGCTGGTGGCCGCAGAAGTATCACTCACATAACAGTTTTTAGGAAGCAAAGAGAGTTGTCAAAGCTCATTACAAAGCAATTTGTTGCCTGTTTCCATAACGCATCCTGGCTCAGAAGTGAGGGAGTGGTGTCATGAAAAGGAAAAGACGAGGCATGTTCAAACAAAGCTGTGCATTAGACAGCTTCACGGGCCGCTCTGTGAAGCCATGCATACATTCAACAGTTCTTTGCTACTTTGATGCATTTGTTGGGTAAAACATTAGAAGAGTAAATAGAGAGGAAAAATATTGGAGTATTTAAGAATAGGGAGAGCTTTAACCTCTAAAATACAAACAAACACACACACACAAACACATGGGCAGGGTTTGGGTCAGAGATCAAATGGCCCTGAACTCTCTCCCTTTAGGCTGAGGACATCAGAGGTCCCTCTGTGTGCTGCTCTCCATTTATTTTACCCATCATCCCTCATCAGGCTGGGCTGACCCTGCGACCCTGGAGCTAGGGTTACCTGTCAGTTGGCTGTCTATTCACAAGCAAGGGGCTTGATGCTGTGTCAACATTTACTCTGTGAGAAACGAGGAAGAAAAAAGAGAGGACTTTAGTTTAGTGTGGTGACGACAAAAGCAACAAATAGAAGAATGACAATGAGTTAGGTAAAAAAAAAACATTTTATTTTGAAATCATTTCATATGAATCTTTGTTTTCACCCCTGAACCCTCAACTATCAGGTAGAGCAGGGTCCTTTCAGCACTCTTCTTACACAAATGGCACGCATGTGTGATAAATTCCTGTTTACTTAGAGACAAAGATCCAAAGGAGCACAGTAAACAGATTCACACATGGATACCTACTGAGGGGTGCCTTCTAAAAACACTCCAGAAGCCCCCCCTGTGTGTGCTGTCAGCTATCAATCAGGGTGCCGTAAGTGGGATCCTAGTGTGGAGATGCTATCAGCCTTGCCTCGTATACACTCACACCACAGTTTCCCTTATCAGTGCTGAGATAACAGATCCCCTCTAACAGCCAGAGGTCTGAACCAGACACACACTCGCTTTCTACATCTCTCTGTCTCAGCTGCACTAGAGGCCACTTCATTTCAGACAGGGGCCCTCAAAAAAAAAAAACAGTCAATTTGCTCTAGTTCCTGTTTAAAATTCAATAAGTGTGTCGCTTATATTGCAACCGTGTGGTGCTAGCGGAGGCTACAGAGGGTGCATGCTCCTTCTGATTCTAATCTCTGATGTTATCAGCCCCTAGAAGAAACATGATACATGTCTCAGTTGACAAAGCTCAATGGGCATGAAATTCAACAAAAAGAAGCATGAAACATCAACCATTTCCTGCAACTGTACTTTTAATTATTTTGTAAACATTGCATTTCCAGAAAGACTAAATTGTTTAAGCTTTAGAGATTTAAAGAAAAGATTGGTTAAGAACTGTGTAGTTAAGCTGCTTTGTATTTAAAAAGTAAAAACCTGATATCAGATTTGATTTTTTTTTGGTATTACTGCAAAAAAAAAGAGCAGCTTTTCAAAGAGTTTTTATGATGGAGGTGTTATGATGTACATATGTGAGGTCACTGCTGTTATTTTTGTCTCAGTTTGGAGGACAGTGAGTTGAGGAGATAGTCCAGAACGTGGTCTGTTTTTCAGGCTTCCACCAGACCACAGCACACTGGGCCTAATAACAAAAACAAGCATCCCGGTGTGGAGCTGGTCCCACAGTGTGAGGACTTTAATGAGGAACATGTGGAGCTGCCCAGACACAGTCAGAGGAAACCCAATACCCCACTCCCTCTTTTCTTCTCACCCGTTCTTCTCCCTTCCCCCTCGTTCTCCCATTCTTTCCCCTAACTCTCAACATTTTCTATTGCATGGTCTAAAGTGGTTCATACGTATAGTGCTGCTTTTAGGTCCCCTGTTCTTGAACGTGTCTTTGTCAGCTATTTCTAATGTTTGACCGAGCCTCAACACACTTTTTTCTTAAATCCATAGAAACTGACTTTTATGCTCCATTGTGCTGGAACAAGTGACCCACTGTAAGCAGAAAAAATATATATACTGGCCTTGTTTTACTTGATAAACATGCTTGCAGCTCACCCACTCTGTCCCTTTTGGAGATTTAGTAGTATACACATTGCTGGCTCATTCAATGCAATATGTTCAGAAGGAAACATGGGAATAAAGAGGTCTTTCTCCACCCATCAAGCCTGACAGGAGTTTCTTTCATGTGCTGAATTCATCCTTAGCATCCACCTGGATCAATTAACTGTTTGCTTCAGTGGTCACCAGTCCTGCAGTGTGGAACCTCAGATCATTTAGACAGCACTATTATTGAGAAGAAAAAAACATGGCTATGATTTGTTATCTATGATTTTTTTTTTTTTTAAGACAGGCATTAGATATACAGATGCACGTCTGCCATAATTCATCAAACTAAGCATCTTTCTGTTGTTTACTTCCTCAGGAAATGTCCACACTTGCCCCAGAAGACAAACATCATAACAGGTGAGACAATCCTGCAAGGATTCATGACAATTTGCTGTTCGGAACATCCACACCATCAACAGCTCTCCCTTCTCCCCCTGCGTCACTGCTCTGTGTCCAAGCTGTCGGGAGGAATAAGAAGTGCAACATTTCTGAAGGGATTCAAAATATGACAGTAAAGCACAGTCATAAAGCAGATCAACCAAGCAAGCCTCCAAAATTAGCTGAACAAACAGAGTAAGGTAGAGCCCTCTGGGGAGACAAACTTGGCACACTGGACCCAGTGTGACTGAGGCCCTTCTGGCAGCTCCGAACAATCCAAACGTTCCACTTGGGTTGAGCTGTCTTCGTTTCCCCCTCCACTATATATATCAGCCCCACATCAACATGGGCCTGTGAAGACCTTTCACAAGACTGACAGGCCACCTGAATCACACAATTGTGTGGCCAGAGGAGCCAGCATGTGTATACGAAAACCAGTGATCCAATAACTGTCTGGGTTCACTTCTCTCTCATAAAGTCAGGAGGGAGGTGCAGAGGGAGACCCACAGTCAGCTACAAGCCAAATGCTCCAGCTGCACCAAAACAAGGCTTTTATTTCTAATCTCAATCGAAAAACAATGCTAATTTTGACCGTTGATTTTCTTAGAACCAATATTGTATTCAGTAATTGGATGGTGCATTCAAGTTCTTTATTTGCATTGCACAAAAACCACAACGTGTGGTACAGCTAACACTGAAGCTATAGGCTAGTGAGTCTCTGTGCATTGCAGATGGTCCGGCCTCACAGCAGCTGTGCAAATGAAAGACAGAGTGTCGTTGAAGCGGTGAGAGGGATGGAAAGTTGGCCACAAAAGGAAAAGAGTAACTCACAAGTTGCTAACTGAAAATGTAATGGAAAATTAATAGCACACTGAGATTTACTGGGGGAAAAAAATTGAGTCAGAGTATTTCTCTGAATGTTGTGAATAAGCAAAAAAGGGACAATTCAGGGACTAATGAGTTAGGGCAGGTAAAACATCACTTTGCAACCCCCACAACACCAGGCACAGAAAAGCATTTTTTAAACCTCAAATTGGAAAAAACAAAGTGATTCTTATTTCTCTGTTCAATTTGATCTAAAAATGCACCTGTTGCACCTTTACTGCATATTTACCAGCTATAGTCAGCAAGTGTATATGAGCAGTTGTAAATCAAACCCCCATTATTCAAGGACTTAGTCAGGAGTGAGAAAACAACAGGTGGGAGAATCCCCCTGCTTAATGCTGAAAACATTTGTCCTTAAGGGAGGGGGGGCAGGATCGCCTCTGAGTGCTTTGAAGTGCAAATCGTTTAAATTTTCTACTTTTGTGTTATAGTTCTGCATGGTGTTCTGCTGTAGGCCTACTTGTCACTGTGTTACTTCTTAGTTAACTGAATGCTGAAGTTGTACTCTTTACAGCATAAGGTGAGTTAAAATAACCCCTACACCCTTTTTCTTCAATCATAATCAGGGCAATTATAATTTCACACCGCCCCTCTTTTGTTGAGGGCACTTTTTCCACTGTCCTCAGCCCAGTAATTGCCACTACATGTAAATATCAAGTGGTTAGTGAATAATTAGGGTTTCATTGGCCAGCGAAGCACCTCTGGGCCCCCGTCTACGCTTTTTTTTTTTTTTAGACCCCTCCCCCTGTAGAGCCGCCCTGAAGACAGGGGCCCCCTTTTGACTGACAGCGCTTGGGAAGGAAGACGAATTCTTGTCTGATTTCCCCGCAGCCACAGCGTCGATGAGAAGCAGTCGAGGGACTCCATTCTAACTGAATGGATTGGTATGGGGAGAAGCGGACCACAAATCACGGCTAAGCGGCAGCTGTGGGACTGTATAACGTTGACCATGGTTTTACTTTCGCTGCTGTTTCGACCAGGTAAGCGGCGCTTTCTTCAATCCGTGCTCCTTCACTCCTCTCCTCGCATGCAAAGGTTGTGTCCCGCTCCCCCCCCCCCCCCTCTTAGGAATGGAGGTAAAGATGGAAAAAGTTCACTTTTTTTTCCTGGCTTTGTGTCGCTGAACTCTTAACTCTTTAACCCCCCTCCGTAGGCGTGTGGCTTTCTCCATTACTATGAGTTTGTAGTGTTTGGGTCTGTAAAGAAGGATAAATAGTCGCTGTTGGTGAAAGTATCCCGTCCTCTGTGGGGACAAAGTAACGTCCTGTAGCCTCTCCAGCCTTGCACCGCAGCTGCTAGCCGGGCAACACGAGTTACCGCACTACACGGGCGTGTTTTTAAAAAAAAAACCTTTTCAAACCCCTTTCACGTTAAAAAAAAACAAACAAATAAAAACCCGACACAAACAGTTTATAACCTACCGTCACAGTTACCACACTTTACATCACGCAGTCACCGCTTGCATTTAAATGTTACACCAAGTTCTGTGAAGTTACGACTTAGCTTCCAGCTAGCACACATCGCTAACAACTGTTGTCCAGCATCCGCAAGAAACAACCAGAAGAAAACCTCGGAGCAGAAAGTGACTGTCCCGCTGAAATCACCAACACGATTTTAAAACTTAGTGTGGCCATTAAAGTGTTTGGCGAAGCTAGAGGGACCCATGATATATTCAATATTAATGCTTCAATTATTAACTTTTGTTAGCTACCAGGCATGGGGGTCCCACTCTTTTGGCCTCGGAGCGTGTTGGGCAGAAACCCCTTCACCAAACTCAGGACAAAGTTATATTTGATTATAGTTCAGATTTCATGTGTTAAAACAAAGTTAAATTACTTGGACCCCACATTTGTTGTGATATTTACTTAGGAGTTTAAACAACCTGTTGAATGTGTTTGATCTAATATACATACCCTCTGGGGAAACAATCAAATGTATTTAAAATGTAAACATTGCTGCTTGTTTTGATGTATCTGCAATGTTAAAGACACCTGACACCATCTGCTTATGGACAATATACTGACATTTATCAGTGTTTGACCTACACTGCTGTTTAATCCCTTATGCCAAATTATGATCAGACACTTCAATCTAAAAAAAAATTGAGGTAATAAAATTCAGGGTTATTCATGAAAAAAATTCAAACCAGCGTATTTTAATGCAAAAGATAATCTTGTAGAATCATGTGAACAAGTAATAGTAAATTAGCATTAAGAACTTTGTGTAAAACATTCATTTCAATTGGTTTGGTTCTTTGTAATGACTTTGACTTTTCAATTCAAAGTAGATTAAAAAAAAAAAAAAACGTTTGTAAATGTGTAAAAAATAGATGCTGTAAAGTATACAGGAATACACAAGTTATTGTTGGTTATTTCTTACATATGTAATACTTTGGTATCAAAAAAAATACATGTATCCAAAGAATAGGTAATTATTTTTAACTTAAGTACATTAATCAAACATATGTGCTTTAAGATAGTTGATGTAACATCAAATGCCATCTCAAAGTGTCAATAGCAATGTTCAGAATTACATTTGAGCAGACCGTGGGTCCAATACATTTTTGAAAATATCAAGTATTCAACTTTTTACATTGTCTTTGTCTCCTGCTCCATCTCAATTCTACCAGTCTAACTCACTAATACAAATACTTGTTGTGTGGTCACTTTTCCTTTTGTTTTCCCATCATGGCCCCTCACACTTAATGATAGCCCGTTAAGTGCTGGAACATAAAGAGCCTTTAGGGAGATGCTTGGTTGTTGATAGTTGTGCAAGCAGTGATTGTCAAAAAGTGTCAATCACAACAGATGTATGTGACCTTGCAGCGAGGCAGCAGAGCCCTGCTTGAATTCAGGGGAGGGACGTAGAATAGTTTTTGGTTTGACCTCTCACACTCCGTCTTGGTTTTATCAATGCTCAGGTTGAAGTGCAGTAACTTTGGGAAGCATTAATCATCTGTCATGCCCCCTCACTGCATCTGACATATATGAAAGAGACGGAATTGAAAACATTCATGTGCACTGGTGTGGAATCTCCATGCTTATCTTGTAGTCTTTGTCCAAGCTTTTGAGAGATTAGACACAGATTCAAAGATTATTCTGTTGGTAAAGAAGAGCAGTCTGTTGCATCTGATCTTGGTTTTGCAATAAATGTGATGCATGTGTTGATGCTGGCTATTGATGATGGAAAATATATCCCCCCAACTCCAGTTTGTATCCGGAGTTGCTGAACAAGTGTGCTTCTTTGTGATACGTGGGCATACTGTGATACTTGAGGTATGGGGGCAGTTCACGTTAGCTGCTCCCATACCCAGAGCCCCGTCGCGCAATGTAGTTAGTTTAATGGACTTCAATTACCTCAGCAACAGCCAAACCACATTCAACACCCTGAGGCAAACAGGTTGGTTTCCTCCTACAGTGAGGGTATGTGCTTTATCTGTGAGGACTCGTTGGGGGAAAATAAGTTTTGATTGACTCTGACGCTCAGTGTGGGAACATGGCCTCGTGAGCTGAGCTTGCAGAGTTGGTTTATAATGGCTCTCCTGACTGAGCTAAACTTGATAATGACTCTGCTGCTACCTTGCAAACTGTAGTGAGGTAATGTTTCATAATTATTAGATGAATTATCAGATTCCTATTAGGATGGAACTAGTTTTTTGGTCGTGTTTGTAGATCTAGGCAGCATCATTATTGCGCAACAAAAAGTGACCGATGAACGTCAACAGAAAAACATTTTTAGTGTTTGTGAAATGATTTTACTGTAAAAATACTGATGATGATTGGATTTGTTTTGCAGCTCACTGCCAGCAGTGCCGAATCCAGCGCTGTAATGCAGAGTACGTGGCTTCTACCTCACCCTCTAGTGGTCTGCAGGATGATGTGGCTCTGGATGTGGACTACTGCATTGCCCTGCGGGCCTATGCTCTGTGCACACGGCGGCAGGCACGCAGCTGCAGGGGGGACCTGGTCTACCACTCAGCTGTCTTCCGCATAAAGGAGTTATTCTCTCAGCATAACTGCTCCAGTGACGGACCCACCTCCTCAGCAAAGGTCCCAAGCACATCTCGGCCAGTTGTGTCCGAGCTCTGCAACTACGAGAACCGTGTATTGACATCCGGCTCAGGCGGTCAGCAGAAGAAATACGCCCACTGTGGATTATTTGGAGACCCGCATCTGCGGACTTTCCGAGACGAGTTTCAAACCTGCAAAGTGGAGGGGGCGTGGCCTCTGATTGACAACCGCTTCCTGTCTGTGCAGGTGACCAATGTGCCTGTTGTGCTAGGATCCAGCGCAACGGCAACCAGCAAGGTAATGATGAGCTGAGAGTAAATGCTTTTAGAGATATGTTAGGTGACAGGAAATGTAACTAATCATTTAAAGGAGCGATATGTAACTCCAACATGTAGTATTTAAAATTGGTACTTCAGTCCAAATTCAAAACATTGGATTGAACGGTCTCTCCCCCCCCCCCCCCCCCCCCACCCCCTCCTCCCTAGAGTCATTACCCACATGGGTTGCCATGTTGCAGACACAGAATCTTCAGTGTTTAGCCAGCTCTGCATTGGTAACCCTTTTTTGTGTTCTAACCTTTCTCCGTTTTTCAAAAGCGTCTCCAATATTTACCCTCGATTTTCCTCGTTACTGGTCATGGAGCTTATTAGAAAAAAGCAGAGGCTTTTAGGTCAGGTAGGTTCAGTTGTATCCAAACCAGTTTGCTTGCCCGCTTCCATCACCACAACACCTGTTTGTTTCATGGGTGGCCAAATGGAAGTGTGGGGGTGCCTTAAAACCGCCTACCTTCTCTGGTCAAAATACTGGCTGCTGCAATGTTATCGGAGAAGCCAGCACTTTAACATAGCATGTTTCCTTAATGGCTGACGATACAGTTGGGTCAAATTATGATTTAATTAGGTAGATATCTTCCAAATTGCTCCTTTAAGTTATTTTTCAAGCAATAAAAGGCCAATTATTTATTGCTTTTTTAGATTTTGTCTTTCACTTTTTTAATTTAACAGAAAATTGGTAAACTCTTACTGAAACTCCTTGACTGAAGGGAATTCATGATTTTGAAATCCAAAAACTTCCTGGTTCTACTGAGGGATCAAGTACAAGTGATGCACAAAATGATACATAATAGTTCATTAGACATAAGACACTTTATTGTCATTGTATGCAATACAACAACATTTTAGTGGTGACAAATTATTCATTTTTAGCAAGAATTCAGCAATGATTAAAGTAAGCTTAAAACATATGGCTTATGTGAGCAGTGAGTTTTTATGCCCTGGATTTGTAGCTAAAGTAACGCCAGAAGTATCAAACATGTGAAGTTAATAATCATTCTTTGGTGCCTCTCGAGTCACCAGCATTCCTCTTGTCAGGGAGCTCCTTCAGATCTGTGAGTGAGCAGAGAGAGGAGGGGAGTCCTTCAGTGGTGTTGAATCACAGACATGCTTGAGCGCTCTACCTTTAATACATGGGTGGTCATATGGTAGTGATTAACGCTCACAAGATTTTCCTCCATCACCACGATCTGGAATGTTTTTTCACCCCTCTGGTCAAATAATTAACTGGCCGCATTTTGTGTAAATATGGAGTAATGTGGAAAACTAAAGTAATAATTGGACAGCGGGAAGGGTTTTCAATTCTGCTAATTGAATAGGTTAGTTTTGCACCAATGATCACAGAACATACTCAATTGCATTTTGCTGTGTGTTGTGCATTTTCAGCTAAATGCAAACCTGTAGTTTGGGTATGTCTTTGCCAGCACCTGCATGCCCCTATCATACCTATGAGTTGTTTTCCATGGCCAGACTAAAGACAGGAAATCATCCATCAAATACAGTATCCCTGCAAGTGTAAACTTAACCACAGTCACCGCTTTGTAAAGAAACTTTGAAGGAATGGAAGCTAGGCCCCATTAATTTTAAGCTCAGCTGGAATTCAAATCACATTCATTTAGTAAGCACGAGCACTGTCAGGGAAGAAGAAGGGTTCAAATATGCATGGAGATTCAAAGCCGTGATCAAACGGTGACGTTACAGCGCATATTCATGGCAGACTTTTGGACTATGACCAGTTAGTCCTTTGTTTAGTAAAGAGAGAACAGGATTAATTCTGGTTCGTATGACAGTTATCTCTTTGGGTGAAAACAATCTAGCGTCATTGTCAGAAACCTTTTCTGTAAACGTTTTAATTGGCTTGAGGGAAGAAAAAAAATCACCATTTAAAAAGACCAGTGTGAGCCTTTAACACACTCTACACAGCCTCCTGCTCCCATCTTGTGGCTGTAAGTGGTACTGCTCTTAGTCATAATAATTAGATTCTTTGTTGTTGTGCATCATTACTTTTAAACCAAGTGCGGTCGTTTGATGTTATAAACCCGTGTCTTTAATGAGAAGAAGAATATTGAATTTATTACACAAAATAAAAAAACTGTTCTAATTGTTTCTGTTTTTGCACTAAAACAACAAGTCCAATTCCTTGTGTGTGTGTAGAAGTAATTCCCAAAATACCTGATTCTGATTATTATTTTATTTTTTTCCCCCATTTATTTCAGATCACAGTGATCTTTAAGTCGTACCACGGCTGTACGGAGCAGAAGGTGTACCAGGCCACCACAGAAGATCTGCCAGTGGCATTTCAGGATGGTACTCGCAGTGGCGGCGAGAGCGGCAGCCTAACCATAGTGGAGCGTGGCGGCTCCGGAGTGGGCCGGCAGGTGAGGATACAGGCCCGCTACATCGGTACCTCTATCATTGTCCGCCGTGTGGGCAGCTACTTGACCTTTGCCATCCGCATGCCAGAGGACACACTGGACTTCTCAGAAGACAATGGCGGCCTGCAGCTCTGCCTGCACGGCTGCCCACGCAACGAGCTCATCAAAGAGCACACGCTTGGCCGACAAAGCCAGCAGCCCCGCCTGCAGGGCACCAACACAGAGCATGGTCCTCTGCGGCCCCCTCATCAGGTGTATACAGTTGAGCGGGCCACTGCGAAGTGTAGAGAGACTCTTCAGGTAGAGGACGTGTACTTTCAGTCCTGTGTGTTTGACTTGCTGACAACAGGAGACCCTGAGTTCTCTATGGCTGCTTATGGCGCTCTGGAGGATTTAAAGGCGCTGCCGCCCAGTAAACTGAAGCAGAACTCCCCGAGGACTCCTCGTCTTCACAACCGAGGGGCGTCAAACATGTCGGCAGCATCAGCAGCCAGCAGCTCCCTGCTTTCACTCCTACTCCTCACTCTGCTGCTTGTGTGAACATTAAGTAATCTGGGATGACCCAGAAGCCCATCTGGTAGAGTGCATGCCTTTTGCACATTACAGTGTCCCATGTTCAATTCCAGCCACCCCTTTTACTGCATGTCATCCCTTTTTCCATTCCCACCTGTCTCCATCATAATGCAGAAATGCCAAAACAAATCACAATTAAAATAAATGTTTAAAAATAGAAATATGGAGACAGACCATGGAAGCATTAACAGCTTGAGGAAAGAGTGATCTGAGCTCAGACATTACATTTGAATTGTTTTTTTGTTCGTTGTTCAACGGGGGTGGATTTGTGAATGTTGTGAACTTTATCAGTTTTGTTATTTGAAGGATTTTACCATCTCAACAGATGGCATTTCTTCACACTTCACATAATCTGTGGAATCATAAATAGGCCTAATCATATGGTCCAACATTTTCACATACTGTTATTTGGTTTACAGAAGTCTTTTGAAAAGTTAAACTTGTGTGTGCGCTGACAACAACGCAGCTGAAAATAATTTTATTTCTTTATTTTTTTGTAAATATTTCATGCACAACCTTCAAACACTACACCGTGTATGATGCTGCATATGTAACTCCACTACACATAAGCCGTTTCTGTGCAAAGCGATGTGGCTTCCAGATCCTGTTTATTCCAGGTAAAATCCAGCACTTAATAGTTTCAACAGCAAGTTTTGTGTATTTAAATGTTACCTCTTTATCTACTCCAAATCTTGTTCCAGAAATTGGCTTGCTAAATACACAGGATCCAACAACTGTATGTAAAAACTACCTATCCATAATATATGATGCATCATTTCATCTCATCTTCTGTGAAACACTCCTTCTTCAAGCTGTTTGTCTTTTAAGTTTTAAAGGAAAAAACGCAAATCTTTATATAATAATATATTAAGAATGTATATACGTGTTTTATATTGTGTACATTTGCCTGTGTATAGATGTTTTAACTGTAATTTGTTTTACATTTGTTGTGTTAAGTAGCTTATTTGGAGTTATTGTAAAAAAGTTAAACTAATATGTGTTGTGTTGTATCTGTAATTTTCTGTATTAAAGTGTTGGACACTTGAGAACAATGTCTACTTTTTTTGTCAGCCTTGTACCTGATGTCTTACAGAAGACTGTCGCCCCTTATGGTAAACAAATTGAATATTAGAAAACTTGTATTGTTGCATACAAACAAGGAATTTTAAAAGGACTAGCACATAACTTCACATTTTCCAATCTATATGCATGCAATGCCTCCTTTGTCCTGTTGGGGTCCTCAATCCATGAGGTGTAAGAGCTCGCAGTATAAAGACAGTTTTGACAGGCTGGCTGTGTAGCTGTAGGGATCCACAGTATGTTCTCAGTCCCCTGTGTAAATGTTACCTCTGAGTGCTGAGCTGGCTGCTGCCTTTGCTCTTGTCTGCCAGAGCGCTGCAAGGATCCAAATTGGATTTAGTCTGTGGTTAACACCAGGTTAGAGTCAACACACGCGCACATACACACTGCTAATATTTGCACTATATGAGAACAAAAGCATGCTGATTAAAAAGAGAGATGTGATCACTTTATATCTCCATCAAAAATGCAATTAAGAAATCAGTGCACTCCTTATGAGCACATACAGAATTCATGCTCTATAATTAGCAGATGGAGATTTCATTTGTATATTGTATGAAGTTAAAAGTGTCTCTGCGCTTGTATTACTGTGTCAGCATGTTTCATCACACATGCAATCACACTTAATCTCTCCATGTCCCATTTCTTGAAATAGAGACAGAGCCACAGTCAGCTGTGGGGTTTCTGGCCAATGAAACGTGTCACCATTTTCAGTCATTATGTGTGAAGCACTTTCGTGGCCTGAATCAGGTCCTCTTCGGGTGACTCCATCACCTCATTCTTGATATAAGGAGGACAGGAGAGAGATGAAGAGGGATGATGAAAGAAATCGAGGTGATTCTGGTTTGATGGTAAAAACTCTCACAATCTCTTGGATGCAGTCATTTAAAATGAAGTAAAGATACAGTTACTGTATATACTGGAAAGTATACACAGTATATAAGATGTACTTATCTGAGGCTTACCATTTCATCCTTCTTTTCACTTTGTCTACAAGATTTCAGAGGCAAAACATCATGTTAATATAGTTACACATTAATCAATCCATTTGTGTAGCACCAATTCATAACAAATGTTATCTCAAGACACTTTACGAAAACTGCAGGTCTAGATCGTACTCTTAATATTAGAATTCACAATGCTATTTATGCTAATGATAATAGACGTAAGACTGAATATCAACAGTTGTAGCAGTTGGAATCAGGGGGGTCCATAGCAGCAGGCCATCAACACCAATGATCCAGAGGAACCTATGAGACAAGAGAGCTCAGGAGCTCCCAGGAAGATATACGGTAAGTAGCTTAAATGGTACATGAAGATTTACAGATAGTTCCATAATATGATGTGAAGGCATACAGATAGAGATAGGTAGTTACTTATTACAGATCCTGAGGGAAATTCAAGTTAAGAGAGGTGAGCCTCAAGGTGCCAGGTCCCCCGGCAGTCTAAGCCTATAGCAGAATAATTAGGAGTTGGCCCATACCTGAGCCAGACCTAACTCTCAGCTTTGTTAAAAAGGAAAGTTTTAAGCCTACTTTTAAAAGGTACAGAGGGTGTCTGCCTCCCAAACCCTGACTGGAAGTTGATTTCAAAGGTGAGGGGCCTGATAACTTAAGGCTCTACCTACCATAAGCCTTTTAGATGTTGTTGGTACCATGAGCAGACCGGAATTCAGGGAGCTTGTTTAAGAGGGGGATTATAGCACTATGAGCCTGCTAGAATAAGATGGTGCCTTACTTTTAGGTGCTTTGTAAGTGAAAATAAGGATTTTAAATTATATTTTAGGGAGCCATCTCAGTCATAAAGTCCTTGAGGCATGCTTCTAGTTTACATAACTGATTGGTGTCATCCAGCCATTTGATACAAGTGTATCATCTATATAACAATGTAAATGTATAGAGTGTTTCCTCATAATTACCTAGAGCATATGGGAAAGAGAATTGGTCCAAGTACTGAACCTTGTGGAACTCCATGGGTAATCTTGGTGCACATGGAGGAACCATCATTAACATGTACAAACTGAGATTGAAACTGAGATATCGGGTTCCTGTTATGACAAGTGATATTTTCTAGTCTGTGTAATAGGATGCGATGGTCAACCATGTCAAATGCAGCACTAAGATCTAACAGGAAACGCCCGGAGAGAGAAGTCCACTGTCGGAGACCAGTTAGTACATCATTTGTCAATTCAACATTACTGTCAGGGTTCTGATTTAACATGTAAAAGTTTACACAAAACCACGGGACAAAACTAACAGTATGTTAGACTTTAAAAGAAGCACTACAGCACAGTAAAATGCTAGTTGCATCAATATGTTAATGTTTTTTATAGCAAAGCCAATGTATCTGATTGGACAAGAGGCATTCCATGAGTGTTCATAAACTAAAACGTCAGTGGGACTTTACTCTATAGTATCAACCAGATGGTCTGTATACTTTTAATTATCATTTTATAGATATATTTCTCTTGTCTGGATTGATTAAGATGGTGATTACAGTGGTTACAATCATTAATAAGGACCACAGAAATAGTCAGTGTTGTCGCTGATGGCCTTGTTTGCTTTTGCATACCTGGCTTGATGTTACGTGTCGAGCCGTGTCAGAAAGAACCACCCGTACATCCCATCTCCTTGTGAGCACAACTTCTCAGTCTGCTGAAAGGAGTGAAAGTTGTTCTGAAAATGATACATTTTCCACTTAGGAAAAACTGGAACAATGTGTAAAGTCCTCCAAAAAGTCAACCGTTCACAGCCCAAATAGGAGTCCTGACCATTTGGTGGATGTAACAGATGCAGCTTAGGAAACTGTTCAACCCTGTAAAGATTGCCCGTCCACCCTCTTTAAAACCATCCTGTCTTGACTTTCCCTGTAAACAAGGACAATTACTAAGCTAATGAGTTGAGGAAAAACTGCTTGAGTGATTGATACTCTCAATGGAGAAATTAATTTGATATTAATAGAGCACTTGGCAAGATAAATAGATAGTGGTGTGTGAGTTCTCTCCTTGATTGATAATGGATAGATTGATGGCTGTCTTAATGCAGGATGTTCCTTAGTCTTAAATGAGATGGCCTTGATGAGCAGAGACTTTTGCACAAGGATAGGACAAAGTTATCAGATAATTGTGCAACGTAAGATTACTTCCATATTGAGTTGTTAAGGTGCAGTACCTCGAGTTAAGGAAGTTAGCAGAGGTCTAGGATGCCTAAAACATCAAAATAACTTTAATAAACATATAATGTAAAGGATGAATATATTCTAAGGATATTTGTTATCTATAATATATTGCATGAGTTGCAAAAAGTATGTTTGAAAAATACAGCATTCCAGTTCTTTAGATGTGATTTATTGATGTTAAATAATGCGTGTGATGTTGGTCAGCCATAGTTGTAAACTCATTCAGCTGCTCCTGTGAGATTGTGTTTGCCTTCAGTTTCACAGGCTGCATCTTAAACGATCATCACTCCCACAGTTCCCGATGACTCGTAAGAGACACCCTCAATACACACACTCTAACCTTCCTCTGGATGGAGCATTTTGCTTAATGATGCACTAACAGTCTGATTGTTTCAGCGGGTGGAAGACATGCAACATACACATGCATTAACACCCTGTTACATGGGTCACTGCTGCAGAACAAAGTGCAAGAAGTTACCCATTTCTCAGTCAGTTTATGTAGTGTGTGTGTGTGTGTGTGTGTGTGTGTGTGTGTGTGTGTGTGTGTTGCCCCAGATGTAGCGATTACACAGCTCTTTCTTGTACCTGACCAGTCCAATCTTTCTATGTCTCCTCAATAATCAAAGTGACAGTGAGCAACAAGACGTATCTCACCCACCGGCTCCCTTCAGAATGCGGATTGACCTACACATCAAATCATACTCCTTGCCCTCCCTGCCTTGTGAGAAGAGGAGGGGGGCACTGAATGATTGACAGTCCTTCTTAAGTAAACATGTTGCAACCCTTGGGGTTCTGCCTCTTCGTGTGTATTTATCTCTTATGGGTAAAGTACCCTGTGGAAGGAAAATGTCCTGCAAAGCCTACAAGGAAGGACTTCCTGCATCTACAGCACTCTTTTCTCTGCTACTGTAACAGTAAAGCTCACAGCTGAGAACACCTGGTTGTATAACTGTGTATTTTTATTAACGAGCCTGTGTCACCAAACTTTTAACAAATGGCCCCCGGCACCCTGACGCCCCCAAAAAACCCAGCTCGGAAATTAAGCATCTGCATCATAAATCTTGGAAAGTTACAATAATTTGCAATTCACTCCCTCATCAAAGGCAATATTACCCTAATTTATTATCTCCCCGCACGAGAGGCCGCAGAGATAAGAGTTTATCAGGAGGGGGATTGATTTTCATTAACTGATTGTAATAAAGATGAACTGCCTGCCGTGCCCGCTGACCAAGAGCCACACTATATTGTAATTGGGACAATTTATATCATGAACCAGTGGCTCTACTTTTTCATCACACTCCCTCCCATTCTCTTTTTTTTTTTGTATCTGTCACTGCTCTTCAAAATGCTAGTCTCAGCTGTGCTGCTTCTGATGCTACAGTCGCTTCTGCCGTATGAGGAGGATAGAGGTGTGTGTGTGTGTGTGTGTGTGTGGAGAGGAAAGTGTCAGCAGATGTTGAATCAGATTTCAGTTTCAGGCATCAAAGAAATGCTGAAGTTACTGTACCTAAACTTTATACAATTTCTATACGCCATCCTTATTTGAATGTACTAGGATGGAAACATTATCATTGGAAGATCTCTTCCAACTGTCTGTGTGTCACCCTGTAGAAGAGCAGCATTAGGTGACCCACAAGCTACTAAAGCCTTTGGCCTCCACAATGACACATTCTCTTCATCTTACATACAGAGCCCATATAACGTATAAAATGGGTACATTTTCTGTCCTGACACATTTTATGATCCACTGCAGACTCCTGTTGTGCAAGAGCGACAGAAAACACCTTTAAATGAAAAAAACGTTTTGAAAACCTGTGAATGTGCAGCATTAACACCGTTATCTGGACTCCATCATCCACAGTACCATGACTTGACCGACACGAGGCGTCAACAGCAGGCTCCTTGAGACGTCCAGTGCAACAGCTCCCCCTGTCTGTGCAAATTGGTACATCACTCCATTCAATATAAGTGGTAGAAAACAAAACACCCAGTTTGAATTTTTATTGTAAAATTGGAAAAAAAGGAGAGAAAGAGAGAAAAGCCCCAATAAGCAATTCTTTTTGATACATATCTTTATCTTACCATAACCATGAAAGAAAATTAAAGCAGAAAATGTGGATAAATGAATAAATAAAATGAATGAATAAATAAATAAATAAATAAATTAAATAGATAAATAAACATCAAGTTACATACTTGACCAAATAAATAATTATAAAATTATTCAATCATCAATCATTTATATGACATAATCTAAGCAGCAAGTATTAAGAAATTTCAACAGGGGAAAAAATGTTTGGTTTCTCAGGCTAATACAGAACACATTGTTTTTTAAAAGTTTTTTTTTTTATAAAAAGATACTGCTTTCCCTGTCAGTTAATCCATGCTGTACTGATGCTGCCACAAAAACAGGTGGCGCTCTTCTTTAAAACCAAAGAAAAAACAATACAACCTGTAAACTGCATTTTCTCCTCCAGGTTCTAAACATTAGTACTGAGATTCCTCTTTTTGCGTCCTGTGTGTCAGTGAAGTCTTCTTCACAGACTCCATACTGCTGTTTATATGTTTTTGTTTGCTTTGTGCTGAGAAACCAGAAAGATAACATCTTTATAAAGCGACCCCTGCCCCCCCTCCTCCCCCCGCCCCCTCCCCCATTTCAAACCCTAACCTCTATGTACCCAAAGAAAGGTCCTGTGCTGATTTTCCATAATATACAGATTTCATATTTATAATAAGCTACTATCCTTAGCATTCAAACCATAGTTAAAGAATCATATTGTTAATACGAGTAGTACCATAATCTTTAACCCCCCAGCCCCTATTGAGCATGCTCGGAGATTGAAAGGGCACCATGGTAGGATGACAAAAAATAAATAGAAAACATGATAAAAGAGATGTAAGAGTAAAAACAATGTAGTAGATAAACTAGTTAGAGAAACACTATTGGAGTCCCTACTTTCTTTTTTTTTTCAACCAACATTTTCAATCAGTTCCAGTTACTCAAAGCTGCTAACTCAATTTACTTCTTGGATTTCAGTCATTTCATTACTCTCCTTCCCTTTTTCTGAATTTCACAGTAGATATGTATTTTCAGGCTTATATACAAACTGTTTCCACCCCCAAACCTTCCCTGATTTTAATTGTATTCGATCAAATTTCTTTTTTTCTTTCTTGGCAGAATGAAATTCATTCAACAATCTTCTCAAACTCATTACATGTCAGCCACAGCTGGCATCTTTAATTTGCATTGCCCAAGCTGTTGTGAAGGCCAAATTTAATTTGATTTTAATAATTTAAGAAACTCTCCAGTGGAAATCCCATAAGAAAAGATTTTTGAGTGGGTTTATAAGGCCCCTTATGGCCTGGGGGAAAGAGGGCGTATATCACAGCTTCCTAAAGCCGCTGGGCCCTGACAGCAGAGTGGAAACTAACAGTAACTCACCGAGAGGGGGAACCAAGCTGTCTGCTGGCAAAATATATATGAAATCTAACCTTTTCACAGGAAAACCCTATTCTATATCATTACAGCCTGAAATGACCCTCCTCCTTGAGAGCTATGCCACATCACAAAATCAATTATTTCTTTCACTTATCAACACTTCCTTTTTTAAGAAACTATGTTTAAACGTTCAAGGAATCTGGCACATTGTCTGACGAGGAGATACAGTGGATATGTTTGCATGATTTTGGCAATTTCTAACGAGAAAAAGGCATTAAAGACTTTCTTAAAACAGCATTTAAGTATTTCAGAGCGTTAAGAGAGTAATATTTGTTATTAGTGTCCTGATAATAACACATCCTTTTCTCCTAATACTGGGCCTGTGAGTCAGGAACGTATACGCGTAAGGAGTTTTAGAAAAAGACGTAGTCATCAGGACCCTGGACGCTGTTCTGGTGATGACTTTAGTTGTACCAGACTACAGAGGCAAAGTAGTTGTTTTCTATAGTCTAGAACAAAGCCAAAGAGACAGAGCGATGATCAGAGCGCTGAGGTTTCACACAGTCCTGAGAGGCAAGGTGCTTCAGAGCAAACTGAGTTCATAAATGGCATGACGAAAAAATCTAATCAAAAGACAACTGAGTGGATGTTAGTTCAACAAATATGAGCAATATGATGAAAAAAATAAAGTGATTCAGTAAAAGCATATAACTCATGAGAAAACAGGTTTCATCTCAGACGTGCTGTCTATGTGTCTCTCGGCGGACGCATAGCTACAGAGGATGCTAGATTAGTTAATTTATCATATCAGATACGGCGTGATGTGTCATGACCACACTGTATAGGAGCCGTGTGTGACCGCCGCTAATGGTGAGCTGTCGTCTCGTTGAAGCAGCAGCAGCTGCAGCGGCTACACTTACAGGCCTGCTGCTGTCTAATTGATGGATCATTTTGCTCTTAATTTGACCTCCTAAGGCTGCTAATGCCAGGCTGTTCATCACCGTGTACAAGCTCTTACTGTGCTATAGAACCCTATGAAGTACATAAATAAAATAAAATAATCTAAAGCTGCTCTTCTCTCTAGAGCTACAGTATTTATAAAGTTGCTGTCACCTCTATGTAAACCTCTGAACTTTATTGTTTTCTTTAGTCAGACAGAAATTTGCAGCATCTGTTAAATTTGGGTTTTTGAAGTCCCTCTGAGACTGTATGAAAGTGAGAGGAGGAAAAGACTCCCATCCAACCGCTGGGAGGAAAATGGACTCTGTCACTCAGTCAATTCGTTCAAAATGCCAATATGTAATTGATTGCACATCTCCTGCCCTGTGGCTGTGCTCCCCATCTGATCAATATTATCATTACCCTAATTATGCTGTGGGTTAGCTCTTGGCCCCCTTGAACTGATGGTCCCTATTAAGAGAGAGATATGCTGGCACTTGGATGTGTTGTTAGGAGGAGGAGGAGGAGGAAGAGGTGGGAGACTGATCTCACCTGCAGAGAGCAGCTGGAGGAGCCTGTCAGTGCAAGAGGGCACGACCTGGATGGGACCACTGTGACACACGGATGGAAATTTTTACAACCGTTGTCAGGCTCATTTATATATTTTATTAAGCGGTTACAGATGCTGCTGCACGGTTTTCAGTGCTGCTCATCCGGGTGCACTCACACTGCTTTATGGTCAGAGTATCTGTAATATCAATGCTTCAATGTGCTGTCAGAGACACAAGACAGCATAGCATAAAATAAAAAAAATCACTGCAGATCAGTAATGTATTGTTGAAAAGGCTGTTATAGTGTCACTTTTGGCACTACGAGACTGTTTTCTTCTTCAACACAATAACAGCGACAGATCACACCTCCGAGATGAAACGCTGAATATCACACAAAGAAATGATTAGAAAAAGAACACATCTGAACATGCCCGGTTCAATGTCTAACCCACATATTCTACGCCACTAAATTGGTATAGCTTTATTTTTTTTTACACATTTTTTTTTTCTGTTTTGTTTTAATATCCTCAAACCCAGTAGCTATAAATGTAAAAGGAACAAAACAAACAAGAAAAACCTTTCCTCTTATTTTTTTTCAACCTGAAGCTAGTATTTCTTCTTAAGTTTAACTTGTAATATTATTAGTAGTAGGTTGTAGTATTAGTATCATTAATACTATATATTACTGTTCAGAACAATAAAAATGTTTGGTCCTTTGGTCCCTTAGGGGTGAAAGATCTGCAGTTCTACTGTTGCTAATGGAAACCTCAGTGACCTCCACGAGTCATAGTTCTGCGCTTGCTGAGAGAGACGGTGAGAGAATAAGAGAAAGAGGGAAAGAGAAAGAAAGTCTGTCAGTGGATGTGTAGAATAGCTTCTTTTTTTCCACTGTTTTTCTTGATCTTCAAGTTTTAACCCTCATTTGTCCAGTACAGTAAAAGCGACAAGCGCCTCTTTCCTTATATATATGTGTATATAATATGTATATAGAAATCTATTTGTTGTTGCTGCTTTTTTGTTTGTTAGTTTGTTGCTTAATTAACAATTCAAGTCTCAAGAAAAAAGTTCTGTTGTTCAGTCTCATCACTTTCTTTTTTCAGTTTTTTTTCTTCTTCTTCTCATCTTTCTTGCACTGTGCCATCTGTTACTGTTAAGTCCCCCGGTGAAGTGCCTCCTCCTCCTCCTCCTCCGCAGCCGCCTCTTTCGCGTCTTCTTTTTTCTGCCGTAACCTATATCTTCATAAGTAAATGCTGATATGTCTTCAAAAATTCCTTATGTGTTGATTTTTTTTTAAACATATTTCGCTTTCAAAGAAAAAAAGTTGAACTCCTCCGAGATATCTTCGAGTGTCCTCTAAAATCTGAAAGATAGAAGAAAATTGGCAATTTAAGATCTCACTGCTCATTAAACCGCCATTTCAAAAATCCATTTATTTTAACTTTGAATATTTCAATATGGCTCGATTAAATCAGTGTAATAGTCTGGAGAAAGCTAAACCGCACTGGCACCAATCAATCTTTGTCAATCACAATGATGACAGATTTGCCTATAATTAATACTCCTGCTGTGCCACATATATATTCTAACTTTATAGTTTCTATAGCAGACTCTCAACTTTAGAACTTTGAAATATTAACCTTTACATTTACTGAACATGTTTTTTTT